>NC_140820.1:2537500-2800000 GCF_050613455.1 Vespa mandarinia
CTTTCTTACCCATGTCCGTCTTTATCTTCGGTGTACTAGAATTAATAATCGCGCTTGATCCTCCTCCTTGTTCTCCATTGTTAAAAGTAATCTTTTTTAAGGCTACTTGAATAACATCGTTCAGAACTGAACGAGAAGAACGTTTATTCTGAAAGAAATCAACGTGCCTTGTTAGGGCATGTCGAGTAGTAATCAAAATAAATAAGTGCTTGTCAAAAGTTTCAGAACAATCGGAATAAAATTTTACTTCTATCAATCTGTTACATCATATTTTCCATCGTACAATAGAATTTCAAATCAAAGGATTGTGTTTTTTAATCTCTTGTTTATCGTTTCAAAAAAAAAAAAAAAAAAAAAAAAGAAAAAAAAAAAAGGAAAAAAAATAAAAAGCAAAGAAAAGAACAAACTAACAGAAACGAGAAAATGAACTTTCCGATGGCATTAAAGAAATTTTTTGACAAAGAGTTACAATGAGAAAGAAAGAAAAGAGGAAAGAAAAAAAAAATTAATAAATAAAAAACCGTATTGAACTTTCGTCGTACTTCGGGTGAATGGGACGTTATAGAACTTCACGAACTTTTGTTTCAAACTTTATGGTGTAATCAATTTCACATCAGAACTTGATTCTGCCTATAAAAATTGTCCTATCGAGTGTCGTCTCGCGAGACATTACTTCAGCTTTATGTTATTCCTTCTGACAAAATGTCTTCATCTCTAAAAGTTTCATATCACTTTAGAGAAAGAGAGAGAGAGAGAGAGAGAGAGAGAGAGAGAGAGAACGAGAGAGAGGGAGAGAGAGAGAACGAGAGAGAGAGAGAGAGAACGAGAGAGAGAGAGAGAGAGAGAGAGAGAGAATCGTGCCACGTCCGCCAAACGGATACGTGTCTTCTCACTATTCCTTCTATTTCTGCTATTTACTGAATTACTATTCAAAATATTCGGAAGGAACATTAATTCATTTACACCAGCTGGATGTTCAACTTGAAAATATCAAATTTACTCTATCATTTATAATTAAATCATCGGATTATCAATTTATCTATAATTCTTTTTATATGATTTTCAATTTTTTTTTAATTTGAGGATAGTTCCTTAGAGAGTCTGGATATTTTCTCTCTCTCTCTCCCTCTCTCTCTCCTTTCTCCTCTCTCTCTTTCAAAACTACAGGATAGGAGAAGCATTTGCCCATGACCGCGGCAATTTCAAAATTCCCCTGTGGTATGGTCAAGCAAGCACTCATCCGACAGTTATGAAGCATCCCTTATTTCTGAAAGCAGCCATCTTTCCCACGGGATTACGCGCAGCGTCGATGATAGTCGAAAGACGGGCGACGTGCCAGAGCATTCACGAGGAAATTCCATCGGCAAACTATCCCATCGAAGTTGCATATCCGGAATCTTAGGGTGTTCTCTATCCAAGGCCGTTAGACGAAGGTGGTTTCTCTAAAGCTGCCGGTCTTTGTCTCTTCGTACTCTGCCAACACAGACTCGAACTAGACGAGCACTTGCTTGCTGTGAGACCTTCTCTGTCTCTCTCTCTCTCTCTCTCTCTCTCTCTCTCTCTCTTTGGTGTCTTTAGTATTGAAGGCGCTGCCACATTGCTGCAGGCATGGTGCCGTTTATGCACGAATACCTAAAAGGGAACCAAAGTATCTTTGGCTTCCTTCTTCCCTCCTCCAAAGAAACTTCCTCATCTCAAACTGCTATCACCACCTTACTCAGACGCATACGGATTTTCAATAATGCTCGACAGATATCTCGAATGTAACCCTTCTCTTTCTTTTCTTTCTTTTACAAATGCGCGTTGAAAACGTTTACCATTTTTTAGATACTTCTGTGTTATCTCTGAGTATTATCTCTGTTATTACTTTTCTCGATCGTTGAGAACTGGATTATGTTGATTCGAGACGCATGAGCATGGATATTGATTCCTTTTATTCGATCGTCTTAGTGAAAGTGATTTGTACTTTAACGAGGACCATATTATTGGCTCGATTATGTCTCTATCGTCGAAGTGAATAACTGCTCGATTATGATAATGGAATTGCGCTCAAAGGATTTTCTCATGTGCATCTAGATATCACATAGGAATGAATTGGTAATATCGATGGATTAGAAAAAAAAAAAAAAAGAAGTAGGTATTTGAAAAGGAATTACGAGATAAAATAAATTCACTTTACTTTTGAGTGTCGTATTAAAGAAAAAAAAAATAATAATAAAGAAATCTTAAATTTTAAAAGCCTCTGATATCTTTAAGGTTGCATTCGTTTGTGTTGTGCATCTTGCGATTACATTAAAAAAAAAAAAAAAAAAAGATTCCCCTTATCACGGCAACTCGAGTTCGTGTTGTTGATCTCGCAAAGGTTTAACTTTCGAAGAAAATTAAATTTCGTAGCGAGTCAATCTCAAAAGTTAAATTGACAGTAAGTCTCTCTTTAAGCTTAGCATGGCACTAGCTCTTACATGGATAAAAGTGGATTTTCAAACCGTATAAAGTACATTTTGAGTTTCTACTTCGGATAAGAGGTTCACCAGAAATATGGAGAAAACATAAGGATCTCGTAAGATTGAGTTTGTTAAAAGAGATTAATAGATTTACGATTAAAGCCGAAATAGTTATTCCTATCCGAAATCCTTCTATTTCATTTGATACATATCCGAATTTCATTGAGAATTATCCTTTAAATAGGATTATTGAAAACTCAAATAGAGTTCAATGCACACCTTACAATAGTTCCTTAATCCTTTTATGAGCGATCATACGGTATAATCCGCTATAATTCGCTCCATCTTGACCTGGTTTTATATTGAATTGAACCTTCAATCTTCGATTCCAATCAAGTCTATCCGATTCAATGGAAAATCTTATGATTACTTTTATGATTAATATTGTAGTACTTACAAATTTACCTCATTATTTCCTTTGCGATGTTTCAATTCAAATCAAATGTAATTTAACAGAAGATGTTTGATACAACAGACTTTATCATAAATTTTCTTTCTAATTAGTATTTCAAAAGTATATTTCTTTTTATTACTATTATGCCAAAAGCTAAAGGCGACACAGGCGAACAACTCTTTTAAGAAATTCATCTGTAGGAATGTGACATTGTCACTTTGAAAAAATGAAGAAAAAAAGAAAAAAAAAAAGAAAAAGAAAGAAAGAAAAAAGAAATGAACAAGAAGAAAAAAGATCTCACGTCAGTGTCGATGAATCGAAATCCTAGAATAATGTGTATGAAACTCTTGAGAAAGCATTCTCTATCTTTTTTCTCAGTGTATTCTTTTCACCTTCTCAAAGGTACCATTACTACTTCTATGCCTATCCCCGACAGAGGATACGTACGCGAATACAGTAGTCACGTTGCAAGTATCACAGCCTTTGAAAACACTTTCTCGACTCCCGCGGCTTGCTATTTCGGTCAAGCACCACCATTATACTTCAAAACATTTTCATGCACACCTTTTCATCCACTCGAAACGGCCCTAGCCGAGACGAGCTTTAGCTTCGGTTGCCAACCCCCGGCATTGTGTTCTTTCTTGTCCGAGTATGGAGTTCGTGATAGGAACTACTGCGTATTACGAACAAATGGAAATTTTAAATGTTCTTTTTTTTTTCTTTTTTGCTTTTTTCTTTTTCTTTTTTTTTTCTTTTTTTTTTTTTTACATACATTTCTGTCTACCTCCATTGAAAATTACAACGGTTTTCACATTATACCGTATGATCGCTCATAAACGGGCTTCCACCTACGATACCGTGCATTAACGACACAACAACACGGAAAGAAAGTATTTCCGTTTAGTTCTCAGTAGAGAACCTTTCATGAATCATGCTAACTCCCCGGGCAAATTCTCAAGCGCGTTAGCACGGATTCAGAAAATTATATATCTGTGCTAGACGTAGTATGACGTTAACGTTAAACCTTTTATTTTTAAGATACTGCTTGAAATGACTATTTCGTGGCGAAGAGAGAAAGAGAGAAAAGAAGAAAGAGAGAAAGAGAGAGAGAGAGAGAGAATGAGAAAGAGGGAGATGCATCGACGGTAACAATTTTCAAATACATGCCGCGAGTGTTTCACCGGGAGCGATTATAAATCATATTTATAATTTATTCCACGCTTGATTCGTATACAAGGGTAGCTCTCTCTAATGAAAGAGCATTGCGCCGTGCATGATCGTTAATTAGAAGGCATTTTACAGGTAATCATTTCGTAATTAAGCGTATAATTAGCACGCACGTGCGCCAACGTCGACGTTCCACGTGTCCGACGAAGTATAGTTTTATAAAAGGTTTATATATATATATATGTGTGTATGTGTGTGTGTGTGTGTGTGTATGTGTGTGTGTGTGTGTGTGTGTATGTTAGTGTATATATACTTATACGCGCGTGTATACATATGAACATTGAAGGTACGTAACTGAAAGACATTAATACGAGACTCGTGTGCAAACGCGCGGTAAATAATTTCGCGTTGTCATTCGAAATATGCACGGACCGAAGTGAGCTAGTTGGAATTGGTAGAGGTAGGATAGAGGGTGGGACGGGGAGAGGGAGGGGGAGGGGCAGTCAGAGCGAGGGAACGAGTGGATGGTATTCGTAACTTCGTGCATTTCAACTAGCAACAGTGAGAGTCCGGCCACGATTAATTTCGGCAAATACGATGAGTTTCGTATTTTACAGCGAGTGTACATCATGAAACGAAGCCGCTTTTGCGATTGGAGATACTCGTTTATAGAATCCCTACCGAACAATAATTCACGAATATAAGTCTCCGTTGGTGGAACATATTTTTTCCCCCTTCGATCTACGAAGGGTGCTAGTAGATAGGAACGATTCTTTATATTAACGGCCATCTTCTATAGTACATTCCTATAGTATATACGTGCATACGTACATATATTATTCGAGATATTTAAATCATTCCTACGAGGCAATTTTCAATTTATTGAGAAGGAGGAGAGGAATAAAGAGGAAGAAAAAAAAATGAGATCCTTCGAGGATAAAGATTTTATCTTCGGAGGACAAATCGAAAAGTATCAGATTTGGATTAATTATTTTCATATTTGGGAAAATTTGTGCAAAAAATAACGGAAGTATTGAAGAGACACTCCTAAAGGAAGTTCAATTGTAGTATGCCGATGTGATAGTTTAATATCTTATCTAGAATTTTTCAATCTCTCTGCTAGCTCAGCCAAGTGAGGGTAAGAGAGAGAGAGAAAGAGAGAGAGAGAGAGAGAGAGAGAAAGAGAGAGAAAGAAAAAAAAGAAAGAGAGAGAGAGAGAGAGAGAAAGGGAGTATAGCTCACGATAGCGGAAAATGAATGCCTTGGCGCATAAGTGTATTCTCGTGTAGTAAGGACGAGGGTATAAGTCACTCGGTTTCACGCGACTCTGTGCTGAGACCGTACACGTCTCTCTTTCTCTCTCTCTCTCTCTCTCTCTCTCTCTGTCTCTCTCTCTCTTTCTCTCTCTCTTTCTCTCTTTAAAAGACCTACCTCGACCTCGCCTATCTCAAATCTTTCAATTTCTCATACTTTCTTACATGGCGCAGAAATCGAAACGTCGTACGAGACCACCTCAAACTCTACGATTCTCATGAAACAGTGTGTTGCACTCATGATCGTTACGGCTAATGCCTAGACCATTCGATTATTTTATACTGACCAAACATATCGTTGTTCCATTTAAAAATGCACTTCTTATCAAACTTCCAAGCAAGTGGAAATATTATATGAATTATAATTGAACGATTTAGATAATATGTAATGTAATTTACTAATGTACGTTCTAAATAATTTAATCATACGTCAATTGTGAATTTGTATTATTATTGCCTATCTCATTTCAATTTCTATCCGATCTGAAAGATTATTAATATTTTAATAGATTCGAAATTTCATCGTTGATCAATGATAAAACGATCTAATGGAAGGGAGAGATATGAAAAATATAAAATTGACGGAATATTTAATTTCATTACAGATGATGATGACATAAGCGGATCATCAATTTCACCATATATTATATTAGCAACAAAAGTGAGCTCATTGGTTAAATGGTAAACATTTAAACGGGAACGAGATAAATGCGGGCATTGCATATGAAAATTTACGAACCAATGAAATTTAATTGTACAACATATCGAATGTATAACGTCAAAATTTGATTCCATCACGATATGATCTCTTATTGATTCTTTTCGAACCATATACTACATAACCAACGAAGAACGTTACCAACGATGAATTCAGTCAATTTGGTGAAATCGAAACAAATATATATATATATATATATATATATATATATATATATATATATATACCTATGTATCAATCGATTGCAAGCGTATAAAAGAACGATAACCAGCAATAGATATTTCAAATATTTTTCTTTCTCTTTTTCCTTACGGAGTATAACATTACAAGAACGAAAATATCGTTCCTTTGACCACCGAAGTAAATGCTTGGTTACACCTAATTGCCAGATCACGTGTAACGGAGGTCACACGGCTCTATAGGTATTCCTCTAAAGGTCATTCTTAAGAGCAACGAGTATAAGCTACGAGTAGAGTACATACACTCCCCCTGGTCCAATCCAAGCGTGCCTCTTAACCCTCCGTTTCCATGGTAACAATACTAAAATATAAGAAAGCAATATGTCGTACTTTACTTTCTTGAGACGATCGACGCTTAACGTTTTCGCCGCAGGTTATACTAAATCACTATTGCTAGCTAGATACAATGTTTAAACGTCAAAAACACGGAATCGGGATTACCGACGATCGATTTAACTCGAGCCATGGGGAATCCGATAAAAGAATTCTTTTGGAGTTCTTCACTTTTCTATCCTTTCAGTATCTACACGACTACCATTTTTAATCTCCTTTTTACTTTTCGAAATGTCGTCACTTAATGAAGAACTTTAACCTATTAACGACAGGATCCTCACTCTTCATCCTTCTTTTTACTATCTTTTTTCTTAGATTAAAAAATTACGAACGTTTACTGTCAAATAAATTAGAAAAAGTATTTGAATGACCGTGTATACATTTTAGATTTATTTTTGACGATTTTATTTACTAAATTTGTAAATACAAATATACAAATATCAATACAATTTTTTCCTCTTAAATAATACTTTTAAAAGGACGCTATTTACGTATACAATTCTTAATTATTCTTAATGATTATCTCTTTTGGCGCGCGGATATCTTGAATTTTTGCGTTCTAAGTATAAAAAATTTTTGCTGGGCTAGAAAAAACAAGAAAAAAAAAACGTATGCGAATATTCGAAAAGTTCCCAAAACGAGTAAACCTTGCGGAAAGAACACCGAAAGATGCATTTATTCATTCGGTATACAGGACAATGTCACACTTCATCCACCTACCCCTCACAACCCACATCCCTTCTCTAGATCGAAAACTTTTCGTATATTTTACGACAATGGAGTACGAAAAGATGGTGAATATTTATAGGTCACCTTCCACTCGCCAATGAAGCCTCCTGTAATCTTTAACATTTCCCGCTTCCCTTCATACATAAAATTATCACTTTTTTTATTCCTTTCTTTTTGTTCTGAAAATGAATAAAGGTAGAAGAAAACTTCACTAACACTGGAAAAAAGAGAAAGAGAGAGAGAGAGAGAGAGAGAGAGGGAGAGAAAAGGAAAGAGAGATTTGTCGCTAAAATTACAAAGTGTGAAAAAGTTTCATTCAAAAGAATTCATTAAAATGGTTCTACGTTTCGGTGCATTGATATCAACTGGATCAATAAGAACAAAGATTAGTGACGTTACTTTAAAGTTGAAATAATATCGAAGAAACCAGGAAATTCGTAAGTTGCCCGTACATCACGTTTTCTGTTAAGAACATCTTCAGAACGTAAGGTTCTCGATGATACTTCACTTCAGAACGATATCGTAAACACTTGTTCTTACGACGATCATACGTCGAGTGTCATCAATTTCAGGAAGGGCTGCTTAGGTGAAGATAAGCGCGATGGATCTTCTATCTTGTCATCAAATAAGATTACATATCATCCGTCACGCGTATCGCCAAACAGAGCATATATATTGTTCGAATAAAAAAAAAAATTGATTATGGAGAAAGAAAAAAGTTTTTTTTGGGGGGTAAGGATTGAAAAGAAATGCAAACAGAAAGATAGAGAGGGGATGGAAAAGGCAAAGAAAGAGAGAGAGAGAAAGAGAGAGAGAGAGAGAGAGAGAGAGAGAGAGAGAGAGAAAGGAAGAGAGAGGAAGAGGAAGAAGGAGAAAGAGAGATAACAGCGCGGGACGACCATCCCTTATGAAGGTTAGGTCGTGTCACCGGTAGATTACGCCGAGGGCAATCCATCTCTTTCTAAGTTTCGTACTCACCAGGCAATCCAAAGTTGTTTGGAAAAGAATAGTTGGTCCAGGGAAAACGGCTATCTCTCTGGCGAGTATTAAAAGGATGAGAAGGTTTTAACGGTGCTTCACTGATTTTCTTTCGTAAAATCAAATATACGTAAAAAGTTGAATAGAAAAAAATTGTTCTCAAGTATCACCGACGACACTCGAATGACACTTCAACATCTTACACTGTCATTCCATTGAATAATATCAGATTTATAATAAAATATGTCTTTGTAACATCCAATTGGAGTTGCGGAACACCAGTTGGTTATCTTTCCTTCTTCTGTCTCAAGAAAATTCCAATTTCAATCAGAGACAGTCCGACGACGTACTTATTGGTTTATTCACCAGGCGTACTTAACAGGAAGAGTCGTCGGTAAACAACGCATGTTCCATAATGATATCGTGCGGGTAGTAGATCCACAGAGTATAGAAAGACACGCATACGCGCCGACACGAATAGGGGTAGCTCGTCGCGCGGAGCGGAGGGTGACGCGCGCACGACCCTGACCGATGCGCGGTTCGAGTGCGACTGAGCGAGCAGAGCCGAGCAGACTCGGCCGAAAGCCACAAACGGCGTCGGCTGCCGCCTATCCCTCTCTCACATTCTCTTCCCTTTCTCCCCCACCCCATTCCAACCAACGACTCTCCTTCTCTTCTTATTCTTGCCCACAACTACGTCTATCTCTAAGGACTTCCTGACCACAAACTCTTCTTATTTACATTTCTTTTTCTTCTTCTTCCCTCTTTATCTTTGCCTTCTTCTTTAACTTTCGCCACGTGCGTCTTTCTTTTTGCCGTAAATGTTTTCGTACTTTCTCGTAATTCTCGGAATTTAATTTGTTTTTTCTTTTTTTTTTTTTTTTTTTTTTTTGTTTATAAACACACGAACGGTTATTACACAGGCACAACTTCTTTTTATTGATTTTTCATTTATTAAACTACACAAATATAAATTCGTGGAGTTGTTGCGACGATATTAAAAAAGAAAAATAATAAATAAATAAATAAATGTAACGATTTACTACCACACGATTTACCATCCCGCAACTGCGGCCATTGAAAAATATTATAGTGTCACTTATTTGTACACACGTACCAACGCTTATCAACTTCAAAAGTTTTACTTTATAATCAAGTACATGAAAATTTACTTAATCGTTTATAGATTTTTATCGAATCCTTGACCAACATTTTCTTTCATCGTGATAACCTATAAACATAAGATTTTGATTTCAGTGCTATAATCCCTTCGGCCTTTCATACTCAAAATAACACATTGACTGAAGGAAAATGATATCAGGTGGCTTTATAGATAACCCGGACCACCGCTTCTGATTCCTTAAATCCCAAAATGGCCAACTAGATAAGGAATTTTACGACGGTCTGATGGACGACAATGTGCACCAGCGAAAAGAATCCAGGATTTTTAGATTCCAAGGAGAATGCGATACCGCGATGTAGAACCTCATCGATTCACCTATACTTCCATGACTGTTGCTATATCAACACTCATACGAAACTTAGGTAGCTACCTGCAAAATCGGCAAAGATAACACCAGTCCTATCCTTTATAGTTGACTCAGATGAAATTCGTGAAAAGGATGCATATATACGTGTACATACAGTACATGTATATATATATATATATATATATATATAGACGACTGTAAAATAGGAGAATAGAAGGAGAAGTAGAATGAGGAAGACGTTACGATGGAACAATGAAAAATACGCTACAGAGAAAAGTGGAAATTTTCCATTAGGGATACACATCGTGTCGTCGAGATATGTGACAGGTAAAAGGGATTGACGTCTTGGTGTTTATGTTAACTTTTCGGATAACTCGATATGATGAATGTTTTCGTTTAAGGAAATGAGAGACAAAAAAAAAAAAAAAAAAAAAGAAAAAGAAGAAGAGAACAAATAAACATCGATCGATCGTCGGAGTTCAATTTGATCGAATCGAAAGTAAAAAAAAAAAAAAACAAAAAAAAAAAGAAAAAAGAAAAAAAAGGGAAAGAAGGAAAAGGAAAGAAAGGAAGAAAAAAAGAAAGATATATCATTATGAAAAACATTACGTTCTATCAAAGGGCGCAATATTTCAATTAATATATACGAAAAAAAGAAAATGTATCTTTTATTTGATATAGCTACTTCCCCCTCCTATGATGATTTTACGTTACGCACATCTTCCAATGGAAAAGAACGTGTCGTGTCTCCACTTTTCTTCACACGTATGTACATAACATATGTACATGGGGCCGATAATACATTCTCAAGAAGAAATGTATTTTCGTATGCATCTTCGCGGAACGTAGGATGATCGAATTGATATCGCGCGACGTGTTGTGACGTGTCGTTTATCGCTTTTCACTCGCGCGTTTTCTGCCGTCTTAGATGGAAGGAGGATGCGTGAAAAGGCTTTCCTCCTTCTTACTCTTTCCCTCTCTCTCTTTCTCTTTCTCTCTCTCTCTCTCTCTCTCTCTCTCTCTCTCTCTTTATATCCTCCCTCGTCTCTTATTCCTCTTCTCTCCATCAGTAGATCCCTTCCTTCTTCTCTCACCCTTCCTATATGGATAAATCTAATGCCGTTCTTATTTGCGCCGGGAGAATGAAACCGCGAAGTAGTATTTCGCCTGAAGCTCGTAGAAACGAATCCAACGGGGATATACTTTCTCGAGAAGTAAATCCTCTTCCGATTGCCGCGCACGTAAACGCACGCGTCCGTGCTCGAAATTCGTGGAATCATTTATTTTATTTTAATAATCTTATCCAATAAACAATAATAGAACGGTACCGTAGAAATGGTACAGAAAGAGAGAGAGAGAGAGGAAGAGAGAGAGAGAGAGAGAGGGGAGGAAAAGAGAATAATATTTATTATAATTTGAAATCTTAAAGGATTAATATCTTTGATAAAGTTTGCTTCTTGAATATGATTGATCGAGGAAGATCGAAATATTTGATATCAAGGGAAACACGAACATAGGGTGTTTAACGTGATATTTATGACAAAGAGAGAGAGAGAGAGGGGATATATTTTAATGTTAAATACAAATTGGAATGAGGTGTGGGATTTAGTTTAAGGTGGGAAGGTTTTAAGAAGAAAATGTAATTTATTCTTACTAAGATATATTTGAGACACGTCGTCAATTGATCGTTAAGAAACTGTCTCGATTAACGGAAGTGGTAAATGTAATAATATCGGAATGCGATTCACGTACTTCTTAAGAATCTACTTTGACCTTTCGGGGAATCAATCTCGATACAGTCGACGTACGGAATACCGATACGGGAGCTATCTCAGTGCTTCTTCTTCTTCAAGCAATGTTCACTCTATCTCTATCTTTCTCTCTCTCTCTCTCTCTCTCTCTCTCTCTCTCTCTCTTTCTCTCTATCCCTCCCTCTCTCTCTCTCTCTCTCTCTTTCTTTCATCTTCTATCCACATTCAATGAACTTCCTTTATTCGTCGAAAAGGTTAGTCTCATACCTTTGGAAGGATACGATGTTCCTTTTGACGAGGCTTCTCGTTTCCTACCCAAAGTCTTCTATCCTCCCTTATGCTCGTAATATCCTGCCAAGAAATCCGTGAGAATTCCATTATCACGGCTCTACTTCCGTATTTGCAATTAGAACTGGCGTAGGTAAGCGCGTACTCGTCTTCAGACAGATCTCTCTTCATTCCACACATACATAGGGTGTTTCATTTGACACATACATTTGGAATATCTCACTAAGCTACCAAATCACAAACTTCATACATTGTTAAAATTAACTTTTTCATTTTTTACGATTAAATTGTACTTTCGTTTTCTCTTCTCCTTTTTTTCTTGTTGTATTTTTTTTTTCTTGTCTTGTCTTACCCCTCTCTTTTCTTTTTTTTTTTTTGTTTTTTTTTTTTTTTTTTTTTTTTAACAAAAAGCATCAATATGATACTTTGTCTGATATCATTAAAAATTATTAAAGACCATGAGAAAATGATGGCTCACTTTACATTCTCTGATTAAAGTCGAATGAATTTTGTATGAAGAAAAAAAAAAAGGAAAAGAAAAAAGAAGAAAAAAGAAAAAAAGAATGTTCTCTTCAATGAAATATTCAATATGACGTAATACTCGTTAAAACCGAATTAAATGAGCCACCCTGTATTATCGAGATGTTCTTAATGTTACAGACGATATACTGACAGATACGGTAACCTTTTATAATTACGAATTATGCGTGAGAAATACGATTCTAGCGGAACGATCATCTCAGGATTTGACTGTGGTTTCTCTTCGTCTTTCTATCGGATCGGATCGAATCGTCTGGAACCAATCAAAATCAAAATACGTCTATAGCATCAGCGAGCTTATCCAAATAGTATTAGGATATATCGTGTAATGAATTAATTAACATTACCCTTCGAATTTAACTAATCCATTCTCATGATTAAACCGATTCGTTTTATACGAATCGGTTTAATCATGAATATATATCTATCGAATATATCTAAGGTAAGGAGATGTAAGCTGGATACGAAACATTTTGATTGTGACCGCAGACATGATAAATCAATCTGTGTCAACGTCGATTGAGCTTACATAAACGATATTAAGATATCGTTAGCCATTCCGTTTCCCTAGTTAATTAATATTCTATCCCTATGCGTAGCCTATCGAAGTTAAACACAATCATTGAATGTACACAAACAAAATTTCAATTGTTGTTGCAATTATTTTAATTATATTGATAAAGTCATTAATTACTTTGATTTATTCTATTCATCGGTCTTGTCAATTTTATGAAATATTAATTATAATCGTTATTGAGTAATATTAAATAAAATATCGAATTCTCATGTAAGAATCAGAAATGAAATTTCAAATTTGACGTTCATGATAGCAAAGAGACGGTGAAGTCGAATTGAACGAGCGATCGATTTGTGTATATCAAATCTAGATTGAATGCAAGCTGAAGCTTATTCGGTGTACGAACGAGCAGCTAATCAATGAGAGTTTCTCTCTCTCTCTCTCTCTCTCTCTCTCTCTGTTGTGTATTCACAGTGCCACCAATTTCTCCTCCTAGTTCGATCTGCGTGTACGTATGCATTGCAAGTAGCGCGAATACGGTACGCGCTACGTACGTAAATATGACGGATACGTATTTGTACACGACACTCGACAACCAGCAATTCCTTGCTTGTTCCAAGTCCCGCAACCGAGTTTGCGTTTGTAGTAACTCCCGCGGTGTCTTCCCTTCGAGTGTTTGATACGGATTTAAACGATAAAACTAGGTCACAAGCACACAATTGAAGATTCTACAAGCAAAGGATGGACGAAACTGTCCTGAAAATAATTTCGTCCGTTTAAATATATTTATCTATTATATACCTTTATCGTTGTGTCCATTAAACATCGTAAAGTGAAATCAAACAGAAATATTTGTAGTTTCAACTGCGATCAATCTTTCACGATGATAAATTAATAAAAAAGATTCGTTTGAATTGAAATAATTAAAGAAACGACAATAATATTGGATCAAAGATCAAAAGTTAAATAGATCAATGAGCCGATGAAAATAGTGATCTAAGCCATATTAAAAGATATTAAAAGAAAAAAAAAAAAAAAAGAAAAAAAAAAAAAGAAAAAAAAATAAAATAAAACATATTGCATATAGCGCAGTTAAATTTTCCTTCTTTCGTTTTTTTTCTTTTTTTTCTTTTTTTCTGTTTTAAATAACACAAAATATATTACTTTTCGAGTATTTTCTAAGAATATCTTAAATCATATACCGATCGAAAAGATTCGAAATTGATGAGAAAAATGAATGGATTCGGATGAGTTTTGATATTGTCCAGGTGACATAGAAGAACGTATCATTAACGAGATTCCCGGACGAGCGCATTTCGCATTAGTTCGGGTATACGCGCGAGTCAGAATACAGTAATTATGATTCTCGGACGTATCGCATTCAGAGGGAAATGAACTTGGCACCCCCGACACGCGACTTCATTAACGAATGGACGCGATGAATAGACCTAAACATCCGACCTCCTCGACTCTGGGATTCCCGCTTGGGTTATATACGAGGCTAAAAGGGGGACGAGTTGGAGGAGTAAGAGGAGAAGTAGAAGAAGCAATGCCACGGAGGTGAGGGCGAGGGGTCAAGAGCCATGATTAATTGCTCGTCGTCTAATTACCAATTAGCTGCTCCGACTCGAAATGTCAAGCGAGCGAGCGAGCGAGCGCGCGCGCGAACCCGCGCATCCGCACCCGCACCCACACCCACATCCACACCCATACATATTGCCGTGGCATTCTCCTGATACTTTTTCTCCGCGCGTACTTTCCTCATTGTCTTCCTAAAACTATTACACTAATTATCTCGTTGATTTTTCCTATGCGATGTTAACCGGTGATATCAATATCTATATCTTACTAGATCGCGTTTTTCTTTTTTTTCTCCCTTTTCTCTCTCTCTCTCTTCTTTTTTTTGTTTTCTTAACGATATCTCTTAAAAAATTTACAACAACGCTTCAACAACATAATAAATCATTCTTGCTCTTTTGATTTTTATTCTTGGTTCAAATCGATCTTGGTTCAGACTAGGCTATGTGGAAAATTTCTCTCTTTCTTTTTTTTTTTTTTTTTTTTTTTAGGTCTTTTTCTATTTTCTCCCTCCCTTTTTTTTTTATACTCTTTTTCTCCCCCATTGGAGACACGTATTCTTCGAACGAATATCAAAGAACACGGGAAAATCTGAAACTCCAGAAAGGCAAGAAACGAGAGCGTAGTCTTTTCAATGGATCGACGTGAAATCGAAAAGAACGATCGCATCTTTCCACTACGGTATTTCTCGAACACACATTACTACCACCCTATCCCTCCCACCCTCTCTCTCTTTCTCTCTCTCTTTCTCTCTCTCTCTCTCTCTCTCTTTTTCTCTCAATTTCACTTTTTCTCTTTTTGCGTATTATTTATGGAAGAGTACCGTACAACTATACGAAGTCATGCGTGCCTTTCAAACGATATGCGAAAATCGTGCATTTCCTTTCATACAATATATCTACTATCACATATAAATCGAATATATACTTTCATGAGGAATACGCACATATAGTATTACAATAAACACTCATATACTACTTCTTTTTTTTTTTTTTTCTTTCCTTATTTTTCTCTATCTCCATCTATTCATCTATTTATATATTCACGTAGTCATACTTCACCCTCTTTCTCTTTCTCTCTTCCTATTCCTCTCTCTCACTCTCTGTCTCTTCCTCTTTCTCTATATCTTTATCTAAAGCTTAAAGCTCTCGAGTTACCTTCTTTATCCCTCTTTACTCATTTCTCGTATGTGCGCTTGAGTTCACGCCTGCTTGCTTATACGATACTCGTTGACTTGTCGTATACTAGTATTCGTTCGAAGAAATTACAACTCAGCAATGGGAATCGTAGTTCACGATGAATAATATCCACTGTAATATGGCGCCAACTTTTCTACGAATGAACAGCGTAAGTGGAATGGTTGGAATTGGAGGGAGATGAAGTGTGCTAAGGGTTAAAAGAGTTTTTTCACAATTTTTTTTTTTCTGCACCGTTTAAAAGAAATAGAGAGAGGGAGAGAAAAAAGAGATAAAGAGAAAGAGAGAGAGAGAGAGAGAGAGAGGAAGGAGGAGGAGAAATAGATTGAATATTTATAGTAAAGCTGAATTTCGATTAAAAAAAAAAAAAAAAAAAAAAAAAAAATAAAAAAAAAGAAAAAAATATACAATGGTTAAAATAGAAACATAAATGCCCGTTAACATCGAAGCATATAAAATTTAACGTTGAAAAGTAATATTTGTTACTCGGAAATTAAAAAAAAAAAAAAAAAAAAAGGTATTAAAAAGTATCGCATAGCGTTATATTTTCAAATAAAAATGGTTGTTTTCCATCGTCGAATGCATTCGTGCGTTAGTTTTTATTAGTAGTCATAATATATAACAAATGTGTTGGTATCGTGAAAAAATATATTCTTCCAATAAATTCAATGGAAAATAAATTAACATTTCTAACACGATAATGTTTCAATTCATTTATATAATTAATATATAACTTTTACGATTATTCTTATCTAAAGTACCATATGCCAAAATGGTTTTTACTAATTCAACTTAAATTAACGTAGAAGTTGGTTCATTCATTCGAATTATTCAGTGAGTGAATGATTTATTAATGAACAATATTTTCATTTAAATGTCTCTTCTATTCTGAACATTTGATAACTGCAATAACTGATGTGAAAAAAAAAAATTGGATGTCTCAGTAATTTCATTTAAATGAAATAAAATTTTATAAATTTGTTGATAAACGTGAAAGATATTAAATATTTAACACAAACGAGAAGAATAGACAGAAAAAATTAAATATTTTATCTCGGGACACATGGTTCTAGTCGTCTCAACGCAACGGAGTCACTCAGAATACTAACTGTAGTAACATTTTAGAAAATAAAATCCTCTCCTTGAAAATAGAATAATATGCCAGCGGTCGTTCTTTCTTTTTCTTTATTTATACGTCTCAACAATCGTCAAGGGCATACGTACTAGCAGCGACACGAGTACGTCATATTATGAGACGAATCCATGTTATATTAATATTATTGTAGTTAATATTTTGTATACGTTGGATTAATAAAATTAATCAATGAAATATTAAATCAATGAATTTGTTATTTCCTCTAATACTCATTAATTCAATTTATTTAATTGATTTTCAATAAATATTTTTACAAATTAAATATTTTAAACGATTAATATTCATTTGCCATTGAATATAAAACAAATATAACTTAACGTTAAATTCATTTACTCTTTTACTATGATAATTTCACGTTAGCAAGTCTTATTGTTAGAGAAACACAACATATATCCTTTGACGAAGCCAATTAATGATTAAAACGAAAAGACCGACCAACCCCCATTAGAACGTTGTTTGTGGTCTGTAGTTAGAAGTTAGAAATTCTTTCTTGTTTTCTCTCTCTCACTCTCTCTCTCTCTCTTTTTCTCTTTACCTCTTTCTCTTAGAAAATCTTTTTTGTCTTTACATCGACTTTCGTTCTTTGACAAAAGTATAACGAGGTCGAGCAAATTGGTGGGGTAAACACAAGAATGCCGCATTCCTGATGCCGGACAATATGGCATATGACCTGCTTTTAAATGGACTCTTTTTGGTGCTCGTTTACTTATGTGCATTCTTATGAGACCTCAGAAAGAAGAAAAAGTTGGGTGGTGGGAGGGGTTGAAAGTGGGAGAGGTGAAGGGAAGGCATGGGTCTGGTGGGTGGTTAGAAAAGGGAAAGGAAAAAAGCTTCGTTGAGTTCGTTTTCACAAAACGACAAAATTCCGTGTACACAACTTTAATATGTATATTTATTCATAAGGTCGAGCTCGTTCTGTGAGAGTCGCGTGTGGAAACGAACGAGAAAAGGAGTAGCAAGTAGAGAAGAGTGGGAGAGAGAGGGGATGGATTGGGAAAAGATAAGAGAGATAAGGGTCTAGAACGAAGAGAAAATTTCTTCTCTAAGAGGGACGTTCATATTTAATAATGCGAGCACTGTTTATACGACAAAAATTGCGATTTGTGTAAAAAAAGAGGATGCTCCTTCGAGAGTGCCTTTGAAGAGATTGCAAAAGTATTTCACTCTTTTTTTTCCTTTGTACTTTTATATTCTTTTTTCTCTCTTTTTTTTTTTTTTTTTTTCTTCTTCTTTGGATTTTTCCTCCTTTTTCTTTTTATATAAAATTTATTTCGATTTTACCGATTTAATTTGCAGACATGCTCGTGAATTATTGTTTCTTCTTTCTCTCTACTTTACAATTCATTCGCCAAAATGGTTATTCAATTAGAACTCTAAGTTAGGTGTTACGATTTTACTCTTGAATAGTTCATTATCAAATATTGGATATCCTATATTTGCTGTATATCAATTAATTCACCGTAAAATGGAAAGCTATCGATTCGAACTACTATAAGAAAATACTAACATCATTTTCAATCTAACTTACGTTTGGATGTTGCTCGCATGTTTGTCTGCAGAGGGTGAAAGAGAGAGAGAGAGAGAGAGAGAGAAAGGTTTCGCGATACATACCGTTTGTGGGTATCGTTTGTGCTCTAAACAAGTTGTATCCTCTCTCTTTTTACTTTGTTTAAGAGAGAGTAAGAGGAAGAAAGAGAGAGAGGGGGGGTAGAGAGAGAGAGAGAGAGATAGGGTGAAGGCTGAGTATAAAATCCGTAAAATACCTTCCAAGTATACCGCTCACGAAGGTCTTTCGGAAGCCTATGGTGTACTACGTCTTCTATCTTCAAGACGGGTCTGATGTAAACGTATTTTATGCTTCGGAAGCCAGCTCAAAATTAATGCCGGCTTTGCTGGTGAGAAAGCCGCAATGCTCGTATATCTTTCTCGCACTTTCGTCGATCGTAGGATAGCACTGAGAAGCTAAGAAAGAAGGAGATCTTCTTTTTCTTCGATTCTTCATGGTTTTAACGAAATGGTTTTCCCTTCATATATAGTTAAAATTATGGCAGTTATGTATTTTATTAATGTTCGTAGTAATAGTGAGATAAGTATCATAAATTTCCAAAACTTTTGATTATAATTTATATAACGTATGTGCAATTACATGTCTATTGTAATTCGTTATAAATAGAAAATAACGTAACATTCGATGATTGTAGAGAAAAAAAAGAAAAAAGAAAAAAAAAAAAAAAAGAAAAAAAAACTTTTGCAAAAATTCAAGCGTGTAAATTGTTATCAGGTAATTCTTAAAAATGTTGATGGACAGAGAGAAAATCTAGAAAATTCGATCGTGAATGCACGAACGAACTTTCAATCCTCGATGATTCTGAACTCCCAACGTGAAAGTTCGATGGAGAATGAAGGCAATGAAAAAAAAAAAAAAAAAAAAAAAGAAAAAAAATAAAACATGGAAAAGAAAAAAAGAAGAGGAACGTAAAAAAAAGAAGTTTGCAAATTCCGGGGTCGCAGATGTTTCGGTGAAATTTCCTCTTGAAGGTTGAAGCGATAGGCACAAGCCCGACGATTTCCCCGATATACCTATGTACTGGTGGGGGCTGGAGGAGGAAGGAGAGTGGGGGATACTCTTGTTAAATTTAAATTCAGGTAAATTAAGGGAGGCCAGCGTTGGAAAAATAAAATTGAAGTTGTCGGGCGTATGTAGGAGTTTCGGTACCAAAACAAGTCTTGTTCATGAATAGGCACATACAAACATAGACAATCACTTCCATTCTCATTCTTACTCATTTTCTATCGTACCACCTTTTAAATGCCTTCTTTGTCCTCTTTATTTTACTCACACACGCGACAGTGAAATGGACGAGGACGAGGGCGAGCTTAAGAAGAATAAGAATAAGAACAAGAATAAGAACAAGAATAACAATAAGAATAAGAATAGGAATAAGAGTAAGAATAAGAACAAGAACAAGAATAAGAATAAGAATAAAAATAAGAAGAAGTAGCAGAAGAAGAAGAAGAAGAAGAAGAGAAAGAAGAAAGAAATAGGAAGGTTGAGAGTTTTTGATACAAGGGGTATTTTTAACAGAGTTGAGGTTAGGATTTGCATAGACAATAAGGGCTCAGCAATATATTTCGCAAACTTTTAACGTGTAAGATCCTCCCTTCTTCCTCTTGCCGAAGGCCGGTATGAATAAGCCGTAAAATAATTTCCCGTTCGACTTTCCCTCTTGGTTGAAATCATCCTCGAAAGGAAAGAGAAATATAGAGAAAAAGAAAGGGAGAGGATTCGAAACGAAGGAAAAAGGTAGGAATCGTTTTGTGGAGTTTTAACTTGGAGCTTCTTCTTTTCAATGGTTCGCTTTCTTTTTTTGTTAGGTCGTTTCACTTTTCATTAAGAGATATGGCTGGTATTAATGTCTGACAGAGGTGATAAAGATGGGCAATAAAAGAGGGATGATGGAGTAGTTGAAAACGTAGAACGATGGTAAAAAAAAAAAAAAAAAAAAAAGAAAATGTAAAATTTTTCTCGCGGATACTTTGACAAGTTTGTTTTCGTAATGAAATTTTTATTCATTGATATGAATGACTACTTGACTTTCCATGATGGAATAACTACAATAATAATAATAATAATAATAATAAAAAATAATAATACTAATAATAATAAAAGAACAGATTAGATTTAATGCAGACGATGCAACGAAATAGCATACTCCCTCTCTACGTATGAAACAGGTATCTAAATATTCGACTTTGCAGGTCGATGCAACGTAGAAAACGTAAGATCACACGTATCATTTTATTCATCATATCGACTGAGCAATGTCGGTAAGGTCGATTTCTATCGTAACTCTTCAAAGTTTTACGAGATCGCAGCACGATTCAATAATCCTAAGTCAGGATTAATCTCAACCCATGGTACTACCAATTGTATACAAATTTACGATTTTCCGTGTAAAGATTATCTGTTTAAATTCGTTTAATCTCTTTTAAAATTGTAATTGTAATCATTTGTTAGTTAGTTATGCTTATTTTTATTAATAATTTATTATACAAACAATTCAAATACGAATTAAATCCTCTTTAGGAACTAAAAGTCAAAGAGTAACCCACTGTTATCTGTCTTTTACAGAATGGATCGAGCGTGAACACTTTCGAAAGATGTATTTGTTCTGTTCGAAAGTTTCGTCAAGGCCATTCGTCTCCGTGTTTCTAACATACGGCATCTCTCTCTCTTTCCCGTCTACCATCGTTGCCGTGCAAAAGTACATCGACAAATTTACTATTGGACGAAAGAGGTAGGTGATGTAGATGGTAAAGAGGATGGGTCGCGCGAGAGGAGCGTCATTACTCAAATTCTCATTAGCAAGCTCGAACCGAGCGAGGAACCGTCGAGTTTACTAATTAAAGCAGCAGAGCCCAAGGTGGTCCCTTAATATTAGGAAGAAGAACGTGAGAGAGAAGAGGCGACAGTAGGATATATCGCCGACCGTTTTCATTAGCACGGAGATAAATGTTCGATCGACGTGGTTGATCGAAGAACCTTCTTGTGGTTTCTCGAAGAATCTTCTTAATCTGATACTTCACGATTTTTCTTTTGCTTGCAAATGAACAATGAATAAGTTTTCGATACTTCGTAACGAAAATAAAAATTTTTCCTTTCGAAATGAATTTTTCTTTAGATTATTATACGAATGATCGATGAATATATCGATGTATAGTTTAAATAAAACATAGATTTTAAATACATTGAAAAGGGACGATGAAATTTTTCATTCTGAACGATAGAATCCACGAACCATTTACTTATGACTTCGATAATCTTATCTACGATTTAACCCTTAAGTGATACTCCCAAGATTCATCTCGTTCAAAATACTTTCTGCACCCTTCGCTTTCGAATTTTTATCGTCAGAAACAGCCTCCTTTCAGGAACCTCCAGCAATTTCACGATTCATTTGCCCGTGAGAAAACCGATCGAATACTCTCACCAGACCTGCCAAAGGTAGAAAGAAGCAAAAGAGAAATCTGCCGAAAATGATAGATACATATACACAGGTGGAAGAAAAAAAGAAGAGGGGAAAAAGGAAAAGAAAAGAAAGTAAAGAAGAATCAGGAAAACGATTTTGGGAAGCGAAGGAAGTTGAACAGCATTTCTGGGAAATGGCAAAACTAATGGCATCTTTCGGTATAGCTATGCTTCGTTCAAGCGTAATGTTCCAATGGACGCGTTCATAGGTCATAGATCGATGCCACAGTCCAACGCAGAATCACCAGAGCAAACCCATTAATCATTACACACGAAACACACGTTCGAAGGTTTATGAGCAAGATACTGGACAATAGACAGTTAGAGTTTACCTCCACGAATCAAAGTTTAGATATATTGAAAGTCGAAAATTTGCAATATTTTAATACCAAAGATTTTGTTAGATTCTTTTGGAAAAAGAGAAAAAATATTAGGATATTGATAACGAGCTGGCTATCGTTAGCAACGACATCACTAAAAAAACACATATACGTGTGTGTGTGTGTGTGTGTAGAAAAGTACGACTTTTTTAGGATCGAAAAAGGGAACTAAAAGGGAAAGATAGAAGGTCCTCTTGCGTCTCTCACCATCCGCCACCCTATCAGCTCTGAAATAAAATGCGCAGGCTGTATGCGTCTAGGTACATATACCGGTTCTCTCTTGACGACACGTTCTTTTTAAGCGTTTCAAATGTCGAGCTGAACGCCGCAGTCGCGAACCGTTTCTTTACTTTTATTTTTTAGTCTTTCCCTTCTTCTATCTTCTACCCTTTCCTCTTGTCTCTTCTTCTCTCTTAGACTCGAACAACTCAGAGGCTTTAATGGCACGGACGAAATGACGCATTGCAGAATTCAAGGCTGCATTTCTACCCTTTGTGAGCCGACCGCTCTTAACGAGTAATTACTACGTTTGATATAGCCAGAAGTAAATACCAAATGGACCGACTATTCGTGGCTTTGAAGCTTTCCTCGATAAAGGCTATCGCATGTCGTAAATATCTTGTGTGCCAGCTTTGAAATTGAAGAGAGAGAGAGAGGGAGAGAGAGAGGGAGAGAGGGAAAGAGAGAAAGATTTAAATTTGGCTCTTAGGGAGTCCTAGTTGTTAAATAAATTACAGTGAAATCGATCGACCATTATCTTTTCCGTTCATCGTCGTACATAATTGACTTATTTTTATCATCGATCGAGGTTAAAAAATATTTCGTTTAATTTACGGACATATGATAAAATATTATTCCAATCTCGAAAAAAGTTTTTACGGTACAACAGATCTACTATCCCATATAGTTTCGATACTTTGCAACGTCGACTCGATGGGGGTTGCCATAAGAGAAAGGGAAACATTGTAAGAGAGAAAGAGAGGAGAACGAGAGAATAGATGAGGAGAAAGAGGAATACTGAAGGGAGAGAGGAATATGAGGATTGTGCCAGTCCACAGGAGGGTGCCGGTACCAACCAATAGAGGTTGCATAATTCATAGCCTTGGTTACAGCCGGAATTGCGCTACGTTCGTTGTGTGTTTGCCCGCTGTGTGTCAGAACAATATAGCAAACGTGAAAGTTTCGTCGCGCACCGGAGAAATGCGATTTACGTCAAAATTGTCAAGGTTACGGTTTGCAGTTCATGCGTTCATTTGCATATAACCGAAAACCAAAAGAATTTTCGGCAGACTCTAAGGCGCCACTGGATGGAGCCATTAAAATACAACGTTTTCAAAAATATTCGTCGATATGATAAAAAGAATTATATTTTTTATTGAACAAGCAGATATATCAATTATAAATATATAAATATTTGTCCAATTCAAATCTAAATTTTGATAGTTATATTAACATCAATGATTATTTTTAATATATATATATATATATATATATATATATATATATATATAAATTTTAGAAAGGCTACGAGAGAGATGCAATCCAAACGGGAGATTAACGAATTTGCTTCGCAGTGATAGTAACTTCAAAGACACGTGGGAAGCACTAAAGAGAGGATTATGCGTTGAAGAACGCATTCTAAAAAGGATAGGCGAGTTAAAAAAGAAACGCGTGCAAAACGGCTTGTGGTTGTCTAGCGAATGCGACGTTCTCCTGTCTCTCTCTTTCTCTCTCTCTCTTTTTCTTTCTCTCTCTCTCTCTCTCTTGCTCGCATTAGTGGAAAACTTTGCCTTTCCCTTTGTCGCGTTTCCTGGATAAATCCATTCTGCGGGTTGGTTTCGCTTTCATCTATACGTCGAGAGGATAATGGTACGTATTCCCAAACGGCCGTGGCTACGAGGAGGAGCTTACTTTGGAGCAAGAGAACTCTAGGAAGAAGGCAAAGCTGTGTTTCCCAGAGATGGCGCAAGGCTATACTGTACTGTGGTCTACGAACACCAAGAAACCTATACTGCACCAAATCTTTTACACTATAAGATGATCAAAGGATATCTACTTTTCTACTTTGGTAATGATACGTGAAAAAAAGAAAGAAAAAGAAAAGAAAAAAAAAAAGAGAGAGAGAGGAAAAAAATAACTCTAAAATAAGTTTAATCAATTTTTTTCTTTCTTTCTTTTTTCTATTTTTTTTTTTTTTTTTTTTTTTTTTTCTGTTTTTCCTTCAATATTTCCAAGTAAAAGTAAATAGAAATTGAAAGGTAACAGAGAAAGCTCTCTGACGAATTTCAAAATATCTATAAATACGAATGTCCGCTTTTCATCGGTTAACAATTTTTAATATAAATATCTTTTCTCATTAGATCGAGATTACACGTGCTTTGAGTACTCCGTGATTTTATTCCACGTGTACGGAATGCGATGAACAGGCGATCCTTTTGGTTCGTTTCTCTGAACTTTTTCGCAAAAAAAGTAATACGAATAAATCGTCAAAGATACGACCGGATTGTGGCTGACAGGGATGCTGCGGAAACGAGATGGTATGGATAATCCCATGGGCGTTGACGATGTGGACGGACGAGGGGCCTTGGTTTATATACATACAAATACACATCATTTCACATATATGTATATATACATATATATATATATATTATATATATATATACGTATGTATTCGGTATACCTTAGTACCTACCCCAGATCGTATTTGTTTCGACTAACGAGTCCACATGACACGTATCCTCCATATAAGATGACCGTTAACGCGTCTCCCGTTTTTCTAGATACGTTTGTAGGAGGGTTCACACAAAAGAAAAAAGCAAGGCTTTTAATGGGGATTTTAAAAGCGTACCGTAAGGATCAAGAAATAATGGAAATTTCTTGTACAAGTAACTCAACGTAGGTTAGTATAAAAGTAAATTTAATATGTATATATATATATATATATACATACGAATATTTGATAATATTGAGTTAATTTAGGTAGAATTACACGTAGAATAATGAAATGATAATAATTAATCTTAATTGAATTTAAATGAATGACGAAGAAATATCAAGTTCTTATTCCTTCAAATTTTCACAGAGAAAAGGTAAATTTCTAAACCTAGACACGTCTATCATTTTAACCAGAAACATTTTACATTTTCTATCAAGTCAAGTTGAGAAACTCTCACTTCCTAGAATAAAAATAACTACGGCTTTTCTACGGGGTATCCTTTAACTCACATAGCTCTCTTATACTTTGACAGAAAAGACAAGGAATTCTGGAAAATGTTCGCGATTCGGTTTACGATCTTTCTCGGTCGTGAGATTCTCGTTATCATGGTATGCCTGTCTACCCATAAAATTAGCCATAAAAGACAGCTCGAGTTTCGGAAGGACAAGATTTTTAGTACGTTGAAGAGGGTATCGTCATAATCTTTCGAAGATACAAAGCTGTGCTTGGTGCCATTTTATCCTTGAACTAAATAGAGAGCAAGATAAAGAGAAAGATAAAGAGAAAGAGAGAGAGAGAGAGAGTGAGAGAAAGAGAGAGAGAAAGTGAGTGAATGAGTGAAAGAGAGATAGACAGAGAGGTTTATCCTTCATCCGCCTTGTCCAAGCAATTCTCTCTCTCTCTCTCTCTCTCTCTATCTTTCTCTTTGTCTTTCTCTTTGGTCTCTTTGTTTTCAGGACCGGCGCTAGAGACCGCTGGCGAACGCAATAAAACCTTATTATACTCGGTCGGAATTTCAATGGGTAAAGAGGAAGTGAGAAGAGCGTCGGTGCAAGGTAGATGGGCTGGGAGTAGCAGGGGTGCGAACGAAGTGATCGATGAGGACATACGTCAACGGAGCAGAACGGACAGGACGTCGACGCTGTCGGGGAAGCCGCCGTGCACGAGACGAGATGAGAAGGACGAGCACGTCGGAAGGAAAGGCTGGTGGTATGGGGAAAGGAACGTGGGGAATGGGGTAACAAGAGAGAGAGGGAAAGAGAAAGAGAGAGGGAGAGAGAGAGAGAGAGAGAAGGAGAAAGAGAAGGAGTAAGGTTGCCAGGTGGCGAGACAACGCCTAACGTGAATACAAATTACTCTCTCCATACTCGCGATGCTAGCTTCTTCGCTTCTTCCTTTGGACGATCGACACTGCCAATCGCCTTCGACCCTTCAGAATTATCGTCGACGACAAAGTGCCATCGGGGCACGTAATTCGCGATGGATTATCCTACCGAGACAAGGACCTCCATCGAATCTCCTCATCTTATCTTTATAGAATCTATACCTAATACAAAAACCACACATATCTAAGCGTAAGCAAACACAAATGTTTAGAAAAGTTAAGTGTATTCGATAAAATATACAATGGAATATATAAAAGTATCGTTAACTGCAAATATCCTTAATAAAAGTCCTTTGACCTTACTTAATCAGTAAGTTTTTACGTGTGACGAATATCGTACAAGGGATTATTAAAAGTAAACAGCTTTTCCACAATCACGTATTTTCACAAATCGAAGTAAAGAACCACCAGCTGCTTTCTCTTCGTGACCTATCCAATACGGAAGGTTCCTCAATCATACCGCTAATCGAGTATAGCTCATAAATCATCGAAGCTAATCCGACAAATCCTCCTAGTGACGGTGCCGCTAGAGTATCAGGCCTCCTGCCAGTCGGTTGTCGCACGTACGTTATATATCTAGCGAGAAGCATCAGAAATCTTTCTCCCTGTTACGTTTCATCCCATTCTCTTTCTTCCTTTTGGATTATGGCTTAGCATCCCCTAAAGGCAATAATGTAATTGTACCGTCGAACGTGCCGTCTGACTGCATTGTAAATGGTTTGTTTAATGCGACATTAGGAATTTGTTTCCGCGACAGCTGCTTCTTGTTCTCTCTCTTTCTCTCTCTCTCTCTCTCTCCCCACACCTCTCTCTTTCTCTCTCTCGCTCTCTCTCTCTTGCTACCTTTGTGGTGACTATTGTGATGGCACAATGAAAACGAGAATCTTGGGTCCCTTACACCGTTTCGGTAGGTGGAGAAAGGATGTTGAAAAAGATGGAGAGCTCGTTCAGTACTGAACCCCAAGGATAAATACCATGATCCGCCTCCCAACGGAGTCGAACGAACGAGAACGCCTATCCTCGTGCGCCTATCGTTTTCACTTATGGTTACGAGTTCTTTAGTAATCGATGCTTGAATACCGAATCGTTCAGAAGTCATCGTATTCTTTTTTCTTCTCGGATCATTTGTAAAAGTACTTTTCGAAATGGAACGCTACACCACTGGGGAGATATAAATTTTGAAATGTTTCTTTTTTTTTTCAGAGCTACCTTATACTTCTGAGATTTCAATTTCAAATTGACAATGAGCTATTTAATTAATAGATATATAATATTTTGATTTTTATCATATATATAATATATACAATTAATTTTCTCTATATTGTACTGTAAATATCTGAAATGACTTTTGAAGAATTTAAGAATTTAAAGTTAAATTATATATACGTATATGATAGTAGAATAATGAAGTTATTTTATATATATATATAGAGGCAACATTTTTCAGTATTTGCTGGACCAAGGAAAAACTGAGCCGACCCTCGTATATCCCGGGGAAAATGATTTACCAGCAAAAAACAATGCAAAGGCTCGCACCGATTCCTCTTTCTATAAATTTCTACCTATTGAAAATTCGTCGGTCAAAATTGGCTGCGATATTCGCAAGTCACGTAAAGCTTGCTTTAGAAAATGCAGAGACGCAAGATGAACCATCCCCATCCTTTACTTTCTTTCTTCAACTACCAATTTTTTTTTGTTTTATTTTTAACATTCTGCCCCCTCCCTCCCTCTCTCTCTCTCTCTCTCTCTCTCTCTCTCGTTCTCAGAAGATCGATAAAAAGTTACTTCTATCGATCGGTCGCCATCATTTTCTTTTTCACCGAAGTAATAAACGTTTTTCCAATTTTCCTTAGCGAGCCACGAGAACGGACTGAAACAATTTAGGCAAACGTAGATTCTGATCGAATAATACCAAGGACTTTGCTGTTTTCTGCTATGGACTCAGAGAAAGAGAGAAGAAGAGCAGTCACTTCTTTTACGATCGCGTTCGAGATAGCTTCGCTTGAACGAGCATCGCACCTTCCACAACGACGATAGATTTTCCTCTTGAACTACGCTCCTACTTCTCCCGTTGAATACCTCTCTTTGCACCTTTACTGTATATTCTTTCATGGAGAGCCTCCTTCCATCGATTAAACGTGCCTATATCTGTAGCATCGATCGGTAGACTCGAAGACCATCATGATTTCTATAACATTCCAAACCGATCGGCCATTCCATGTTATCTACGATGATCAAGAATGTTATGTGATAGCTAAGGCATTTTATATTGGATGAAACATCTGAATGGAAACATTTGAGTAAATCAAAATGAATCTTCGATATACTTTTGAAAAAAAAATTATATGTATGTACCTGTTTATATATTATATATACACATATATATATATATATATATAGTTAAAGAGGAAGAGAGAGGAGAGAGAGAGAGAGAGAGAGGAGAAAGTTTGTGGCTTATAATTAGATGAAAATCGATAAAAGAGATATACGCCGGGAAAGATTCGCGGTTGGTCTCGTGCGAGGAAATAAGTTTAATCTCGATGAAAAATCGAAAAGAGATGGATAATCGAATACATTAAATCGGCGCTGTGGTTTAAAGAAACGTAACGTTGTTTTAATTAATTGACGTATGTAAATTCATTCTATTAGAAAGAAGGGTCGATGCGTTAGACATGATATAGTGAAATTTCGGTTTATTCATTTGACATCCTACCCCTACTCTATTTTAACCCTCGACGATGTCTTCTATCGATAAAAAACAGTCTCGAAGCGGCGTCATTATCGATGGGCGAGGTGCTATAAAATATGTAGATAAGAACGTTTAACGTGCCGTATCTTAAACTTCGATCGAGATTCCTTCGGAGTACGTGCGTCTCCACGCATCTCGAGCACTCGCGTATCCGGTGATATATTTCATTCGTATCGAGTTCCTTCATGTGGCTTGTGATAAGCGCCCCGATGAGAATTGTCTTATTTTCCACGCCTAGAGAGTAACACCTATCCATGTATAAATCTCGCCTCGCCCTACAATCGTGTCTCCTTTATTACAATCATTGTAGAAATGTCTAACAGAAACGTGTGACGACAAAAAAGGAAGGAAAAAGAGAAAGAGAGGATAGATAAACAACAGAGAAAGAGAGAGAGAGAGAAAGAGAATTGTAATCGTTGATAATATAAATTGAATATATATATATATATATATATATATATATATATATATATATAGTTTTTATATCAATTAAAAGTTATAATCTCGATTAAAAATAATAATTTCTTATTGGCAATTAAATGAGTATAAAGAAATTAATTAAAAAAAAATGTTCCTTTTATTTTTCTCCTTTTATTTTAACTTCATAAATCGATCTTTGGGTTTTAATCATTCAATTTCTGAACGAACGATGCTCCCGTACTCACCCCTATTTTTCTCCTACCATTTCCATATCCGCGAAATGAAACGTTTTAAATTCTCGAAACGTTCATTTCCAACGAAGCCATGACGTTCATGTAATCTTACACCTTCGGAAGTCGACGCACGATGGATTTTCTTTCGCACTCTAGTTTTCACTCTACTTTCCTTAGAAGTGAGGAACAAAAACAAGTACCGATAGACATCGTCCTCCTAGAAACGTGCCATGCGTTTACTATTTGAGGGAGGTTGAAACATCCTGTGGCATCTTTTTCTCTTATCTGGTGCGAACTTCTTCTTTCCCCTTTTACCTTATTCTATCTGGTAACTCATGAAAAGGAATTGTCAATAATGTTGAGGAAATAACAATTTAAATCATTTTTCTCTTTCTATTCTTTTAAATTTTCTCAATTATACTAAGTGTCTGTAATACTTTCACCCCAGGAAGTACTTTCCTCGCTGTATAATATTCCAGACAACGAATGTACGCTTAATAGACCATAAACGTTACTATATATAATATGTATATATATATATATGCGTGTGTGTGTGTGTGTGTGTTTGTCTGTGTAAATGTAGTGTACTCGCGTAAATGCATCAGCTTCGTTTACCGTTAAGATCGACACGAGACGCGCCACGATGAGATAATGAATTCAAGATCACGTCTTTCTTCGCGTTGACGGTAGGCACCAAACTTAAGACAAGTTACGAAATTAAGTAATTTATATTTATGTATTCACCGAGTGTAACGAGATAGGCTAGCAACGATTTTCGTTTCTCTCTTCGTCGCATCGAAAATGGGACGGGTTAGATCATTTCGATCGTCTGTCTTATGAAACACTAGCAAAATGGTTCTTGGACGTTTGGATTAATGGGTTCGGATATTCCTTGTTTGCCGAAGACGTTTAGGACATCTTTGAATCGTTGATGAACATCTGCAATAGATCGCATCAAAGTTTATCGTGCTTTTAAGGTATTACATTTTAAGTGTTATTTTCGTCGAAACATTTATAACATTTAAAATCAATTTTATTAAATCGTTAAACTTTTATCAATCTTTTCTTATTCTTTTTTTTTCTTTTTATTTTTTTAAATTATTTCTTCATTAATATATAACGTAATATGCGTGTATATAAATTCTGTTTAATCAATTCTATGAAATGATACGTGAGTTATATTAGAAAAAAAGAAAGAAGAAAAAAGAAAAAAGAGAAAAAAAACTTTCACATGAAACGTTGAACGTTATAAGGATATATTTTAATTATCCTTTGAACTTTTACTTCATCTTCGAGAGTCAATAAATCGTATAGTAATTTGGTAAAGATGGTGAATGCTACGTAAGCGCGTAAAAAGAAAACATAGGAGGTGAACGGTACTGGTGGACTGTCGCACAATCTGCACTGTCATCAAGGCGCTACAACGAAAAGGACGAAGAGAAGAACGAAAGCATGGCATGCAGCACGCCATGACGCATCGTATGCGTGGCTCGTACCTACACCTACCTAAGCGCCATAAATTTGAACTCGACTTATCTCACCTCTCCTATCGAAACGCTCCCTTTCACCTCAATACTAGCGTCCCTTTTACCAAAAGAAACAGTTGAATGGTCTGTTAGACTTCGGTGAGTTAGTAATTAAAAATAATATTTTAACTAACAAAGACAATTTTATATTCATCGATTTTTAAATTGTCATTCTACAATGAAGTCATGTTCAATTTATGAGTGAAATAATATATTGATTGAGTTATGCAATTCAAAGGATAACGATGCATGGGTGATTCATAAAAACATATGAATATTTTAATGATTTATAGACGTATGAGAATACTCATCGGGCAAAAAATAATTCTTATTAAATAATTCATCTATTTATCCAATTTCAACATAGTTACAATTGTAAATTTATATCTCATCAGTAAAGGAATTATTATTATTATTATATATTTATTATTATTATATATTTATTATTATTATATATTTATTATTATTATATATTTATTATTATTATTATTATTATTATTATTATTATTATTATTATTATTATTATTATTATTATTATTATTATTATTATGATCCTTAGTTTTCAGATCATATTTTTATATCGACGAACTATTCGAACGTTTAATAAGCTCGATAAGATCAGAAATATCGATATATCGATGTCTGAGCACATACGTTCTCTCTCGAGTGGACTTAAAAGGGGAAAAGGATGGACCAACTCGTCGAAAGTGATAAACAGTTTCCGAGGGAAGCGTCGTATACAACATTCGAACGTGTCAATTGTAGTCAGGGTAACGAGGCGAAAAGGACGAGCTTGAGAGCACTGAGAGAAGTAAACGCGAAAAGAATGCTTCACGCGAGAAGATAAGCTGCGAACTCGCTTTGCTCGGACAATCGACCGAAAGTCTTGCTTCGACGCAGCTCGTTAACCACCTTCCTGTACTGTTTTAACTCCGTTCCGTTTGTATTCCTGTTTCGATTCGTCGAAGTGAAATTGAAGATCTTGAAGAAGAAATTATCGAGTCGAATAATGTAATTTTTTTTTCTTTTTTTTTCTTTTTTTTAGATAAAATTAAATTACTGATCCTTTTATATATATATATTCTTTTTTTTTTATTTTTTATTTAAATAAAACTATTCATTTCGTTCATTTTTCCACAAATCGGTTTAATTCATTAAAATCGCAATAATCGTGATTGAATATCGTTAAATATTAAAACTTCATTTAAAATGTACATTATATTATAAATCTTTTTTCCCTATTTTTTTCCTTTCTCCGTCAAGTAGTATTATACGATTATCGATAATTCGTATATTTGGTGAAACGCACGTGTACGTAGCCATGGAGAATCGGAGCACACGGTGGTGTACCTCGTTAACGCGGGATCAGAATGAAAGAGAAAGGAATACAACGACGAGTAGGATGGAAGGCGTTTGCAGAGAGATGCCACGAGCCGATACAACGTTGAGCTATGCCCATCGCCAAGTTTCTTCCTCTTCGTTCGTTCGTTCGTTCGTTCGTTCGTTCGTTCGTTCGTTCGTTCGTTCGCTCGAAAACGAACCGAAGACTTTTTCGTTCCATTTATCGATGGCAGATGAGGTAAAAAAAAAAAAAAAAAAAGAAAAAGAGAGAGAGAGAGAGAAAGAGAAAGAGAAACGAGAAAGAGTAAGAGAAAGAGAAAGGAGTAGAGGAAAAGAGACAAAAGGTAATAGGGAAAGAAAAGAAAAGGAGGTAAGAGAAGAAAGACTGGCGCAGTGCAAACTCATTCGATCCTGGAATAGCGGCTCGTTATTTATCCGCCGGCACGATAATAGATCCCAGCCTCTATAAAGTCGCGTTGCTTCTCAGTAATTGGGAAGAAACGAAGCTACGTCTTGGAGGAAATTGGGAGAAGAGGATCTGCCCGAGAAACCAGTTCTGGCAATGACGACGAACGTCTTCCCTTCTTACGCCGTCATGCTCGATCTTCTACTCTTCGCGGAAATTTTGGGATCGTTAACGTGATTTTCGAATTTCTTGCTAAATTCTAAGACCGTATTAGATGCTCCCCAATGGCTTCTTGGAAAATCTTGGAAAATTTTCAACGATACTTTTCCCTTTTTCTTATTCTTTTTCTCTTTTCTCTGGTTCTTTTCCTTTTTTAATCTTTTTATTTTTTATCACCGTCAATAATATCTACCACGATCACACGTATGATTTTCGTAGAATTTATTATATTTAATATTTATAAAAAAATATATATATATATATACTTTTTATATATATAGGAAAGAGAAGTGGTTATACTATATTAACAATAAGAAGAAAGAGAATTTGAAGAGAAAAAGAAAGAAAGAGGGAGAAAGAGATCAGAGAGCAAAGAACCGAGCGTTTCTCGATGGAAAGTTAGAACGGCCTACTTTCGGCTTATTCCTTGGCCTCTGGCGAATTAATCTTCCGGGAAACTGCGTCCGCCTTTTCACGTGGCCCTTTTTCTCAAATACTTTCTCGACAAATCACCGGGAAGCATCCTCTCCTGCAGACTTTACCGAAGAAATCCCTACTTCGACTCGTAGAAACGTCGCCGTGGAGGACGAAAGTTTCTACTTATTCAAGAATTTTTGAAGCTAGCATCTCTACCACAAACATCACTACCAACATTACTACTACCGAGTTCGAGTTCGAAAATTATTTGGCATAACTTATACCATCCAAGATTCACTACTTTTAACGCCTTTTTTAAGTTAAATAAAAATGTTTCAACTTTTCGATCTGAAAGGGATCCACTTTGCTTGCTCTATAACTTTTTCCAATCCCTCTCCCTTTCTCTCCCTCTCTCTCTCTCCCCCCCCCACTATCCTCGAATACTTCCATCCTCAAATTTCTTCTCTTCGAAATTACTCAACCTTTTATTCTCTTTCCTTCATTATTAACGGAGAATCGTAATAATAAATTATTCAAAAAACGCGTAATTATTTCGCATTGTAGAAGGAACCGTGATTTCCTATTCGACCATTCGTAAAAAATAATAAAAGTCACTTTTTCTTCCTTCTCATCTTTCTACTTCTTTTTCTTCATCTGGTCCAGGCAGCACTTTCACGTCCGTATTCAACTCGCTCACCGTCCTCTATTAACAATTATGTTAATTTGCATCAGGGAAAAGAATTGCGCGTACCTAGAGAGGGTGTGCCAGTTGGAGGGATGAAACAGGAGACATTACTCAAATACTCATTAGCACGCTCGAAATAAACGCGCAACGGTGGTCGCTAATTAACGTACGCTGTCACAGAAAGAGAAACAGAGAGAGAGAGAGAGAGAGAGACAGAGAGAGAAAGAGAGAGAAAGAGACAGAGTAGGAGCAACTCGCGCTTCCAGGCCATGTTGAATGTGTTAGCGGCGCTTCTCAAGATATCGCGTAATACGTACACGAAGGTAGCTCGTAAACCAACCGGATTTGGTATTACCTGTTTTAATTAGCAGCAAGATTAATGCGATGAGATCGACCCCAGCAATCTGGAATTTCAGATTATCGTTTCTTTTCATTTCACATGAGAGAGACAAAGAGAGTGAGAGAGGAGAGAGAGAGAGAGAGAGAGAGAGAGAATATTCAAAAACGCTTATCGTACCAGGATTCGACGTATTCGAGTTGATTCAAAGGGGAATCTCGTGTTAATGAATGCTCGATTATTCGTGTGATTTCAATGTCTACCTGTGTGAATGTTCATGTGCGTTTATGCGAAACTTTCTCATTCGATCGTATCGCATTGCAATGCACATCGACACGATGCTTATTCCTCGGTTTATATGTATTACTAATCAGGGATCGAAACGTGCAAATTCACGATTAATTTTCCTTAATTAAGTGATTAGTCGAATGTGCGTATTAAGGGTATACGTTGAGACGTTACTTTACCAATTACAATTATTCTTTTTCAAAGAGAATTTAATTACAATTTAAATAAAAAGGAAGAATTAATAAAATTAATGGTACAAATGTAAAAATTACGATAATATCGTATTCACGCATTATTATTATTCGTTGTAACGTGTTATTCTTGAGAATAATTTTTCTTGAAACCCTTCACGCAACCATTGAATTATACAAATATCTACTAATCATTTACTTAGTCTATTAATGCCATTTCAAAATAAAATAATGATAGCTATTAGCAAATGCATGCAACATATATATATATATATATATATATATATATATATATATATATGTATATTATATATCTATCAACTTGCATTAGCTCTGCATAGCATGTAATTACAAGTTCTAAATATACCAATACATTACACCGTATTCATGTTTCTCGTATACGGTTGCTAATTAATTGAACCTTTTAATGCTATGTTATCGGTATGTCTCATCTCGGTACATTATAAGTAGTTACTTTATAGATATTTTTAGAGAACATTGTACGTAGAAATGTACCAATGAGAAATCTATAGATATTTTAAATCGAATTAAGCAATCCGTAACACAATTAATACGAACAACACGTGACTCGAGAAACTTCGTTGATCTTGTATTCCCTCTCTCTTTCTCTCTCTCTCTCTCTCTCTCTATCTTTCTTTTTGAATACTTTTTTTTTTTTTAATAAACCTCACGTGAACAGTTCAGGTAGTCCAACACGAAACTCACGCACGATTTATGAGAAACCTCTAGTTCGAATCGAAGATTGGTCGTAATTCTTTTGAAAAGGTAGCCACTTTCTCTATTCCGACGATTGGAACAAATTCAAACGAGAGCTTGGAATCGAAAGCGGAAAAGAGAGATAGAGATATAGATAGATAGAGAGAGAAATGAGAGAGAGAGAGAGAGAGATTGGGGGCACGGGATTGGGGTGGGGGAGGGGGAGAGAGAGAGAGAGAGGAGTGATAGAAAAAGAAACGTAGGAACTAGACAGAGAGCTTCAGGTTGGCAATGAACGGCCGATGGGAAGTATTCCCATGAAATTTAAATGTCTAACGAAGAGCAATCGCTTCTCGACGGTGAATCCAATCCGTTCGTTCGTTCATAGCTAACTCTCGACACATATATACTGTATAAAAGTGTCGAAGACAACGAGAAAGAATAAATCGTATGGGAAGTAAAGGAAATGAAGAATAAAACTAGGAATGGTTAGATAAGGCAAGAGGAAAAAGTATAAAAAAAATATAGAAACAAAAAAAGGTAAAGGATAGATCTAGTAACATACGCAAGGGTCTCTCTTGTTTCAAGATCTTTATGCTGGACTACTATTCTATCTCTTTCTTTCTCTTTTTCACTCTTTCATTCACTCTCACTCTTCTCTCCACAACTACGGAGCGTTATTCTGTTTTCCCTTCGAAATTCCAGGTGGACGCCTAATACAATATAACGGAGTTCATTTCGTGCCAATTTGCATGTACCGCCGGCTAATTTCGCGAAATTGAATTTGTCGTCGCGCCTTTCCATACTCGCACGTGCCTCTTCTCTCTGTCCGTGAAGTCGTCTGGACGAGCAAGAATCTAATCTCTCTCTTTCTCCCTCTCTCTTCCTCTCTCTCTCTCTCTCTCTCTCTATATATATATATATATATCTCACTATCTCTCTATCTTGCTATCTATCTGTATCTTCTTTATCTTTGACAATAAAGCAATGACCGTTTGTATACGAACCTATCTTCATATAACGAAATTGAGAAAAATTGAAAGAAATTCATATGAAATTAAAATCTAATCTTAAATATTTATTTGAAATTATTCCTTATTCGAATGGAACGTCTATCAACATTTTTATTTGCAAATAAATGAAGATATTTTTGAAATTTAATAAAATCGAAGGAAAAGTAAAGAGAAAAGAAAGCAAACAAGCAAGCAAACAAATAAAAATAAAAATCCTTAATCCATACGTTGTCTCGATGCAAGCCATTTAGATTTAGCCCGTAATCGCGAGAATGCATCGACCTACATTGCCTTTCGCGTTCGAAACAGGAATGTTTGTGTGCTATATAGTAGAGCACCGGCTCGGCGTGGTTGAACGATCGATAAATCAATTTCACTCGAGTCCGCAAGCGCGAACGAGCGCATCGAAGTACGTCGAACCCTCTGTAACATTACACCATCCACTTTTTCTTCCGTCACTGTCGATCCAAAATAAGTTGGATTATCGTAATTAAGTATCGTCGTCTATATAAGAAAATTTTTCAAATATATACGGACAAAGTAATAAATCATACCCAAAAAAGTTATAAATTCTGATAATATATATATATATATATATTTTACTTAAAGCTTATTAGTTTAAAAAATTTTTAATCTATATAGAATATGTCCAATTTGCATTGACGTGATTAAATTCAATTTCTTTTTTTTTATTTTTTTTTTTTTTCGTTTAGAAGCACTTAAAAAAGCACCAAACTAAATTTTATGTTTATTGTATTTAGTATATTTATACACTGTTTAAATAATTATTAAATTATCCATAGTATAAGTTTTATATGCTTTGCCATATGGAAAGTGTGAATTTTAATAAACTGAATATAGTTTATATATTCACACACACACATATATATATATATATATTTTTTTTTTTTTTTTTCTATAAAATATAATAAATATTTTCGTCGAAGTTAATGAGTTATCAGAAAAATTTTTATTGCGAATAATATACTAAATTTCCAAGGTGGTCTTTTCAAAAGCTCGTCTGGCAAACTTCGGACGATACAGCTCGATTCTCAATGCTACAATACGAGACTTCGCATAATACGCCGGTATTAAGTGCTCGTGCTGCGTAACGACGTCGAGTAATAGGATATGGAAGGGATAGGGTAGGTGTGTGTAGGAGTCGAGGGGTTGAAAGTAACGACGGTGGTGGAGCGTTCGAAAACTCTGCGATTTCTTCGTTCCCTTACCTCTGAGAAATTTAATTTGCTTAATCGGCGGCACGGGTTGCCGTGGCAAACTTTCTCAAGAGTTGCTATGAGGAGCCTTCTCAAAAAGAGCGGCTGGGGAGTTAGTGAAAATTCATTGCCGTAATGCCGTACCTCATACTGCATATACAAACCCTTTTATCGTTCGATTCGTCGTCGATGCTTCTAACGATAAGTTACGTTGAAAAAAAAATCGAAGAATCATTATTAGAATTGTCAGATGATAATATCACTTATCGTATAAAAATTTCCAAGACTTTTGAGCCATCCGTAAGTTGCCCTTATAATTCTTGTCGATATGCATGATTTCAATGCCATCAGCATATCGTTGAAACGATATTATGAAATTAAATGGTGACGAGGTAGAATGAAAAACGTGAAAAGCCGTCGAACCGGATAAAGAAGGTCCAACAGAGAAAAGGGATGTGAAGGATCGTACTAACAGAGAAAGAGGAAGAAGGAGAGAAAATAAAAAACAAAAAAGAAAAAAGAAAAGGAAAAAAAGGAAAAAGAAATTAATTCTAAATGCAGACGGATGAATTCAGCAAGGTGACGCTGAAGCTCTCCGATGTGGCCATTTAAGCGACCCTTCCTGTTCTCCCGTATTCCTGTCGCGATTTTTTTTTTCTTTTGTTTATAAATGATAAGTAACGTGAATACACTGACGCAAGCGAAGACAGTTAATACGTGTAATATGCGATAATTAAAAGCAAGGGAGAAACGAAGTTGAAAACGTATACCTGCGGCACCATTAATTCATCATAGCAGGAATTTCTTACTCATGGATCCGAGTCTCATTTTAGATCGATCTCGCGTTATCCCATTGTTCTTATCCAAGAGAGAGAAAGAGAGAAGGAGAAAGAGAGAAATATCATTGAATGATAGTAACATTATTATTATATAATGAAGAGAATATTTAGTTACAGAATCGATAACCTGGATTCTTGAATCCTATTAGCTGGAATAAGTTTTATTTTGAGAAAATCCTCATGGATCTCGATTATCGGTCAAACAATGTGTTGTTTCAGATTTTCCAATGACTTAAAGACATTTAAAAACTAACAATGAGATTCACACGACCGATAGATAATCAATATACAATATACCATAATTAAAACTATGAAAGATTTATAAAATTGAGAAGTATCCATTAACTTGATTTTACTTTCGATAGAATATATATTAAATAAAACATAATATATATATATATATATATATATATATACATATTGTATTATAAATAATATTGATTGTTCGAGTCTCTTTACTTGGAGCTTCTTGCTTCTGGGAACTCAATTTATTGTAATATGTATAAAATTTCACGTATCAGTTACACACGACGATGTTGACTCGTCGAAATCCAACACAAAACTGACTAGTTAGTTCAAAGTTATCTACATGTTTGTTATTTACTTTAATGACCGGCAACGATTTTGAATCGTAGCAAACTAAATATCAGATTCGGAATCACTTTATCTTAAACATGCATCAATATCAATGTAATGTTTAAACAAATTCTCAATTGTTTAAATATCAGTTAATTATACTACAGTAGTAAATATATAATGATCAAAATCGTTTACGTACTCGTTATTGTTTGTATTACTTCCCAATGAGACGACTTTGACTACGAACTATCAGATTATGCGATATTGATATATATATATATATATATATATATATATATATATGTATTATTAGCAATGATCATGAGAATTAATAATTTTTTCAATCGATCAAGAACAATTTAGAATTAAAATAAAGTTTTCGTTTATCAAACTTTGAGCTGAAATACAAGCTTCGAAGTTCAGTAGCAAATGTATTTTCTCTAATCCATCGTTCTTCATCATTCTTGCTCTGGATTTCCAACTGGTATGCGATTTTATTCGATGTTGCGAGAAGAGAAAGGAATAAGACTGAGAAAGAGAGAGTCTTAGTGAGAAAGAGAAAAAGAGAGAGAGAGAGAGAGAGAGAGAGAGAGAGAGAGAAAGAGAGAGAGAGAGAGAAAGAGGGAGAGAGAGAGAGAAATTACGAGCTGACGCACAAAATGCTTTCCTTCTGCGAATGGTCTAAGAAAGCGTCGGCGGAATACAATAATTACTTCACCTCAGATTTACGAGGAGCTGGAAATTGAAATTTTCGTGCCATGCCAGGCGGCCACCACCACGGGTGGTGGTTGTTCTCTCTCTCTCTCTCTCTCTCTCTCTTTCTCGCAAGCAAGCACTACAGAACATTTTCAATTATGGCATTATAATTTGTTGCCTCTGCCGGTGGCGAAGCTCGAATACACGGGCGGCTGTGCCTGTATATAAGAGAATTATATTAATTTAATTTCGTCTTCTTTGACCGTGTCGGCCGACCCTCTCTCACGTTGCTCCTGTTTCTGTATGAATAACAAAACGTTCTTCGATATTGTATAGGTTCGTATACGCGCGTGCGCGTAAATATGTTTATTTCCATATGATGTTGTACAAGGTCAAGGAGATAGCGTTTCTAATCCTTATCGATCACGATGTATCATCTGTCGAATGTCACATAGCTAAATGTATTCGTTTGGTAATTGGATCGATAATAACGAATACATATACATATATTCTTAGAAAAACAAGGATAATCGAGATTAAAAAGATTTTAACGCAATTAAAAGAAAGCAAAAAAAAAAGGATCAAAAAAAAAAAAAAGAAAAAGAAAAACACAATGGAATAAAATAATATTAGTTTCAATTCCGCGTTCTGGTCTGGTCCAGTTTGCTATTTGATTGCTTCGCATGAGTACTTGAAAGTTAAAAAGAAAAACGATAAGTATGTAGCTGACTCGAAAGAAAAGTTGACAGTCACGTTCCCGAGGCAAAGGAAAAAAGGAGATATAAAGACAGGCTGAGTTTCGTGATGCCAGACTGGACCGAGTGAAAGGTCTGGGATAAAGGAAAAAGGGTGAAAAGAAGGGTGAAGGATAGTAGGAGTGGGGGGTTAGCGATTCGGACAGCCGGCACAGCGGAAGAACACGAGGGTTGTTCGGTTGTGGAACGAGAGGCTAGTGTCAACACTCTCTCACTTTGTGAACGCGCGCTGGCTCGGGCAAACCCGAGCCACGGCACGATATTAACGTTTCTCCTACTCTACCCTCGACTATAACCCCCTCCTCTCATCAACAGTACTCCGCCAATCGAACCAACCCCAGCGCGCTACGAATGGCCACTTAAATAAACATCCCGCGTGTTTTATTTGATATTTTACACACGACTCGCTCGAAAATGAAATAACTCTGTGCGATACGTCTATCGAACGTCGCGAATGGTTCTTTGAATGTGTACGTAATAACGTATGTAATGTTTGTGCGTTTGTGAGAGTTTTGCGTGCGTGCGTTTGAAATTAGTGGCCGAATGGCGACCTCGAAGTTAAACTTTTTTTTTTACGGATATACTCTCAACGATGATCGATTCTGTTTTCACTTTCTGAGTCTTTCAAATTCCAATACAATATAAAATGGAATAACGAAACGATATTTTATTTTTATATCGCATTAAATGATATTTATGTTAATAATTATTTAGATTATATTTTCTTATTATTAATTAAGGTCTTAACTCTTATTAATTCCATACAATCAACGGGACGAATTTCTCTGCAAATTAAAAGTTTTATATTTATTAAATCTTATCTAGTTTGATACTTAAATTTTTCTCGAACAACCAATGGGAAGTTTTTGATTCACACTTTCTTGCAATTTCATCGATTGCTACATCGAGGCCGCGTACACGATATGCCTTCGCTTGGACGATCAATTTCCGCGGGATCGATTGGACACGTAAAGAGGTGGGGGAGGTCGCTCTATAAGACCGTCTGGCATGACGCTGCAACATGGAGCGCAATTTACTGCAAACGGCATTGGTCGGTGAGCGGAAAACGATGGATGAGTCTCTGACCGGCGCGTTCGCGAAAATTCCAACTTTTTCATGCATTTTTATTTACGAGCAGAAGATCGAGCTCTTTCTCTCATTCTTTCTCTCTCTCTCTCTCTCACTCTTTTTCTCTCTCTCTTTTTTCTTTCCTTCACTTCATTTTTTTCCTTCCCCTTTTCTTTTCCCATTTCGACTTTAGAATGAATCAAGCGAACGAAACGTACGAAAAGCTTTATGGAAGATGAAAAAGCAATCGAAGATCACTCTGGTTTATTTTTGATGAAGAGTCCAAGTAAACCCACCTTGAATTCTTTTCTTTATACTCGATGAAATAAAGAGCAGGATCTATTTTATGATCATGATATTTGCTGTCATAGATCTGACAAAATTCCGATCATCTCCGGAAAATATGTGCAAGGAGGAAAGAGAATTGAGGGACGGAGGAAGAGAAATGGATGGACAGACATAGGGAATCATTTACACCCCTCTACGTGACGTATAATAGGTGCACGTATATTTACGTGGACAGACTAATCACCGGTTATTAATATTGCATCGACGCACGAATCCAGGATTAAGGATATTTCCCTTGGACCCTCCGATCTATCCTAGTAATTGATTGCCTTGGATTCATCATTTCGAATATCCCGTTTGCTCCTCTCCCTTTCTCTGATCGGTCGATTATCATCCATAGGGATTATGCAAAAGTTTGATCACAATCGTGTATGGATATTGGAAAGCCTTGAAATTTTGAGATTTGTTAAATATCCTATAATTAATATGCTAATACTGATACAAAGGTAAAAAGGAATTAAGTCATTTATGAAAATATTTAAACGATATTAATCAAAATGAATTCTTTTTCTTTTTTCTTTTTTTTTTTTTTGGTATACTAGAAAAGTCAATATTTCTATGACACACACGTAATCAGCACAATTATCGTTGAGTACCGAGCTCGATTGAATTCGTTGGTTGATTCGATCAAACGTTGGAAACATCGTATCACGGGAATACGAATCTCAGTTGCGTACGATTAACGATTCAGAGGGAGAGATTCTCGATCATTAATCATACGGCTGATCGGTGAACGAACGATTTTTCACACATGCTAATCGTGGTTTATTAATATCGAATCGATTATGCCCTACGTCGAGGGTTTATGCAACGTACCAAAAGGGGAGAAAGTGAGAGAGAGAGAGAAAGAGAGAAAGAGAGAGAGAGAGAAAGAGGAAGAGGAAGAGAGAGAGAGTGTACGTGGGATTCGTAATCGATGGTCACGAGAAACACGTTACTCAATGATCATCCTCATTTCATTCTCGTACGTCTAACTGCAAGTATGGCTTTACGTATATAAAGATTAAACCGCTTTAATCTTTCTTTGATCGCTTATGATAAATCGACGTTTATTATCAGATTTATATGGTTGAATTTAATGATTCCAAAGAGAGAAAGTATACTTGTATAAATCAAAAAGGCAAATATGGCAGAACTTATATAATTATTATTATTATTATTATTATTATTATTATTATTATTATTATTATTATTATTATTATTATTATTATTATCATTATTATTATTATTGCTAATGATCGTGTTAAGTGGATTAATCATTGTGAACTTATGACAAACAGGAAATATGATCAATGAGTGAAATAATCATCATGACCCAGTTTCAATAATAACTGGGAAGAATTATCAGAAATCCGAATATTGATCTAAGTTGGACATTTGATTTTTCTAACGTTTTCTTTTCCCTACATCACTCTTTTTTCTTTCTCTCTTGGCTTAATGGATTGGAATGGGCCAAAGGTCGATTACGTGATTGCATCGAGCAACGAGGAGACGATCGAAGGGCTGGTAGGATATTTCGAATTTCGATCGAAAACGGGTACAACTACCACCAGTACCACCCACCCCTTACAGTTCGCCTGTGAAGAATGGCACCCTTCGTTTGCCTTATGGGTGCTACTTAACGAATTGATATTGCCGTTTTCGATCGAATCCAAGCGAGTAATAGCCCTCGCTCGATATTCGAACGCTTGTAAGCGTCGCTTTGAGCTTAGATCTTCTGAACATACGCTTTGCCTGTTCAATATGTTTCAATGGGATGAATCCTAAGGGTAGGTAGATTGTCGACTGAGAGTAAATGTAGATTGCATTACAGAGCTTCGCGTATACGTTTTCTCGGAAAATCTATTTCAAACGCATGGACCATTTGTCAAACATTTGACGTACATACTTACAATAATGAAAGAAGAATTTCTTTTTTTTTTCTTTTTCTTTTTCTTTTTCTTTTTCTTTTCTTTTTTTTTTTAAGCTTCACACAGCGTTTAAAATGTTCTACGAATATCTCTATTGCATTGTGATCGAAAGAAGTACGATTTTATTTTGTTTCTAAATATCATTATACTTTTTTTTTTATTAATAGCTTTAAAATTACCTCGAGGCTTACTAATTAAATAAATAAATAATAATAATGATAACGCACAGTTGGTAAGATTGGATCATCATACTGAATCCCATCTTTAGCCCCAAAATCGCAACGCAGATGGGCCAAAGCTTAACTTTACTTTTCTCCATGCGTATCGTAGCCCGATTCGTGGCGAGCTAATCGTCCTCATTAATTACCGGATTAATATTGTGCATTATATAGGGAAGCCAGCAAGTTAGGAAGGGCCATCCATCATCCGACCGAACGAATACGCCTCACCGATCTCCTGCAGATGCGCGTGCCTCCTGTCTCTTCTAACTTGTGCGCGTTCAATGAAATTTGAGTGAGATGACGTCAGTGTCCTTGGAATCTAAATATTGGAATATTTTACAAAATTATTTATATATAGTTTGATAAGATATATAGTAAAAAGCATAAATGAAAAGCAACTGAATTATATTCCTTAGTATTATATTTGAGTATATTTAATATTTCAATGTGAATATAAAACTTAAAATTAAATAAAAAAATCAATTAAGTAAAATAAAATTATTATAGTACTGTCTAAAGTTCATGACCCAATTGAGTCACTTTTCGTTTCGTAAGGTATATTATACTTTATTCACAATACAAATACGAAACTGTTTTCCTTGAAGATTATTCTGAACAATCTGTTAGAATGTTAAATGCGAATAAAAAAAAAAAAAAAAAAACAATAATACGTTATTCGTAGAAGACGAAACGTCGTTGGAACACGACAAAAGCATCCGAGACGTACCATGGTCGATTACCCGACTGATGGATCGTCCTCGAATCGACCTTCTAATAAATCTACTGCTATCAACCCATATATAGAAAAACACACGGACACAAACGTTTGAGCCAGCGTTTATCGACTATATTCTACTCGCCAATTATTTTGTTTCAAGTGGAGAAACCGTCTAACTAAGAACCGGATACGACTGCTTTTGCTAGCTTTCGGGACGACTTTTCTGGAACCAAGCCAAAGTCGGACAATGGCGAGGACGTGCCACCGCACCATTTCCTTTACGTTGACGTTATATTTTTTTAAAGCTATTTTTGTGCTTATGATTATCAATTTCACATTGTCATTCAATGTGATAATTTTTAATTCGTTTAAACGGTCCTTCCTTAATTATCGTGGAATTATATTAAAGCGTTCGACTTTTATATAGGTCAAATAGTTTCATTGAATCGATGAATTTTCGATCCATCAAAATCGGTGTAAAGTTTAACGGGTATAAAGTAATTCTGAGGTAAGAGAAGGGATTGGAATGAACGAAGTTGCTATTCGATCGAACCTATCGGCAATGAACTACAGAAATAATTCTCGTGGAACAAGCATGGTAAAATGGAAACGGCTAGCCCAGCTCCTGTCGACAATAATTGAAACCGCATTCTTCGTGGCCATTAATACCCTCCCTCCTTCTCACTCTTCTCTCTCTCTCTCTCTCACTCTCTCTCTCTTTGTCTCTCTCTCTCTCTCTCTCTCTCTCTCTCTCTCTCTCTATTTCTCTTGCTCTTTCTCTTTTACTGCGGCAGACCGTTCTCCATTTCTCTCTCTACACCCTTCTCTACCATTCTCTCGCCCTATATATCACCTGTTCTCTCTCCCACTCATTCTTCAGCTATCCTCGTCTGGCAGCATCCATCTGGTCGAACATCCCTCTCTTTTCCTCTTTTCCATTAAGCCTCCTAGTCAGGCGAACCTATGATTTGGAAATCCACGGTAGACGCGAACAGGTAGGTTGGTTGTCGCGACGAGGAAATATATGGGTTACCCGGAAGCGGGGGCTTCATACAAATTGAATTTGTGCAATTACGGGAGTAATTACGTTGGGATTAGGGCCATTACCGGCGCGCCCCACGCAAACGTATCACGGTCGTCTTACCTCGACTTCCTTTCTATACGGCTATACCATTTACCTATACTATACTAATTTTTATTTCTTTCTTTTTCTTTAGCCGTCTATTCTCCATCGATATTGATTTCACGATTACAGGTAGAGACAGCCATTGTTTCGTGACAAACCACCTTGTTATCCATCCTTTGATGATTACCTTCATTTCGAAGAAGAAACATTTTCGTGAGAAAGAGAGATTAACTAAAGGTATCAGCTTTGATGTCGTTGTTTTTCCTCGTCTAGGATATCCCTTTGTTTCCTTGATGCATCGAAGTAAACTGAACTTAGATTTACATCGAAATAATCTTATCAAACGATCATAATAACATCACGACAAAATTGACACAGAATGAAATTTTCACTTTATCTTGGTCGTATCTATATTATGTTTTGAAATGTCAAAGAACAAGGAAGAAATTGAGAAAGTAAGAGAGATAGAGCCATATTTAACAAATGTTTCAGTTAATGCATAGATAGTTGACGTATGATAATAGTTTAGAAATAATCAGAACGTTGGATTAGTGTCCTCCCAATATTTCATCAAATTGGTGAAAAAGAGACAATTTCGTAGTGGCAGTAACAGTTACGGGAGAACACCCTGCGTGTTCTATCTCGACGGGAGGATGCAAGGCGCAACTCTAGCAGCGGCAAACAGTTGTAAAGAATTCCTGGGAAGGACGGAGCGCGGTTGGATAGGCGCTATCTACCCCAAGCAGGGTGCCCCGCTAACTACCATTTATCGCGAGACCGCCGCTGCGTAATCAATTCCTCCACTACTCTCTCACGGCCGGAATTTCAAAACTTTTCGGTCCTTCCTTCTCTCCCTCTTTCTCCGCCATTTCGTTCCTCCTTCCTTGGCATTACCAGTCGGTATAGGGTCCTTCTCTTATTCCCCACCTATCACCTCCCCTCAAGGTTTCACTGACTGCCTTATATATCGGATTAAATTCGTACTACTTCCGGCTAATTTCCAATTAATTATCTACCCGCAAGAACGGTGACGGGATTATCTCCGTGAAACTTTTCCAGTTACGAAATAGTTTCTCTAGCTCGTTGACGATACATGCAGCTGAGTTGTGAGTGGATGGCAGCTCTTTTCCGTTAAGTTGTTATCGATTATGTCGATGGGTATAACGTTCAAAGAGTTTTTATATTTAAATATACGATAATCAAAAATGTCTTTATATGACCCATCATCATTGGAAAATTTATTAGATATAATTTGTTATATAAAACTTTTAATAAAAAGTTTTAATCTTACGGTCATATATAATATGTTTTTAAAATAAAATGTTTCCTATGGAAAATGTACTTATATTTTTCAAGAGAATCCACGTTGTCAGCAGGGTCTGGATGAAATGCGTTTATCTTCTAACGTCTATTTATCTATCCGCCTGGAATTCTGTTTATCCTGTTGCGTCCGAGGAGACGGTAAAAGGAGGAACGTTCCAAATATTCATTCGCGTCCCATGATGCATAATTCCGTGTAGTCTTGGATGAGACGAGATATTACTGTGAGCTGAAATAGGCAGTGCTGTAAGCTCGAGTCTCCAACTACACGAGCAGACGAGACACGAAATGTGCTTGAACTACGTCGTGAAATTTATTTCAAACCTCTTCCTCTCCTCCTCTCTCTCTCTCTCTCTCTCTCTCTCTCTCTCTCTCTTTTATATACTTTTTGTCCTATTCTTCCTTTTTCTGTCTATCCCATACCCTTCTCGTTCCTTCAAGAATCTTCTTTAAGAGAGTATTTCCATTATATTAATTAATAAAAATATTCCCTATACCATGATACGATTGTAAGCGTAAATAAAATTGAAAAGTGGTTCCAAGAAAAATTATCGCCAAGCAATTTTATGTTCTTAACGAATGTACGATTAGACAATCGTCATTACAAATTTCATAATTACAATCATTATTGTTGATAAATTTAACAAGGAGATTGTTACTAACGTTATAATCCTTAGTAATTAAGTCGAAACTTTTTTTGTTTCATCGATTCGATTCACGTATCTCCTCTTCGACGATAAGAAATGCAGACGATTAATCGAATAACGGAAAAGGTGTAATGAGCCGTCACGAAGGGTCACGCGCCGTTCATTCTTTGAGGGTTGATTCAAGTGCGGTCAAGAGTCGTGCTTAAGTTCTTCTTACTTAACGTCGTTCCTTCTTTTTTTTTTTCTAATCCGTAGTTAATTCCTACATTTTATTTCACATTTATGAGATATACATATAGATATATGATAAGTATACGTTTGGTTATGTTTTTTTTATCATGCCTGAAATATTAATATCAATATATATTTTTTAGATTAATTTCACAGATCACTAGATTGAATTAAATATGGATTGACCTACTTTCACAAAAAATCCTAAAATCCTTCGGTAGGTGTAGAAGTTTAAGAGGTGTGGAACCGTAGACCACATCGTTCACAATGGTAGAGGAGAGAAGAGAAAGGGTTAGGCGAGGATATGAGAGACTAGCCGGTTCAACGATACTGGAAGGGTGCCGTAGGAGAGAACGGAGGTATAGGATTGATTAATAGGGGGTACATCTGTTACCGGCGAACGAGGGGGTGGATGGCAATAGTCCGTAGGAGGGATGACTCGCAGTTAGCATTAATCACTGCAACACGCCGCGGCCTGACTGTCAGCTCCCATACAATGGCCAATGGCGCAAAACGAACTGATCTTTCCACCTGGCTGAAGAGAAAGAGAGAATAGAAGCAGCACGTCGAAGCGCGTCATCTTGTTGTAGCTTAAGTGTCTTTTTGAAATTTTTCAATCGATAACGCATAGTACATCTTTTGAACAAGAAAAACAAAAAAAAGAAGAAACAAAGAGGATGAAAGCAATTGATTTGAGTCTGATAAATGATAAGTCTATTGTTCTTTTTTCTTTTTGTTTGTTTTTTCTTTTTTTTTGCTTCTATCTGGAAACAGGAACTCGGTGATTTTTTTTTCTTTTTTTTTTTTTTTTTTTTAATAAGACAATATCTGATGTTTCATTCGTTCGTGATACTTATATCATATGTCAAAAATTAATCGAACGCTTATTTACATTGGCCGATAATACAAATGTGCAATTCCAGATTTCATATGACACGTACTAGACATTGACAGATGCACAGTGTAATCCACAAACCGTAGCAGTAGCATTCAAAACCTTCCCGACATATTTCTCCCCCGTGACTGCAACAAACTGAGGGGTTCCACCCTGGTTAATCCTTTTCAAGGGACATCGATGTCACTTTGGGACCAATTTCATTCGATTAGCACTTATATACGTCGGATATATTAATTTCGATGGACAAGATAATGCTCAAGATAAATTATCGTGATCATGAATTATCTAGTCATTTAACTTTCCGACAAATGAATATTTTTATCGATACGAAGAAACTTTTATATCTCATTTGATATCCTTCATATAATACAAAAGACAATATTTATCAATTCTTCATTTTATTATAAATTTCTTCAATCAATATGTTTTGAACGAATTAGAAGACATATTATCGATCTTGTTCCTATATCCCTTGTATGTTTCCAATAGTTCATTCTGTAACACAGGCGTGTCACGTTGTTTACGCCGTATACTTGGAACCATTTCGAGGACGCCGACTGTGTTTGTAAAGCTACACCGCTGATTTAGAACACTAAGAGGAGTAGGAGAAACGTGCTTCGGGGATTCACTCGCCTTTACGTCGACAAGACAAAATACTCTCGCGACTCTGGTCTGCAAGGTCCACGAGCGTGAAGCTTACAATACATCGGGGACAGCTTTTGAGTCAAGACCATGTAGTACTTTGTGCGAAACGTTTATGTCGCATCGCGTCGTTTCGAAAGGGAGAGAAGAATTACTGTAATTAGTTAGGCATCCTCGAAATGAGAATTTTGAGTTGCCCTGGGCAACTCACGACTCATGGGTAACTAGGGTAGATCCTTCGAGTGGGACACCACACGGTGGCCCATTATCGTCTACCGCGGATACCGGTGCGGACAGCTTTTGTCGCGCGTCATAAATCTCTCTGGGTCTTTCTAATGGTCCGCATGCACGTACGACGCTCATGAATCAAAGGACCGTATAGTGGATAACGAATGTTACCTGGTATTTTCTTTTTCCTTTACTTCTCAATAGTATATATCTGTTTCATACATGAGACCAATCAAAAACGTTTATTAAAATATTCTTGTAGATATATTAAAATTGTAGAGATTAATGGAACGATCATAAAACGTAATAAAGATAGATATTAAGAAAAATTTTATCAAAAAAATTATTTTCGCTTTATGTACAAGCAGTTTTACGTAATACTTTAATAATTTGCAAAGATCAATGTTATTATAAATATCTGAAGATATTTTTTGATCGGTTTAATACAATGTAATAAAAAAAAGAATGTAGTTGTTTCAAAAAAAAAAAAAAAAAAAAAAAAAAAAAAGAAAAGAAAAATATCGATGACCTCGATAACTCTGAAAAAAGTGACTTTGAAAAAAAAATTTCTTCGCATATATTGATCCTTTGACACCAATGTACATTACGTACAAAATATTGTTTTCATTGCAATAAATTGAAAAAATATTTAAATGGACTTATTTAAAAGGATCATCTTGTGTACAATAATAAGTTACATTCGATGATTGTTTATATTTTCAATTAATTATAATTATTAACTATTTAACATAACGGAAAAAAAGTGACGTATTATCTTCTAATTGTAAATAATTGTTAATAGATATAACATGAACATTATCATATCAGTTAACATCGCTTTAGAGCAAGACACAACCTGTCACGCTCTTAAATGTTATTACGATCTAAAATAGGGTATCGAGTAACGGGCCTTACTTACTCTCACGCTTCTATCCTTGACGCTTAATCTTTCGGCACCCATCATCATCAGCTCGTATCCCACAATTAGCGACTACCGACGTGCATCTGTCGACACTTTTCTTTCCGCTAACCCGCCTGCGCCTTTTCAAATTTTTTTTTTTTTTCATTCCTCCTGTCGACTTAAAAAGTGACGAAGAAATTCATAACACAGAGTGTATGAGGGGAATCATATGACGTTCAACTCCAGAAAGTTTCTACGAACGTGTGTCAACGAACGATTATAAAATCTGATTTTGAGAGAGAAAGAGATAGAAAGAGAGAAAGAAAAAAGAGAAAGAGAGAGAGAGAAAGAGAGAGAGAAAGAGAAAAAGAGAGGGAGGTCAGTGCTTCCTGAAGGACTGCATTTGCTTCTACCTCGTCATCGCTTCCTGTGTTTACACTGTACCGACCCAACATCTTTTATCTCCCTCTTTCCTTCTCCCCTTCTCTTCTATAGGGTACTCAAACGTGGACACATTGCGCTGACAACGTGTCAGCAAGCTTCTGTTCGGTGTTTTCTGACGGAGGACACATGGTATCCGTACGTCGTTTCAGACTAAACTTATATTGTATCTTCTTTTCTCTCTCTTTCTCTCTCTCTCTCTCTCTCTTTCTTTCTTCTTCCACGCTTCTATCTTTCTTTTCTTCCTTTTGCTGCGGTCAACCAGCAACACACTATCCGTCGCTCATGTCTTCCTCTTTAGCGATCCGAGAATTTCGTAAAGCTTGCTGTTTAGGAAGATGGAAGTGCTCCTTTGCCTCGCTCGTTTTCATAGGAACAGCAAAGCTGTCCTCTTTCCTTCCTCGTGATCTTTTTTCGTGTGTTAGTGTATCCAGCGACGTAGTTTACACAACGTCAAAGGAAATTTTTACAAGGCACACATCGCGCGAAAAATGTATACCATCTTCACTCCCACCATCTGATCTTTTCGTTCCACGAATTCTACTTTATACAATCGTTTTTTCTTTTTTTTTGTTTTGTTTTTTTTTACGATTATATCGGATAAAATCATTTGATCGTCGCACATTAATGTTCGCTGAAAAAAAAAAGAAAAAAAAATAAAAATTGTATATCATTTTCTAAAAAATACATTCTTTTCTCAAACATAATGTATACTACCCTTTTTATTTCCTTTTAGTAGAAGTAATTGTATAGTATATAAAGCATTGATTCGAATTTGAAGATTAGAATTCTTCTCACGTATTAACGAGACGCGAATCGATTGGAAGTTGAAATGTATTGGTAGTAGTTGAGTTCGAAACGATGAAGTATTTCCCGCCAAAGGAAACGTGGGTGGATAGCCTGAAAGTGGTATAACCAAGCGCGATAGAGGCAATCGGAGAGCCTATTATATCGCTGTCACAAGGTAAAGAGGGTAGCGCTGTAAAACGATAATATTACACATAAACGCACCGCTTGTTATTCCTCCACAAGCTATAATATCGATTCGACGATGCTCTTATTCCAGAAAATGTAACTATGCTAGGTTTTAGTCGCGAAATTACGGAAAGTAAAAGCCCATTTTAATGCAAGATCGTAATAAAGCGGCAATCGCAAGTTCTTAAACCCTCGATGGTCTTATAGCTTACCTCAGCATAATGCTTCCCTTTAATCTGGGTTAAACATACCATTTTATAATTTTAAGATATATGAATCAGCATTCATAAATAGGTTATCCAATCCAAAAGTAACGATCTTGGTAACGTTTATATCAGCTTTGATTATGAAACATTTATTCCATATTTTCATGAAGACCCGAAAGAACAAAGTTCAGCGTTGAAATGCTTATAGGTAGATCTGGTAGGTATCGGGTAAGCTACGTGCGGGGTCGTCTAAGGGATCAGAGGTCACGGGTCGTGGGATCAGGTCGTCGCCAGGTGGAGGTGCAGGTACACAGAAACCGAGGGTGTTCTACGAAGGGCGCAAACGCGAGCGCCCTGCAGTTGAAACGGGAACTATCGCAAGTTAATATCGATCCGGTAATTCTCGCGGCTCGCTTTGCCTCTTTTCTCCTACGTTCCTTCCACCTTCAACCTGGCTCGTTTCAGCCGACCTATCCCTCCCCATTCCATCCCGCCCACTCCCGCCACTCACTCACTACTACTGAGGCCTACCTACCATTTTTTACCTCGTTTCTTTCTTTACCTTCTTGTTTTCTTTTACCTACGTATACCGCCTGGCCAGTTCTTCGAAGTTATTTCTTTTTTCTTTTTCTTATCCATTCCCTATCTTTCTTTGTCCTACTCACAAGTCCAAATACTTACTTCTTCACTTTTAAATAGTCAAGCACCACGGTAGAGTCAGACGCAATCAATATGGTATCCTACTTATCTCCATGCAAGGGGTTGCTCTTCGCCTGTCCCTAACCCTTTCAATCGGCCCGTCTGACCCGTCTTCGAAACCCTATTACCTCGCCACAACCAGCATGCACTTTAAACTGCAAACATAGATACTGGAAACGTGAATACTCGAAGGGACTGGAGAAACCTTTCGGTCTTGTTCAGAGAGTGGACAGGGTTCTCTCGATACTAGTTTGATGAAGACAAGGACGAATATTCAATTCGTTGATTCGATTTAGGATCCCATATAATTGGTAATTTGAAACTAACATAAAATACATTGTATTTTGAAGATTGTTTAGATATCAAAACGTGATAATAATTACAATTAATTCATATATCGTAAATTGTCAATGTATAATATAATTGTTTCTAATTGTGTATATTTAATTTATTTATAAAATTCCAATATAATAATCGTCGTAAATTACGTTTAAGGATAAAAGAGGAAGTAAAACCACTAGCAATAAAGTAGATAAGAAAAGAACATAATCGTTAGAAAAGAGTACAATAAAATCCCAAATATCCTTCAATCTCGTCTTTCATCCTACGAAGAGAATTAACAATTGAAGAAACCCTTGGTTTGTTCCACAAAGGCAAAACTTTGTTCAGCAACCGAAATAAAAGCTTTCGTGGCCGATCTCGAGCAAGTTCTCTCTTAGCTTTCGCGTGATTTTTGCAAAGGGTTCTCTAGTTCGCTCGGGAATGACCGAGGTAAATTTTTAAAAAGGAGGTCGTCGCAAGCGGTACGTGACCTGCTAGAAGGTATTGATTGTCCTGCAGGTATAGAAAACTTATAGCGTTAAGGTAAGAACAGTTATCAACTATGCATTACTATCTGTCAATTCTTAAAAGAAATTTTATAGATCACGAAAAAAAAAAAGAAAAAAAGAAAACTATTCAAGTTGAAAACTGTTCATCTTAAACGAATGGTAAAGTAATAACGTTAGTAGGTCCTTGATCAAAAATGAACCATGATCTTCTCTCCCTCTGTCACCATCAAAATTTACACGCGCTGTCGCCATTATCACGAATGACGATGCAGACGCACGTCATTTTATCTCCCAACACGTCCTGCGAGAGCGCGTGCGTGTGTACAGAAGGACGGATAAAAAAAGTCTGCTCACGTATACTGTTCAGCGACACCGTGCCGTTCAGAAGTTTATTTAGGCGTCGGACCGACACGAAAATCCCGTCGACGCTTTTATTAGTGGTACGGAAAGGGGTGCTACTGACCGCCGCCGGGGTAGCAGGAGGAAAAAATGCCAAAACGTCCGGCGACTTAACGAGACGTCTAAAATGAAGGCGTCACTAGCAAGTCGGCACGTATCTCCGATTTTCGTTCGTCCTTCTCTCTTCCCTCTTTTTCTTTCTTTTTTGTTTTTGTTTTCTTTTTTCTTTTTTTTTTTTTTTTTTAATAAACGTTTCTTTTTTATTATTATTATTATTTTTTTTTTCTTTTTTTTTTCTATACCGATTTGACACCGATAAATCGAAGAACGATACGAATCGATATTTATCTTTTTTTTGGGGTGGGTGGAGGGGGGAGGGAGGGAAAGGGATGAGTTGAGCTATTAATATGAAACACACAGTTTTTGGAAACTATAGACTGATCAAAAAAGAAATTTAAAAAGTTTTCCAGCGGATTCAGTTTTCATTTTGAAAACATATTTCCTCGGTAAAAAATTATTACCGACACAATTGAAAATATATTTATCTATCTGTCCATCTGTCCATCCATCTTTTACGTTACGCTATACAAAAGGATCAATACCAGCGGTGCATATGGAAGGGACTTAAGCGATAAACCCCTTTTTGCCGTCGCATTTTAGCTCGTACAAACCGTGAATCGCACATGGCCGCGATACTTTGTCACTGACGTATTGCGAAAAAGCGCGGATGACACATGTCGCGATATGTTACTGAAACTCGAACACGTACATCAGCAAAAGTCGAAGTTTTAACGGAGTGTGAAAAATCCTTGTCCTTTTAACCTGTAATCATCTAGAAATATCGAGATTCCTTTTATGTTTTTTTTATTAAAACGTAAGAAAATCGATTTGATAGAAAATTGTTTGTTAATAGTCTTTCATTTAATCATATTCAAATCTTCGAACATTTTAATCGATCGAAATTATTAAGTAATATAGCGATTGGATAAACGTCTATGTACAATTATATAGGATCGATGACATAGTTTTATTATTCGAACACTCGTCTTTCCATTAAGAATACTTTTTTTTTTCCTGTCGACAACGTGTCGATGTCGCAAACGTGATCGAGCCCAAGTTCTTATCCCTATTTTATTCTCGATTCTTTCGAACCTTATAAAACGGTCGCGTCGTGCACAGTTAAACGAAGGTTGCTACCCCTTGAAATATCAGACCTGGATTAAGCTAAAAGTGTGTGTGTGTGTGAAAGAAAGAGAGAAGAGAGAGAGAGAGAGAGAGAGAGAGAGAGAGAGAAAGAGGTCAAAAGAAATAAGAGAATATCAAGGAAGGCAATGCACCATCTTGCGGAATAAATTGACAATCAAGATTGCAAAATGTAAATAGGATTATAAAATAAAAAAAAAAGATATGGCAATTAAGTGAACGTTCATGCAGATTGAGGTCCTTGAAAACTCTTAAGGATAAAAAAATTATTTTCTAAGATATCGAGTATAGGACAAGGATTGCGTCATTTGCTCTTGGGCCCTTGAGTGCGCCTCTGCGTTATGACTCCATTGAAAGCTAGCGTGGTAGCGAGTGCTATGCGCGCGGAAGGAGTTAATCGACGATATTCGCTTGGGAAGTTTGCAACTTTCGCACCGCCTGTCACGAACTCAATGTGCATGTGTGCTTGTTTTTCTTTGTAGATGTATTATGTGTGTGAACGTGCGCAAGCGTACAGCTTATACCTCGTAGAGAAGGGAAAAGTGTCACGAACTTTCAGATTATTTACGATAGAATTCCTGTTAAATAAACTCTTGCCAGGCTGTTATGAGTTCGCGATAACGGTGTTAATTGTTCACAGTACCTTGTATGTTCCTAAAATTTTCAAGGTAACAATTTGTTCGTTGAAGTATTCTCATTCATTCATTTGTTTTTTTCTTTTCTTTTTTTTCGCGTGAATTATAAATATTGTCTTGATATAAAAAATTATGAACTGACGATACGATTACGATCATATCACGTGATATTGATCGAGCACAGATAAATATCAATATCACGATTTTAGAAATAATAAATTATTCGAAGAGACGTTTACGTAATTATTATAATGAAATAAATAACAGAAAGATACAATGCATCAAAGATCCCACGATTTTTCCTAAAGTATTTCCAATTGTTGAAACGATAAAATCCCATTGTGTGACTAAGATTAATCGATCTCGTTTATTAATTAATTTAAAGAATCACGCGACTCCCGTGAAAAGAGATAATCATTGATAGATATCAAGCCGCGAGTTGAAGAAAAGAAAAAACAAAGAAAAAAGAAAAGAAAATAAAAGGAAAAAAAACAGAAAGAAAAAACGTGACAAGAAAAATAAAAAATAAGAAACAGAAATCTAAGTAGAGAAAACCATCTACATTGAACATGGTGCTGGTAGACAATCGGTCTCGAGATCGTTGCACGATATAGACTCGAAAGAACAAAGAGTGAAATGGCAGGGAAGGGGAATGAAGAGAAAGGGGAAATAGAGAGTAAGAGAAAAGGAACTCTCGTTGGAGAGGTCGTCGATGGGAGGTTAAACATCGTCTCGTTGGGTTCCCCGATGGCACGACGCGACCCGTACAGAGCCACGTACATGCGTGTCGGGCAAGTTCGCGTACAAGCTTGCATACTTACCTAGCGGTATAGGTGGTAGGCTAGGGAGTAAGCGAGAGAGAAAGAGAGAGACAGAGAGAAAGAGAGAGAGAGAGAGAGAGTTGCAAGAGGGAAGCAGCATCAGCAGCACCAGTGCCGGGAGCACCAATGTTGCTGCTGCTGTTTGCAAAGCGGTGTATTATACTGTCAGCCATGTCGGGGATTAGCAAACGCAATACATCGGGCTTCGCGATCGTGCTGCGCATCTGTTCGCCGATCCAGCCAGCCTCCATACACTATCACGTACGATTCCTTCCCCCTTTTCCTCCATCTACCCCTCTCCAACTCTCTCTCTCTCTCTCTCTCTCTCTCCCTCTTTCTATCTCCTTCTCTTCTTGTCTCCACCCCCTTTTCTCTCGGAAGGCACCTAGCTCCGCACTATCGCATGATCCTCCGACAGGAGATGCATTGCAATTGAACCACGCTGCATGTTACTGCCAGCCTGCGATTCGAAATAATCGTAAGAACTGAACGCTTGGGCTGCCGTCAGCATGTTTTTCTAACATAGTAAGTCCCTTTTGCTGATACCGAATCGTCTAAGGTGCATGTGCACGAGTGCACAGTCTCATTGGGAGACTTTAACCGTAAAATTGTTATCACTCGATAGGGATATGGTAATGTTTAAGGATGAACAGTTATTGGAATTGTTATCTGGAAATGAGCAAATGATATTAAATGCGTATTAACAGCGAACGTACATGTTTCTTAAATTTTTAATCCTACAGATCATTTATTTTCATTCAAATGGAAAAATCTAATCATGATTCGTTCCTTTCTTAACATGTGTTTGGTATATTTTAGGTGTTTTGTTCAACTAACGATTCTACATAAACTGGGACATCGAAATGATCGATTCTCACGACCGTTACAAACGAAATACGTACCATTCTAATAATCACTCGACATGGATTTGAAATCGACCCTTCAACGAATTATCCACGACCGGATGATCCCCATGATGTCTAAACAATGCGAACGAACTCCTAAGGAGACCAAAGAAAATTGAAAAGAAAAGGTAAGGCATGCGTTGACATAAAAGCGGTGCACTCGAAGAACGAGATCGCAACGTGTGCACCCAATGAGATCTACTTGAAAATTCGGTGAATCAGATCGAGAATCGCGATCGCAAACGTACAAAGCTTATACGAACAATATGCCATTCAAAGACAAACGTACCTACAGAATCGAATTGAATACGACCTGCTTTCTATCTCTTTCTTTCTTGGGAGCCTTTATTTGTATATGCGTATGTTTGCATACACTTCATGCCCACCAGTCATAAAAGGGCCTGAATAGAGAACTCGAAGTGAAAGAGATTTTTCCTGGCTCCTACGATAGCTCTTGGATCAGAATAGTTGGCTGATATATACCTATCTTTGCTGTAAAAAAAAAAAAAAAAAAAAAAAAAAAAAAAAAAAAAATAGAGCTAATAAAAATAAGTGGAATGAATGAGATCTCTTACAAAAAGAAAAAAAAAACTAGATGTTTTTAAAACTTCTTTCGGGATGCGATTGTAAATCCTTAAATAAGTTCTCATTTTTAAATGGATAATCCATATTTTTTTTTGCGATGAGCTTTCTTCATTTAATTGCTTCCTTGTTAATTATATAACACCTTCGTTGTTTTGCTTTCAATTTTTTGTTTTTATCGTTGAAAAATTTTTTAACGTTAACGTTGATTGTATTCGATGAAGCACGTTCTATTACTACGCTTTCATGAAATGGAGGATGAGATTATTGTTTCTGGTAGAGATCGGTTCCGGGATGATAAAAAAGTCTAGACGTAGGATCGATCTTGAGCAGGATATATTTCCACGCGAGTAAACCATCCCGATTCTTATCAGAAGCGAACGGATCTCTTGGTTTTTCTTCCGCAATCGCGATCTTCCGCGGGCATTGTCCACGTATCAAAGGCGACACGAAGATGGCTCGTCTTTGAATTATCTTCGGATCGCTTGGTTTCTTTCGTGGAAAAGAGTTTCCGGTCGAGAGAAATGTCAAATAATACGCCAACGAATGATCTCAGTTTATAAAAGGAAAACTCTCTCCCTCGTTTTGAGGATTCAAGTTAAAATTGTTCGAGAAGGTAGACGAGAGGAAAGGGTGACATATAATTGGGGATAATTAATTATTGCCATGTCTGAATAGTTTTAATGGCCTAAAAGGGGAAAGTAAGGGATTATAATGTAGGAAAGTGAAAGGAGATGCCTGGAAATGACATGGCTTTTATGAAGTCATCCTTTCGTTAGATCAATGGACCACGTGATGTGGCGTACAATCGAATTAACTGTTTTTAATAATTATCCTTTGCTAATATAATTGATGAAAGTAAAAACTTGTACATTATAAGATTGATTCAGTTATAATATAATTGTCAAATATATTTTTATGGAATTAATTGAATAGATCTCATATATATATATATATATATATGTCGATTGTCTAAATAAATATTGATAATCTATTTGTAAGATATATATTGTAAAAACTGATCGGCTAATTTGTCTTTAAATTTATATGACATTCATTAAGAAACGTTTAGACCTGATCAATAAATCGACTAACGAAGATATTTCCGTAACTGGTACTATCACAGTTAGGGGGAAATGAAAAATTTGCCCATTGTAGGCTTAATCCAAGCGCATAACTCTCAAGTTTATCTCTATACCACCTGGACCATCCGTTCAGAAGGGGGTCCATAGAACAGCCCTGAGAACGTTAGCTTCTCTACCGGCGGCGGATTCAGGAAATTACGGAAGCAGGTGTGTACGCGGCTTAATAAACAAGGAGTGATTAATAGGTAGCTCTCGGTCGTGCGTCATCGTCCCTCGAGGCGCCACGCGCGCTGGACGCGGTGAACATCGCGGAGGACGAGGACGACCGCATATCCGCCAATGCTGACCCGCGAATAGGACCTCTCTGCCAACAACGCCCTGTTCAGGATCTCCCTCCTACCAAACACCGGAAATTACATTTCGTCCTTGATACCGTAATAATGCGAATAGAGTCTATGCTTGCGATAAGGGTCGTTGGATAGATAAAGGTAGAGAGAGAGAGAGAGAGAGTGGGAGACAGAGAGAGAGAGAGAGAGAGAGAGAGCGAGAGAGAGAGAGAGATAAGTGGATGGTGAACAAGATAGGATTCCTTTATGTTTTCCCCGTAAAATCAGGTAATATTTTATCAGTAAAATAAGAAAGGTTTTTTCGCGCCCTTTATTTTTGATACATATCAAAAGTTAATCCATCATATCCAGTACTTGACACTTTGTCACAATTCCTCTTTGAAAGAGTCAACCTTTCCAAAAGAATTACAACTATGTAAATCTAAGGCGATATCTCTTCAATTCTTTCTTTTTCTTTTTTTTTTTTCTTCTTCTCCTAAATATTAATCCTTTCGAGGTATGAAAATAAATTCTTTGTAATTTTAATAATTAATACATGGATGTTAAATCTTTCATATACTTATTACTATTAAATTGCATTTTGTCTAATGATATGATTTATTATTAATGACAATTTTAAGATATAATAAGGCTTCAATTTGGATTGATAATCTGAGCTTTTTTTTTTACCTTCAACATGGAAAAATATTATTGTAATCATTTTTATAAATTATTTTGTCGTTCGCAAAGAATTGCGTTAGATTAAACATGTCCATTCTGCAAAGTAATCTTAATTGCTGTTTCAGCTGATGAAAGTAATCCAATTTCTGGTTGGAAAATTCAACTTGGATGTTATCCTCATCAACGTTAGTTTTACGTCGAGCGAAATTTTAAATTGCTCTCGCGTGTACGTCTCTCAAATCAGTGTCCTCCATAACGCAAATTCGTATTAGATGAGCGAGAACTCGTTATTACTACGACTCTCTTGAAAGAGTTCCTCCTCCTCGTAACGTAGACTCTCGAGTGCTCCTTCTTTTCGATATTTGTTCGTTTGTCATTAAAAACTTTTAATGCACGTACATATTTTAGGAAAAATTCTAATGAGACACGAAAAGTAGAACTCGTTATTTTTCTACATGTGATTCTGCGTTGATCGAATTAGACATCGTGTGAATGATTAACAATAGGTATTAAAAAAAAAAAAAAAAGAAATTCAGCAATAATAAATTACCCATTAGTGTAATTAACCGAGGGGTTCATCATTAAATGACATTATTTTTTCGTATATTAATCAATTAAACGTTATATAAAAACTTTGTTCGAGAAGATTAATGAAATTTTCTATCCACGCAGAGGTTCTTCTTTTTCTTTTTCTTTTCTTTTTTCTTTTTTCTTTTTTCCTTGTGAATACAATCGGCATAGAAACTTGATCTGGACTCTAAAAGGACATCGACGAAAGTACTTCTATGGACTCGCGAGGGGGTTTTCGAGTAGTACATTTTGGCCGTTCGTATAACAGCGATCATCCGAGACCCTACCATTCCTCTTCTTCCTTTTCAAATGGAAAACGAGATGGTGAGGGGGAGTAAGGCAGAGAGGCAACGCGGTTCATCGAAAGACTCGATTCAGCCAGCTGTAAATATGTCGTAACATACAAGAACATTCAAGGGGTACCGTCGTCATCGTCAATGACGACGACGACGATTCGAATTCACGTCGATCGAACTTGTCCTTGTGCCATTAGCAGATTGTATCGCTCATCCTCTCTCCCTGTCTCTTTCTCTCTCTTTCTCTCTCTCTCTCTCTCTCTTTCTCTCTCTCTCTCTCTCTGTCTCTCTGTCTTTCTCTTTCTCCGTCCCACCCCATCTCTCATTCTCTCTCGGATCTTAATTAATTTCCAAGTTCCACTGACCCGCCAACCACTTCACCAATTACGTAAATGTGCTCGTCGACGCGATGCGCATTTGTGTAGGTACGGCAAATCACAGAAGTGGCTACGATTATTAATGGGCAACTCTTGTCGCGAGAAAGGAAAGCAGAAAAAAGAAAGAAAGAAAGAAAGAGGAAAAAAAAAGAAAGAAAGAGAAAACAAAAACAAAAAAGAAATGGAAAAAAGAACGAGAGAGAGAGAGAGAGAGGAAGAGGAAGAGGAAGAGAGAGAGAGAGAGAGAGAGAGTTAGAAGGAAGGGAATGAGTTTGAACCATTAAAAGCACTGACAAAAGGCTTCGTTATAACGCTAGGAATATGTATAACGAAGTTCCATCATTGGAAAATTTGTCGCTCGCCGAACGAAAAGTTCTCTTCTCTGGGCAATACTGAATACATATACTTCCAAATTCATATGCTCACGGGTATTTCCATTGTTCTGATAGACTGGTATAATCCAAAAATATATCGCCAAGCGTAATCGTAAAAAAAAGGGATTTTTTTTTAAGCGGCGAAGAGGGGGAGGGGTGTATGTGTGTGTATAGGAGAACGGGAGGCACGATTATAAATCATGCACGAGACGTAGTCCCGCTGGTGTTTTACCAGACGTAATTACATTCATTTATGGTTACTGACCATTGTGCTGAATATGAGAGCTCGTTATTAGCTAGGATTATATCGAACAGATAACACACATGATAAAAAAAAAATCCATTGCGTGCTTATCTTCGAGCATTTATCTTTTTTACTTTTTCATCCGTAATACTTGCATACCTATTTAATTTATTAATGTCTATCTATAGAATTTACCTATCTAATTAGTTTTCAAGGTTTTACTTTTAAGAACTATCCAATCGACTTTTAACAGACATCGAACTTCCAATTATTTCGACAATAGTATAGATGTTTCCAGTTATCGGATGAACAAATAGAGAAAAAAACATATTTTTTCAGACTAAAACCGATCGCCCGGACATCCTGCGAAATCCCTTACAATGTGGAATAAACGCGGGCGAGTTTTGCCGCAAGGTTAAAACAAAACAAAACAAAACAAAACAAAACAAAGCAAAAAACATAAAAGAAAAAAAAGAGAAAAATAAAAAAGGAAAAAAAGGGAGAGACCGCAAAGCCCGAACGACTCGGCCAGAAATCTCATGGCTCGCGCGCGATTTATAACGCCGCGTTGTAGCGACGTCGTTCGATCCAGAGAGTTAGAGAAGGGAGGGATGAGTGAGAGAGAAAGAGCAAAATAGAGAGAGAGAGAGAGAGAGAGAGAGAGAGAAAGAAAGAGTAGGTTCAAAAATCTCGCAAATCGATTACCGGTGAGCAGGAGAAACGGCGATATCACATTCGCGTCATAAATCACCGTCGAATACGAGGTAATCGAGCGCGTTACGTCGAGTGCACTGAGGGCAAGAGCCTCGCGGGGCAATAGCGACCGATATTAATTCCTTTGGCGTGCCGAGAAGGTAAGGATCGAAGAAGCAACGTGAGAGGTTCTTTTCAAGATTCGCGAGCCGCGAAAAGTGCCACGTACCATTCTATAAAAAAAAAAAAAAAAAAAAAAAAAAAGAGGAAGAAAAGATAAAGGCCCGAAAAATCTGCTGAAATCATTTCGTTCGAACTAATATTTCTTCGAAGTATCTTTTCATCCCTCTCGTCTATTATTTAACAAACAATACTGAATCATATTTGTCTCCTTAAAATTGCTTGATGAATCGACGATCGTTGACTTTTACGCGTTTTATGACTCCAATTATTATGGACCGCATCAAGTAATCAAGCATGCATTGCTGGTGCATGAAACATGATGCGATTATACTCAATACGAATAGCCTGAACATTTGTCAATGTAAAAAAATGATAGTATTCCATTAAATGAAATTAAATTAATATTTTATTAACCAAGTGACGTTTATTCATAACATCACTTTCGTTGAAACATTTATGTAAAAAAAAGAAAATTGTTTTATATGATATTACTTATTGTATTGCTCGGTGTAATATTACCATTCTAGTATTTTTAAATTGTTCCATATTACTTTAAATTTTATATTACCCTTTCTAGATTTCTTTTTCCTTCATCGGTTCGTGCTAAATGCACCTTGTTTTCAACGGGCTCCCTTTAGCAGTGTTAGCAACGATAGCCTTGCACCCTCGTTGAGAAATTCCATCCACGAACAGACCCTTCTTTCTCCAACCTTCTCGATCAAAAATAAAAGTTCGCCTTTACGGTTTTTCTTCTCCTCTTTCACGATTATCGACCACTCACTTTACTTTTTCCATTCTCTTTTCCGCTTTCAGAAAAGAATTTGGAGTTAAAGAAAATTTCGTGACAATCCTTGAAAGTACCTAAATATATATAGGTTATAGTTTATTCTCGCTGTACTTGCGAATTTAATAGAATAATATTTACGTTCGAACGATAAATACATTTCAATACATATTGTTTTTCTATTTGTCCTTTTTACACAAGTAAAAGTACAACGTAACAAGAGAGTTATAACATATCTGGAAACAACTTAAAAGGTCATATTCCTTGGCAGATATAAATAAAGAAAAACGAAAAGACACATTTCGTGCGAAGCATAGCACGTACGTACCTCGTAATAGTACGTCGTCGTAGTGAGTTACGTGATCTACCATTAAGAAGATTAGCTATAGCTACGAACTGGTATACATCGAAGAGAAATACTTTCATCCCAATTTTGGTGTCAGCGAGTAACGGAGGACGATCCGAGTCAAGGTATAAAGGATGGCCGTGGACACTTGGAAATGGTCCAAGTTGAACAGGGTCGCCGTTGTGTGCCACTGCCATCGGGCAATGGGCCGTGCTAATCGCTCTACTCGGAGCTCCTTTGTGACCTCTCTCTGTTCCCCCAACGGCATCACCCTATCTTCACTTCGAACCTGAGCTTCTCTCTCATTCCTCTGAGGTTCTCTCTCGATCGGCTACGATCGTCTCTCGAGGTTTCTCACGTCGTTCGTATCCTAACCCCTCTTATCGCGTGAAATTATATCATAACGTATCTCCGTGGAGAATATTTTTTGTCGTTTCACTTTAATAAGATAGTTCTTAAAATGTAACCGTGTCAAAAATAATTACAATAATTGATAAAAAAAAAAAAAGAAAAAGAAAAAAAAAGGAAGACAATCATCATGATTCTTACATAAAGATGAATGATCATATTGAATTGTTTATTATATATATTGTAATAATTGTGGGATAATAGATATATCGAAAGAATAGTATTTTCCTTGATTAAATATTCATTCGCCAAAGTTCAAGAATCCGAATTTATAGGCAGGGTTTTCTTAACCGATCCCAAGAGTCTAGGTATTATTCCACAATTTATTTCTACCGGAGGCTCCGGAGTCAGTTGAATTTCATAAACCGCTTGGAAAACCGCTGTGGGACACGCCTCTTTCCTTCTTCTAACGCAAAACTTCGACGTAAACTTTTGTGAATGATAATGGCTGGTCTATAGTGGGATGAGTTTATACGAGCGTTTCGATCGTCGATCAGTCGTTTCTAGTAGATTCAAAGAGATTTATATTATCCGGCCAACCCCTTCGTTTTGTTCGCGAATGAAATCACCAGGCGTATCGGCGGCTCGAGAATTTGCACTCTCCCGTCTCGTTCACTTTACGAAATCCCTTAGCACCCAACCACCCTATTTCGAGATAGCCAAGGAAGAAGGATCTAATCTTGGTTTTGCTGCTTTACCAAGGATAATTGTCGCTTTGACTCTTCGAAGAAGTTCCTCTTCCATGGCGATCCTCGATAATGCAAGATTCTCAAGGTTGAGAAGGGAAGCGAAGAGAAGGGTCTTTAAGATCCTAGCTGGGGTGTCGTCGATGACGATAAAATCTCTAAGGATAAATCGAATCGTGGGTTCAGCTCGATCGATCTCACCGACACGTTTCTTTGATCTTCAGAAAGGTCGATCCACCTTACACCTTGCTTAGGTCAAAATTTCTTTCAGTTCTTATAGGGAAACGTTTGACAGTGACTCAAGGAAATCGATGCCAATCAAACTGCGGTTCTGTTCAAAAGAAAATCCTTCCGCCAGCATCCGATTCATCGTAGCCCGAAAGATATAATAGATTTATCGTTCTAAAAGTTCGTTAACGAAAAAGTATTATTGAAATGAATACGTAGCATTACGTAGCATTATATTTTGTTTCATTACTTTTTAATAGAAATTATTTATATTTTATTTTTATTATTTCGCTATATCTTTTTAGTGAACAGCAAAGACGCCCATCGATCCACCCGAGTCGCTTCGCCGCTCGAGCTTGAAGATTAGTGTCGTTTTAGGTTTGAGTGCCAACAACGACGAGGCGATCCGTCCCCCTCGAACGACGGCGACGCTTCTATTGTGTCGACTCGAGGGAAGACAGTGGTGGCTTTGATTACGACATTGTGCGAAGGAAAGGTCCAGACGCGTCGTGACTTTGCCGCCTTAAGCCGCATTCACAATATACGACTATACCATGGATTTTATATACGATATATGAAATAAAAATATTAATTTAACGTGATAATATTGCAAACGTTATCAATGTTTTATCGAAATAATTCATTTATAATTAGTACATTTATTTATTGTATTAGATTCCTTTCGTATGCAATTTTACGAATTTTATCGTAAAATATATATATATATATATATATATATATAAATATAAAATATTGTTATACTAATAATAGAAAAAGAGGGAAGTCCTATTAAAACAGATAAGTAGAAATAAAAAAGCAGCTTTCTTAAAAGAAAGGAAAAAGGGAAAATATGATAAATATACCGTAGAAAATAAGAGTTAGAGACACAAGATGGGATGTGGTTATATGGGGTGTTGGAGGTGGAGAATGAAACGATCCCGTGGGACGTCCAGGATAATAGACGTGTACCATGGCGTGCCGCAGGACGTGTCCATAGTGTGTTACGTGTCGTACGATGTACACGAATGCCGCCACTACACGCATTATGTACTACATATATAGATATCGTATGTATTGAGCATGCGCTTATTGGTGAGAGGGTTAGAGGATACACGCAGCTTCACGAACGCGTTAGCAGCCACGCAAAATTCCCTCCCACGTAACAACCGATACTATAGAGACCGATACTATAACCATCCACACCTATATCGGTAAAGGAAAACGTGCCTTTCCCAACGGGATTCTCTCCTCCCTCGAATAATTAGTGGGCTCCTTGTTGAGAGGTAGGTTGAACCTTAATTATATCCCTTAAAATATCGGAGTTAAATTGAAAAGTCGTCCCCTTAATTATATTTCGTATACCCGGTATTATGAGCCAAAGAATTTCTTTATGTCCCTTTCGTTTTTTCTTTCGTTCGACCTTTCAATATCGATTTCGCGAAAACCTTTAATTATCCTAGTCGGAAAGAAGACTCAAAAGGGGCTAACCACCTTCGACAATTTTTCTATCTCCCTTCTTCGGCAAATCGAATCCCTACGGTGTTCTTCTTTTTCAACTGAAAAGAAAGACAGAGATAGCAAAGCCGATCATGAATCACAAGCTTTCGGTTTAACGAGCCGTGTATTTAAAAAGTCTCTTTTAAGATTATGAATTCGGCGAGCCCTTTGTCTGTGGAAAAGAGACAGTTCCTTTCTCGTTTTTCAAGAAGCTCGATTTAAATAGTTACTTACCTTCGATAAAGGAAGTATAAGAGACAATTCCTTTTTTTCTTGTTTATTCCTTCTCGCTGGATCATGGAAAGCGTTTCTGAACTCCAAGCGATAAACGTTGTTACTTAATCTCCTGAATCATTTTTGTCTCTCGACTTTTCATATTTTACGAGTCTGTACTGATATCCGTTTAAAAAGCGATTCACGAAAAAAAAAAAGAAAAAAAAAGAAAAAGAAAGAAAAGAAAAGAAAAGAAGTCCATTTTGGCGATGTCGTGGAAGTTTGAACAAGTTTAACAAGATTCCATCTTGTTAAAAGTCTACGAGAAGTTTTCTTGGGGCTTACGAAAAAAACAACGCCTTGCCACCGAAGGGCGTAATAAGTGATTAATCCTGACTCCGGCGTGTGCCTCTCCTAGAGCTTCTAGAAAATTTTATAAAATCGAAGATTAAGGGTAAAGAAAGGGTGAAGAATGGTGGGTAGGTTCGATCGTACGTGCCACTTTATAATATTCATGCAAAACGTTAAGAGTTTATTGTATGAATATTTTTTTTCTACTTATATTAATTTATTTTCCTTTCACTTTTCTAAATGACTAAAAAGTTCGAAAAATTAATACCATAAATTCTACATTATATTCATGAATAATATCAATCATTTTCAATAGATTAAATCGTCATCCTTGATTTTATTTATTTAAATAAAATCATACATTCAATTATGAAGTATTATTTTATTCATAGGTATATATATTTATGGTAATACTTATTCCCTTAAAGTCATGAAAATCTCTAGCTTCGATTTCTTCGCCAATATGACCTTGGGATTCCAGCATCAGCCGAGGAACACTCCATCATAATCGCTTATCACGGGTGGAATTTTCTCGATATCCAGAAGAATGAAAAAGTGGAGAAAAGTGTAAGAGAGAGAGAGAGAGAGAGAGAGAGAAAGAGATAGGTATATAGAGAGGGGAGAGAGAGAGAGAGAGATAGAGATAGGTATATAGAGAAAGGGAGAGAGAGAGAGAGAGAGAGAAAGGCAGAAAGATAGAGGGAAAAAGAATGAGAAGAAAAAGGGAAAAAGGACTTTCTGCCTTTTTCACCTTTTTACTTCCACCTCTTACAGTTCTTGCATTTCCGTCCCACTGTAAGCGCTTCTGCTATTTCGCGAAGGTATACTTGGCTTTAAAGTGAGTCCCGTCTGCGGGAATTAGTATGCTCGAAAGGAAGGGGGGCTCAGGTGCGTTAACCGACGACTCACTTCCTACCACCCTCTTTTGTCTACATCCTACCTCTTTTAGTTTTGATCCTGCTTTTGGTTGTCTCTCTTCTACCTTTTATTTTTCTATCGTGCTAAAAAATTTTTCTTCAATAAGTATATGTAATAATAACAGAGACGGAATGGTTTTTATCGTCAGATACTTTTAACATTTGATATCGCCATTTTTATTCCCTCTTTCACTGGAATGTTTATTGAGGTTTTACAGTGTTCGGTTACGTACTCGTGTAATATAAGACGAGGAATATGGACTCCATCTGAATATGTCATTTTCTTTTAGATATCCATGATACGCAGAACGAAATGGAATTCCCTAGAGACACGATCCTGTCTTATTTTTTACTATCCTTCGGGTTGGTAAAACTTGTTATGTTTATTCATCCTGTATCATTCAATAAGCTATATTCAATTGATTTTTAAACGCCATACTATATGTTGTAAAATATATGCTTACTTATGAGAGAAGAAAAAAGAATAAGAATAAGAAGAAGAAGAGGAAGAAAAAGAACTCTTTTAAATTCCTTCGAATTTTATTAAACCGAAGAAGCAATGGCTTTTCGGGGTTATATAAAACTAATATCCATCGACTAGACGAGAGTTAGAGCTTTGATAGGCCGACAACGATATTCCTTCGTAGGTATCCAACGTCGTTGGCAAAGGTGAATATCCATCGGATATTTTATCTTGATCATCGGAAGTCTTCTCTCCTCTCAACTTTTCCCTCCATAAGAGAGAAAGTAGCAGGTAGTATCTAAGAACGTAGGCGTGACGCGAATACTCACAGGCATTAAGAACGCAAGCCTGTTTCTCGTGAAGCTTATGGTTGATCCACATTATCCGAAATTGTTTGCAAATAGTTCATAAGTTAATCGTGAACGCACTAATTAAGAAGTTAGCGAACATATTATCGAGCATGATGCAAAAGTATTTGCAAAAGTTATTTTGCCTCATCTTCGTTGTGATCTTTGTTCGTTCATGTCTTCTTATCTTTTTTTCGTTTTTCTTTTTCTTTTTTTCTTTTTGTTTCTTTTTTATCTGTATTAATGCTTTAACTTAGAAAATACTTGGATATTTTTTGTTGAAAAAGAAAAAAAAAAAAAAAGAAAAAGAATTAATTAAATCTTATTCTATACTTAATTAATTAACATTAAACTTATGTGGTTATATTGAACAACGATTAGAGTTCATTTGTTAAAAATATTCGTATTATATTATTTTGAGAAAAATTTTATTCGTAAAAATCAGTGTGGATTTAACATTAGGTTCAACGAGCGGTTATAGCAGGTAGCAGGTGTCACGTCCTCGTTTCAGATCGTTCTTTCGCGATCTCGAAAAAGAGATACGCATGCTGGAGAACTCGAGGGACATTCTGTCGTCGCTTAGCGCCAGGTAGACGAGAGGAGAGCTATTTTTTCCTTTTTACTTTAGCTTCCTTTTTTGTCGGAGATCGAGAACGATCGTCGAACTAACGTAATCGAGCTTGCCTCAGGGAACTATCATCGACTACTTCGTTTTATCGCGATAGGATCGTTCAAGATCATTCGATTCTTACAAAAAAAAAAAAAAAGAAAGAAAAAAAAAGGAACGCTTGTGTTACCGATATTGTCGAGAATTCTTAAAAAAAAAAAACGACTAGAAATAATTCATACTATAAAAGTTAGACGAAACGTTTCATTTAAAGGATTAAATTCGCTTTGTATCAAAAGATTTTTACCGATTCTCTTCAAAAGACGTTAAAAAGCAACGAAGACGAGATGGACACGGCCGTCGTTTAAAATCAAGAAAGACAGACAGACAGGGTGCGTGTATGAGGAAGAGAGAGAGGAAGAGAGAGAGGAAGAGAGAGAGAGAGAGCAAGGAGAGTGAAGGCGAGAAGAGTGTGGCCGGCACGGACGATAAAATTATCGTCCGAAAGGGTCTAGCGTAAGGATAAAGAGGCGAAGGAGACCGCGATGGGAGCACTCGCGAGGCATCAAAGCGCTATAATTGGACGTCAGGTTGTAAGGGGGTCTATATTTAGGAGAACGCCCGCAAAACCGTATGGGAGGCCGCCCGCTGAAGGTACCACCTCGGTGGTAAGGCCTATGGGCGCAAAGGGCAGACCTCTTAACGTCACGAGAGCCACGAATTATTGCGCCATTCCGGTCACTTAGGGTGCGACTGGCCCTTATTACCACTCTACCTTAGTCTCTCTCTCTCTCTCTCTCTCTCTCTCTCTTTCTCTTCCCTAATATCCATCTCTTTCTCTTCTTCTTCGTCTTCTTCTTCTTGTTCTATGTTGAGACTCGAAGAAGATCGACGAGAAACTTGGCTTGTATCAGATCGATCACAAACTTACCTACTACTTGTCGAACAATAGCGTATCTTTCTAGTGTTTGTGACGTGACGTGGAAACATAACATAATTCTTTTGAAGGAAATCGTTCGTTGTAAAAGAAGATCATACAAAGTAGGTAGAATTTCCCGATGATCGAAATCGGATTTTTCTTCACTTGCATAGAACGATCAGTCTGCCTGTTATATGGGAACCATTTTGAAGAAAACGGCTGAGCTATTCAGAGAAAAAGAAAGAGAAGAAAGAAGAGAGAAAAAGAGAGAGAGAGAGAGAGAGAGAGAAAAGGACTGCTAGCAAGAAATGCATATTTTTTCTCTTGTTCCACGTATCAGACGAAATCCCGTAAGCCCAACAAAATATATACGCTAGTATCCTTCTTTCTTCAGAGAGCTACGGTATTTTAAAAGCAGATCAAAACGCAAATTTACCCCTTTCTTTATCACGACCTCTCGCATTACAACCACCACTTATTTTCTTTGTCGTCATGGTGCGATACCTCTTAACGAGATTTTTCGCGTATCGTTTTCTGCATGAATATAACAAATCCTCATATCCCTCTGAAGAATTCGTCGCGACAAACGTGTCTCTCTTTTTCTCTTTTTTCTTTGCGAAACTACATGATCCATTGAAACAGTCTCTTGGCCTACCGCAGACACCGTATTTTTCCTCATTAGAGATATTGTTCAGCATCCCACATCTTTCGTTTGTTCCCCGGTAACACTCGAGATGCAGCATGGCAGTACTTAAAATTCGTTGTGATCAGCTATTTTTTAAACATGCTAGGAGTCCTACCGTGTACTCCGATCTGCCGATGTAACCCCCTCAACACTTCAAGTACTCATCGTCCCATTGATAAACCCATTGATAATAATCAAAAGAACGGGATCTTTCTTCGCGAATAAAACCCTCATCTCGATTCTCCTATAGATTAATTCAATATATACCGATGAGCCTACTCATTCTATAATCGTAACTTTGAATTACTACAGTGGTATAGTTCAATTATTTTTCTTTTCCTTTTTCTTCTTTCTTTTTTTTTTGAAATAAATCGAAAGAGACGATGGGGGAATCAAATACTTCGGAAAGAAAGGTGCAAGGAACATAAATAACGTAATATAAGAATGAAATCAATAAGAATGAAAAACAGAAAGTGGGGAAGAAAGAAAGAGAGAGAGAGAGAGAGAGGGAGAGAAAGAGAAAGAGACATTCGGAAAAACGATGCGGTCTTCTTTTTGTAATAATGTACACTCGCACACCTGAACCTCGTAACTCTCAGCGAAACGCCGAGTCTTTTTACCCCGTTCCAACCCCCCGTAAAATCTTTCTCCTTCTTTTCCAACTCCCACCATTTTCTTTCGCAAGTCCACTTCTGTCGCTCTGCTACCTTTTCCCCTTCCTATTTCCTTCCTTTTTACTATTTTTATTTCTTCTTTCCCTCTCTCTCTCTCTCTCTCTCTCTCTTTCACTCGCTTTTTTTATTCTCTTTTTTTCTTCAACTCCTTTCCTCCCCAAGTATGCGTGGTTGCTTTTTCCAGCAAGATTCTAAATCCACGAGTACGAATCCGCGGTAAGCACTGCATCACGACGAACGCGGAAAATAAACGTCGTTCCTATTTCCCTCTCTTTTTTCTCTCCCTTTCCGTCTCTTTCTCTCTCTCTCTCTCTCTCTCTCTCTTTCCTTTTTTTCCCTCAATCTTCCTCCCTACGCTTTTCGCCTTCTTCGCGCGGCGAGACTAGAGAGGGTGGAAAAACAATTTCGTTCACAGTCGAATCGCGTAAACTCGCGGATGAACGTTACCGCTCGCACGCTCTTGCTTTTTTTTCCAAAGCGTCCTCCGCTTGCGAGGGAAGTAAAAAAAGAAAAAAGAAAAAGAAAGAAAGAAACCAAAAAAAAAAAAAGAAAAAAGAAGGAGAGAGAAAAGAAAAAAGGAAGGAAGGAAGAATGCTTTTTTCGCTCTCCGCGCGATTATTATCCGGGTTGGTCCTGACCCTTCTAAAGAAAAAAGAAAAAAAAAGAGAACCGAAGAAAACTGAGTTTGCACGGCTTGGACGATGATGTGGCACGAACGACGAACGAACACGAACACGTGCTCGCGCATTTTTTTGCGGAAATCTGTCACGGACCGGACGAAATTTATCAACGCTGTGTATGTCTGTGTGTGTGTGTGTGTGAGAGAGAGAGAAAGAGAGAATAGGAATTAAAATGAAAGGAAGAGAGAATGTGCAGAGTTCTTCGAGTTTTTCAGTATCTCGAGTATTTTAATTGTCGACCGGCTGGGACCAATTGGAAGAAGTTCCTCGTATGCGTGACGTATCGCGAATATAATAGGATCCAATCCTCTTAAATTAGATGCCGCACAAGGTTGCCTCAAATTCCCTTCCAAAGCAAATATCTCCTTTTGTATGTAACAAAATAAAAAGATACAAGAAGTACATATAACCATCTACCTAATCATAAATTTCGAGAAAAACTCCAATAACCTATTGGTCCAAAATTCTATGGATCATTAGTCACGGTTTCAAAGTTAATAATGGCGGTTGACGATGAGACAAGCTCTTTCCCAGTAGGAAGGTCATAATGTATGATTCATCGTAGAAAATCGCTTCTCATGACGATCGACGGATTCAATATAATCGTACAGGGTGTTACGATTAAAGGCGACCACGAGGCACGAAATTTTCATTGCCAATATTCGTCCAAGTTGGACGAATATATAAGAAATTTTCGTGTGTCCACATTATGTTACCCTTCTCCCCACCACTTCCATCACCATTTTACTCACTCGTTCTTCTCTCTCGGGTTGGGACACGTCGGCATTTCCGATTGTTCTTCCTCGGTATGCGAACACGAGGTACGCGCGTGCTGCTACTAGCAGGCGTGCCCTCGACAATGCCATTGTAGCTGCCGGCTGGCATAATAGTGGCAGCATTATAAATGAAACGTCTGCAACTAATTTGGAACAAGCCGTAGCGGTCGGGGTTCCGCGCTACCGCTTTTCTACCCGTCTCACTCATCTTACGCCTCTACGAATTTAATATTTAACGGACTATCGAACGAACGAGACTGTACGTATAATCCATATGTAATTGAATCGTTGAGAACAGACTGAAGGTAATCATTTTCAAGAAACACATCATTATTCATATATTTTAATTTTCATATTTGATTAGTAAGTAATAAATACGTACATTCGTGAGAAAATATATACGCATAAGTAAATAATGAAATTTCAACTAATTTCTTTATGAAAAATAATTTAATCGAAATTATACTTTCATTATTGTCGTTTCGTTCGATCGCTAAACTTTCTCACGAGGAAAAGAAGGAAAAAAGCAAGAAAAAAAAAATAAAAAAAGAAGAAACAAAAAGTTACATCGTCGTTTAATATAAATAAGCATGCAATGTTTGCCGTCGCACAAGGGATTTCCGTTTCGTGTTTCGCGCGCTCAAAGAATATGGCACGTGATCATGACATCAACGCAGGCGCAAATATAGGAACGATTTGTGTGCGCGTATGACGTTCTAGTACGTACCGTACGATCAGGAAGAAGTACACGAACGACTTCCGTTCTTTGTTCTTGACGCCTCCGCAGAAACATTTTATCTACTCTCCTACAATTTTCCGTCTCTTCCCGGTATATTTCCACGATAAACTCGACGATAACTATCTGGATATTGCCAAGGCTCAACGTAACGAAGTTTCGCGAACTATGTTTTATTCCACTTGACGATTTTCCCCGTAGAAATCTGAAACTATAATCAAAGTTTAACTCTCCGAGGGGTTACGACCTTTGGCCCGTGACAAGGTAGACTTAGAGAGAGAGAGAGAGAGAGAGAGAGAGAGAGAGAAAAGGAGAGATGGTCGTCTTTGGAGACTCCCGTAGACTAGGATAGATAATGCGGGCATACATATTGCATCGTCTTCCACGGAACGCTACCGAGCTCGTTGCATCTTTAGTTCTTGGAGAGACGACCTTTTACAAAGAGGTCTTCTTACTTACTACAACATTTCTCTTCGTTCCTATCTTTCTTCTCTCTTTCTATCGTTCATTCTCTTCTTTTCTCTTCTCTTCTCTTCTCTTTTCTTCTCTTCTCTTCCTTTGTCTTCTCTTTTATTCTCCTTCATGACAATGATTCGATTCCAGGTACATACTAAAATGTTAATGAAATGGTTCCTGGATAGTCTGCTAGTCAGCAAGATCACAAGAATTCATACTACAGGTTGGATTACTACAACCTACCGAAAATTTCGAATTGCATAATATCACCTTTCCTAGTCTATTCAGAGGTCAAGCAAACTTACGAATCGTCACACGACTCGAGCTATTTGAACTACAGAACATGCACGCGTCAACGGAAAACGTTGCTACGCTAGAATTCTGCAGGAAGAAAATCTTCAAACGTAGATTGCATTACCTACGAGAGAGAAAGAGAGAAAGAGAGAGAGAGAGAGAAAGACAAATCCTCATTACATGGAGTTTGTATCACGTGACCTCGCAAACAAAGGTAAAGTCTAAATTCAAAGTTGTTTAGTTAGAACAAATAGAAAAAAGATTAATGTCAAACTTGAAAATTATTATATCGTGATTTTGAGTATAAATTTTTATAATAAATTTGGAATATTTTTCATTTTTTCTTTTTTTTTTTTTTCTTTTATCTTATTTTATATCGTAGAAAAATTTATATATTAGTCTTAACACGATGTATTTGTCGAATATCTAGGATCAGTTAAGTCGATTTGAACTGAAACAATGACCGAAATTCTTTAGGACGTTGACCCTTGATGATCATCATTGATAATTTTTCTAGTTAGTCGCACTAAGTGGGAAAAAAAGAAAAGAAAAAGAAAAGAAACAGAAAACAGAGAAAGAACGAAAAGAAGACTCGTTGGATCCTGTTTACCAAAGTTGACGCAACTCGCTCGCGCGTCTCTTTGTCGCTCATAGACGATTATCGGAAAGTGGAATCGCCTAAAGTGAAATTCGTACAAATATGTACAGACTGCTCTCTTCCTCGTCTAATCTCACGGTGCCGCCCGGCAAATACTGGCAGGGTGTCAATATTGAAATATCTTATCGTGGAAAGCGCCATGCATACCTGAGGAAACATTTTTCGAAAATAAACGCTCTACGAAACATCTTCCCTTCTCTCTTCTTCACTTTTTTTTTTTTTATCTCTATTTCTTGCGTGACTCACAAAGCTCGATAAATAGCCCGATAACAACGTGTAATTTTAAGTTCCACGAGAACTCTCTTTCAAAGTCTTTGTTGAAAAGAATAATGGAAAAGTTGAGATATAGAGAAATGAAGGAAACGTTGGGAGAAAATAATATTTCGATTTTGAAATCGCGTATAAGAGCGGAGAAAGTAGAGAATAAATTTTCTTCTTTTTCTTTTTTTCTTTTTTTGGAGGTGAAAATTGGTCGATCGAGAAAAATCACGCACCAATGAATAAGCATTAAATTATGAAACGGTCAAGTATTATTTCGCGTGGAAAGCCTATCCAGGCTATGCGAGCTTTTCAAAATGAGTTTTTTTTCTTTGGTTTGGAGTTTCATGCGTGAAGACACAAAGAATAATTCGACGAGTGTTATACCCGGTGAGTATTATTACGTTTATACATTTCAAAGATTATTCTCTAATCGTTATCGTTGTGAACGATATAAGTTTTATTTATTTTGAATTTTATCGATATCCGTAATTATCCGTAACATAAAAGAGAAAAGTAAAGTCTGCCCATTATCGATCTGACAAGCGATCCGGCTATACACGTTATCACTGGAGACTCACCCGGTATACATATTCACGCAACGAATGAGTACTCACGCAGAAACGTGGGTCCCTGTTTGTCCAACGAACGCGTCCTTTCATATTCGCTCTTTTTTCTCGCTCATTTTTCTTTCTCTCTTCCTCTCTCTCTCTCTCTCTCTCTCTTTTTCTTTTTTTTTTTTTATCTTCTTTTTGTTCCTTTTTTCTCTTTATTTTTCGAACGCACGAACACGCTTATTGGAGCGGATCGTCGGTTTTCGTATAAGAGGAAACCCACACGATGAACAGACGTATACAGAAATAGGAATACAAAGATAGATGAGAATATGAGAAACGCAGCTGCGGTCCAGAGATTTTGGCGAAATCCTTGTCGGACGTTAGAACGAGAAGACGAGGCAAGTACGAGCTGGCCAGTGGGAGTTCGCTCGGTGAGAGCAGCTTACGACGTTAAGCTCGCGGGCTTTGCCACGGCGTTGGAAGATCGACGGCCCGTATTTTCTAGATCCAGGACCTGGTCGACCTTTTGGATGGGCGGTACTGGAGGTTGCCTAGCCGTTCGTATCCTGGTCATCCCTCGTCAAATCCCACAGGACGTTCTTTTGCTATTCCGCGAATACGAGTCTCGCCTTGTTTCGATGTTTTCAAAACCCATAATCGTCGTCCATCTGTGACGTTGACCACGGAAGTTAAGTTTTTCCTAAGAAAATATTCTGGCATGGCCAATGAGCACGTTTAAATTGAATAAATCATATTCTAAAATAGAAAGTGATCGTTTGTCGTTCGAATTTTCTCTTCTGTGATTTTAACTTCAAGATAGATAGATAAAAATGTGTGAGGGCAACGTCACGGGGACAACGATCCCCATACAACAAAGAAGAAACTCAATGATAACGATATCATCCTTGTACAAACTCACCAAGTTCGATGGATTTATAGTTGTATAAGTCGAGGAAAAGATAATCCAAAATGCTTTCATAACAGATAAATAATTCCCCTGTGTTACCAAGTAGTCTTACTCTTACCCCTCTTCTGCCTCCCCCCCCCCTCTCTCTCTCTATTCGTCTATGTTCGAATTTTTCGTTCTCACGGGGCCTTCCGAAGAAAGGTCAGCCATTTCGGAAGGGTGAAGTCTCTTTTCTTCTAAGTACGCACAATGCCCTTTTTGAGGGAAGTAAACAACATTTCTTGGGGTTCGTGAATAAGTCGGCACGACTTCAAGGCGACATGAAAGAAACGGGAAGTATAAGGGATGGAAACCTTCAAAGGAGATTTCTACGAGACTAGCGTGAAAATCGGCTCTATCGTACAAACGCACACAGAGATATAAATACAAATGTAAGTATAATATATATATATATTATATATATATAAGGGTATATATCAGGTATACCTTCATATATACGTCGATATACCTATGTATATTCATGAAGAACATGTAAATATTCTGCCTGTCCGATTTTGAGACTTAAACTGCCGCTTTTTAGATTTCGATCGGGCATTAAGCCGTCAAGGATTGCTTTTTTTTCCAAAATTCCTGCTGTCGACTTTAATCCCATTCAAGAATGAAGCCGTCTTCGAACCCCTGTCAGAGCTCACACCATGTGATCTACTAAGCACAAACGCGCGCCGGCAAGTCCGCGTGTTTACGGAGAGATCTCCGTGACTCCCATAATCCCAATGTTACAAAGGATAAGGGTAGGGGGATGTGCACGAGAAGGGGTGCACTGCTGAAGATTTTTCTTTTCAAGTCTTCATAAAAGCATAGACCAAGCGATACGACGCAATAAAACTATTATTTTTTCTTTTTTTTCTTCTTATCTTTCTGAAGGGGGTTTCCGATGACATGAACAGATGAAAAACTTATCGGCGTTTTATTTTAATCTGAACGATATACTTATTGTTAATATTGTCATATCATATTAATGGGCATTTCAAGAATTCGTAACAAGTCGCACGTGTCTCTCATTTAGACCCTTAAAAAAATTATCGATGTTCTAACATTCATTTTCTCGTCGACCACCACGAAAGGCTGAACCAAAGGTTCTCTTTCGTATCCTCGAAAGAAAACGTAGTCTTCGAGAGAACCGGAAGACCTTTCCGAAACGATGAGCTATAAGCGCAGCTTCCTGTCAGCAGCTAACGAGAACCGCTTCCTTCTCGTTTAGCTTTTGTATACCGGCACCGGGCCATTTGCACCCTCGAGATACCCTGCTGTGCCTTGGCCAAACACCGCTCGAATTCTCCTCTTCTTCTCCTTTCTCCTTTCCTACTTATTTCTCTTTTTCTCTCTGCCAAAGCCTCGACCGATCTCTCTGCTGGGATAGGAAATTTGATTTACGAGAGTTATGTATCGTAGGACTTCTTTTCTTGTTTTTCTTCTTTTTTCTTTTCTTTTTCCTTTTTTCTTTTTTTTTTTCTTGTTTAACACACTCGAGAACGATTCTTTTGACTTGGCACGAGACACGGTAAAGTAGTTTTTTTTACTCTGAATTTTTTTCCGGGGGCTTTGAAGTGTTCCATGTAGGTCGTTGTCACATTTTATTTTGAGATAAATTAATACGAGTTAAATCTAAAAGTGGTAGATATATAAAAAATAAAAGATAGGAGTCTTTTAAAACATATATCTACGTTCTGTAAAGTACGTCAAAATCGATATACTTGTCGTGAATGAAAAGACATCCAACTGAAAAGCAATTTATTGTTATATCTGCAATAAGACAAGAATGACAAGATAATTTTCGCCAGAGCATAAATTCAAAGAAGGGATTCAATTAAGGAGCGCAAATTATTCGAATGCAAATCGCAGGAAGCGTGTCCGCGAAGTCGAGTACTCGTGTACCGAGACGAAGATCATTCACAGAAAGGTAGAAGAAAGGATGGATGAATAAGGGTTCGCACGATGTGCCTAAAGGAAGATCGCGAAAGAAGAAGTAGAATTCTCGCGAAGGGACTCGAGACAATGGGGTCCGGAGAAACGTTAAAAGGCACTTGACGTTGTTCACTTTATCGCGATCGCTATTATCGCGGTAGGGTGTTTATGGCAGATTCGCAGTATGCCTCGTGAAAAATCATTGGAATCGTAGTTGTATAGCTCTCCTGTGAGGAAACTTCAGTGATGGTAATTAAAACAACGGTCTGCTTTGGGTTGCGAAAGCAACCCTCGTCTTCATGGAAGGGTCCTCGCGTCCTTCCAGAAAGCAGGGACATTCGATTCCTACGTGTGCCTTTCTGCGTTTCTCATATAATGGTCAAAAGAGAGAGAAAGAGGGAGAGAGAGAGAGAGAGAGAGAGAAAGGGTCCATAGCATTTCTTAGATTCGATGGTCACTTCTGGGAAATCGAAAAGCATTCGTGCGTTATTAATCTCCCATCGAGAACCGGTGAAATATGATTTTTGCCTTCTACTATTCCTAAGTATCAGACTCTAGAGCTAAGAAAGCACGCTGGGATGACGTATGATGTTTGTAGGTATTCATCGTGCTGAGAAACTTACGTACGTGTACTTTTTTCTAATTCATATAACTCGACGATTCATAATTATTTTGAATGACATTTATTGCTAGTCAATTTTACTTGAAAGATATTAACTAAATCAATTGATAATAAATGCTCGACGTATAATTACATAAATAATAATGATGTATAATAAATGTAATATAACAAATAATTAGGGTAATTGAATTACTCGTTCATTCTGCATTAATGAATTTTTCATAGGGCGTATCAAAAACACAACCAAAAAGAGGAGGTATGTCGAACCATTTTAATTCTGCGAGCATTTGAATCGGAGCACGAATGTACTTATACAAGTGTGTGGATGTAACGGTACACATTGGACGCCGTACGGAATATAAATCTCAAGGTTCTTTTGCGATGACACTGTCACAGACTACAAACAATATACATATGTCTGCATGTATATAAACGCACGTTGATCTTGTAACATGTGCATTTTATAACATGTGTCCTTTCCCGTACATATCAGCGGATGCCTGACGCAAACGCCATTGATACGAGCGAATAAAGGAAAAAAAAGAAGGACTTTTAATCAACGTTACAACATTAACAAAATCAATGAAAACAAACAGCCAACTACGGTGGGTATACGTGATCAACTGTAAACAAAAGATTCGATCGCGAGACGAAAAAGAAAAAAAAAAGGGGGGGACAACGTGGTAAAAGAAAAAATAAAAAAAAAAAAAGAGGGAAAAGAAAAAAAAGAAGTAGAGAAAAAGAAAAAAACAAAAAAAAAAAAAAAGATAAAAACCTCGAGTACACCAACGATCGACCACGAAATAGGAAAAACACGTTTTATCTCACCATCCTTCGTCCGTGTCTTCTTTTTTCAACCATGCCGTACACACGATTATCGTCCTCATTAATAAAGGGATTACGCGAGAAAGGGTGCTGCTAGTGGATAGGCTCTAGCGAAAATAAAACATGCGTGTGTATAGCTAAGCTTGCCGTATAGGACAGGTAGCACGGGTGAATTATTATCGTGGACAACGTTACTCTAACTCTTTCTCTCTCGCTCTCATATCTTCAAATTCCGTACTCTCAAGTGCACACGAGCAACGACGAGTTTTCGTGTCTCCCACACAGCGTTTCCTCTCGTATCTCTTCGCGTTCCACATGTCCGAGGGACGTTGGACGTTAAAATTTGACATTGCGGGGCATAAACAAAAGGGGAAGAATTCGAGGGTCTCTCTATCTCTCTCATTCTCACTCTCTCTCTCTCTCTCTCTCTCTCTCTCTCTGCTCTCTCTCTCTCTCTCTCACACACATACACATACACACAGTTTCTCTTTACTTTTCTATCTCTTTTTCTTTTTCACTACACCACGTTAACTCGTTCACATGTGCATTACACGCTTACACGTATATACGTATAGAAATATGTATGTAATAATACATGTCCGTTAGGTAGCCGTGTAAGCGTTGGAACCATCTCGCTCCAGCTTTCCCAAGTGGCATGCGGGATCCGTCAGGGGCATTCAAATATACAGAGTGCTATTATTTACGAGCTCTGGATACATGGGGTGCCACAGATTCTCCACCAAAAAACGACACGCGTATGCTAGGGCTCGGCTCGGTCTTCGACGTTCTTTCTTACCGCGTTTTATCTCGCCCGTTTCCTTGAATCCTGTTTGTCTGTTTGTGTTATAAGAATCCCATGATTATATTATCATAAAAAGTAAAGAAGTTCTTGAAAGAGACTTTGTGTTCTTTTCGCATAATACTTGATGCTATTAAACAAGACAAAAGGAAAAGATTTGGATCATTAAAAGATTCTCGTTTTTCGAAAACATTTATCTAAAAGATATTACGAGGAATGGCAATTTATCTTACCTTTAAAAAGAATTATGATTCGAACGTAAACCCACCCGCGTCAAGAAGAGAAGTCAGGGTTATTCGGATATGGAAGACTTCTGGCTTCTCTCCTTAGCAACGAGCAAACAAATATCCGAGTATTTATGCTCGTTCCTGACGAGGAGCAGGGCAACTCTTCAGTGAGAAAACCCGAACAACCAACCATTCGACTTGTCCGAGAGTAGAATTTTAACAGGGCGACCGTAACTCTTATGTCGACAACGAAATTAAACGGGCTACCAGGTTCGACATAAATGAGAGAAAGAGCCAAAACGGATGAGCAAGAGACGGAGAGAGAGGGGGAGAGAGAGAGAGAGAGAGAAAGAGAGAAAATAAAGAAAAGTGGTAGTCACTTTTATTCGTAAGTCAGCTAACATAAGTCCGTCTGAATTTCTATCTCCTTTCCTATATATCCAAGAGGGTCGAGAAATTTCAATAAGCCAATTCGAACAATGGAGGATCGACACGCACGTGCGTGTGAGCTTAGGAGGATCGAGTACTCCCAGTACGAATGTATTGTTCACATTTGTTTCGTCCTGGGTTTCGAATGACGTTTGAGAGGGGCGAAGTGGAGCTAAGGGGAGCATCGAATGAAACCGCTGCCAGTGACGTCGTGGGTGCAACGAAGCGAGGGATACAGTGCATACGTCACAAATTCGTCACGCCTTGCCGATGGAATAAGCGATACCGTTTGGGAACGTGAATCTGCTCTGAACGAATAAACCGGTCGAACGTTATATAGAGGATGGATGATTCAGGGAATATCATGTGAGATATACGATTATCTGTATTTATATCGAATTGGAAAGAACGAGTGGTAATTCGTAGGATTTCTTTGATAAATTGCTATGGTCACTATGTTAAAAAAGTAACATTTGACATAGCCTACAATTATCTGAAAACTTGTTCTCTTTGTTCTTATAATTCTAACGTTCTACCTTTTTTTCTTTTCTTTTTTTTTCTTTTGGATTAACCTTAATAACCAGATCGTTCCTCTTTGAATTTCAGGTTGGTTGAAAGATCATAATGATCGATAGAGAGATAGATTAAATCTCTCGGAGTTAACTCAATGTGAAGTTAGCGAGCAAACACGAGAACTGCTTACAAGACGATCACTTCGGTTCGAGCGACAATCGTGATAATTGGCATGGCTATCGGACGTCCCGGATATGTATCACCGTGAAATCTAGTTAGCAATGTCGTCGATGTTCGGAGAGACGAGAGTACGAGAACCTTTCTGTCGAATAAATAACGTTCTGACCCCAACCGAAAAGGATCCTCCGGCTAAATTCTAACGCCACCGGTTTGCCTTGATTCGTAATAACAACCGTGGCCAGTTTCACGGTGAACGATGCTTTTCGTAGCCCATACTCAGCCGGTCGTAACTTACGTCAGTTCCGAACAAAATTCCGGACAACCTATCATTGTTATCCAACTGAAACTAGTCCGGAGTGACTAATCTTTCACTCGAATATTACCACGTCTATTTGCCTGTCTCTCTTTCTCTTCCTTAAGTTACATCTGTCAATATGTTGCATGGTCGATTGCAAAAATATAACATAATATTTTTATAATGGAAAAAAAAAAAAGAGAAACATTTTCAATGCGTCGGTATGAGAATAAAAAAAAATCTATGGAAAATTAAATCTTATCGAGTGTTAACATTGTTACGTGATTATAATGATTTAAAGCCATTGTATGATATATAATTCGTTTATTATTGCTAAAATTTTTGTTAAGATATTTAGTAATATTTCCAATTTTCTCTTGGTATGCGTAAAGAGATTTAAAGGATAAATTCTTTCGTAGAATCTTCACCGGTGGAGTGCTCCATAAGATGCGCAATTTATTCGAATCCTCTTTCCATGGCATCCACACGAGAGCAGATTTCCGTTTTCCAATAAAATCTAGGTTCGTGTAGTGCCGGTAAATAGCGTTCCACGTCTTATATGGTTCAAGACTATAAACCAAATCAAATTCACTTCTTGTGGTTGAGAAGAAAGATAACATCGAGAGATCGGTGATAAAAAGATTTGAATGATATGAAGTTCCATTAAAGGAAGAAGTAATGTATTATACTTAAAATATAAAAGTTGAAAGCAGAAAGTAATAATCATTTAATGATACTGCAATATTACTATATTGGAATTGTATCTCTATTCGAAGTTTTAAACATTCGACTAGTTCGTTTTCAAAAGATAAACTAAAGAATGTCAATGAATGGAAGCCATGAGTATAACAATGAACGTTTCAGAACGTTCAGTCCTACTGACACACTTTCAACATCCAGAAAAGCCAATTATCTACGGGAGAATTTTTCTTCGGAGATTCGTAGACTTCTTTTCTTTGAAAAAAAAAAAAAAAAGAAAAAAGAAAGAAAAAGAAAAAACCAAGAATAGCATTGTTCAATTCGGTGATCCATGAAAGAATCCATACGGTTTACCTTTGTAGCATCCTTTGCCTATTTCTTGGCAAGGAGAAGATTTACGAGTATTGTTAAACGATAAAACAAGTTGTGCACTTGGGGGTAGGAGGGGAGGGGGTGTTAGCATAACTGCTTGTACGGTTTAATATGACATAGGTAGTCGAAAAGCTACCATTTTGTAGCCTACGTGTTAACAATTTCAAGTAAAAGATAATGGAACGATCTTTGCGTACAAGCTCAGCCAGCGTGTTTGGTCCATCATAAAATCTCTTCACCGTTAAGGCACAACCGATTTCTCTCCTGCCATCTCTTTATAGCTGGAACGTGACCCGTTCAAGAAAGGTTCCTTTGCGATGAAAGAATGGAGATATCGAGATTTGCGAAAACTAGCGACGACGTTAGGACGACACAGTGACCCAGTGAACTTTACGAAGAATGACAACATTTTCTTTGCCATCTTCAACCATGGAAGATTTATGGATGAGACGATAAAGTAATGAAGAAAGGTTATCTATTTTCAAAAAGAAATGTCGAAAGAATTGTTCTCGAATTCTTTTACGATCCTGTTGACTATTTTTCAAGTATTCTTTTTTTTCTTTTTTTTTTCCGAAGTTCACTTCACGTGTAAATCTCACTTGCTACTGTTTGATAAATTAACAAGAAAGAAAATTCACGAAATAAAGGTTGTAACGTGAGCCAAACTAAATCATGAAAGTAATTAAAAATAATTTCTTTTTCGGTTTCCTTTTTCTTATTTTTTTTTTTTCTTTTTCTTTTTTTTTTTTTTTTACTAGTCATTACTCGCGGTCGAAGTGGAAGGCGTTAAATTTTACGAAAGAGCAAAATTTCTCGAGTGTACCGTTGCTGTGTCGGTTTCTGTCGTTAATGAGGCTGTCGGTTGATGAAACCTACGTCATGGCAGAGCCGCAAAGTGGTCCGACGTTGGCGAATTTGCGGTTGGTCATAGAACTCACATACCCTCTCTCTCTCTCTCTTTCTCTCTCATTCTCTCTTCCTCTCTCTCTCTTTCTCTCTCATTCTCTCTTCCTCTCTCTCTCTCTCTTTCTCTTTCTCTTTCTTTGTCGTGCCGTAACACGAGTACTACGATTACGATAAAGCAGCGTCGTTTTGCTACCTTTGCTACCAACTTCCGTTTTCTCTTCCCTTATTTCACCCCAACTCTACACCTTCACCTTTTACCCTCTTATGCAGCCTCTTTCTCTTCGTTCGACGTGTTCTCGCCTACGGTGGGTAAGATAAACGTATACCTACGAGGCTCTGTTCGAGACTTAAATTAAATCCGGCTAATGTAACCGACGGGTATATTAGATCTCTTGTCTGTGGCCTTGAAAGAGAGATAGAGAGATCTGAGGTTTCCTTTAGGCACCGTTTGCGTCGAATCCAAGAGTATTTCATCAATGAGAAAGATAAAAAAGGAAGAAAGAAAAAAAAAAGAAAAAAAGGAAATGACAAAGACAAAGTCAAAGTCAAAGAGACGATGAAGATAAAAATCGAGTGTTATAACGAGAAGACGAAGGATGAAAGAAGGTCGGAGTTGCATTTGCAAAGTTCAGAAGGAACTTACTCTAGGATACTTTGAGATGAAAAACTTGTCTTGACTTTTGTCTTTCCTTATTTTCATTGATCCCACCGCAAAAGCTTACAGAGGTATATTTTTCAATATTACCATGTCGAATATTTTTGCAATAGCTAAGACTATTGATGTCAATGAAATAAAGTATACATCTGTGCCTACTATAAAAATAATAAATTGTATTGATCGTCGTAAAGTCAAAAAAAAAAATGTAATCAAATCGAGATTATTTTTGTATTCACTTTGTCTCAACAGAAATTACATTACTAACGATAGTAATATTGATTGAAAAAGTGTTATCCGGTCATCCACCGACATTAATCGAGTTCTTCTCAGCATGATTTATCATTATATCGTTGAAAGCGAGAGAGCGAAGTTGGTAAGTCGCGAAAATCGTGAGATATCGCGGCTCGTCACTTCGAAGCATCGAATCGTTCGATCGCGTCGAGCTGTTATATACCATCCAACATTCGGATTAATGTTTATGGCACCCAGTGTATACCGAGCTATCCTTATGTGCCTAGGGGATACGACAAACTGATAAATATTAAGAACCAACGGGTTGTCATTTTTCTCCATTGACTTCACACTTGGCCGATATTTATCGTTACTTCGGCACTCCTACTAAAAGCATAGTCAGACTTCTTGCCAATGTTCCATAGAACATGTTTCATGGATTGTAATTCGAATGAAAAAACTCGTTAACTTTTGTTAACTTGGACGTTGCTTTGTTAACGTCATAGGTAAAATTAGACGAACGAATCATGAGTAGAAATTACAAAACAAGAATTGCGTATACGATAAAAAAAAAAAAAAGGAAAAAGTTCTCTCTACCCTGAGTCTGATGGGAATAGAAGAGACGAAAAACAGATATCGAACAAGTGAGATTAAAAAGAATATCTGATTACATGTAGTCTGACTGAAAGAAATAAAGAAATTTCGAATTATTTTTATAGGAAATTGTATACCTGTTGGTAGAAATTATGAATCATGCATTTGTAAAATATTACTTTAAAAACATAAATGTTGGCCTTTTTTTTTTTATTTAGAATTTTACAATTGCATTGTAAAAGTTGATTATAATTAATTAATTGTCTTCGAAGTTACGGAGATATTTTAGAAAATATTTTTAATTAAATATATAAATATTTGAAAAATTTACATAACCTCAGAACGCGTTCTCAAAATTCGAAGGAGCGAAAGAAGGTGGGAGAGGTTCGTCTCGTGCCAGCGGTCGCTTAATTAAGCGGGCGCGCGTATACGCTCTCCTGGGGTGGAAAAAAGATCAATAAAATCCCTAGTCTACGGGCGACCGCATTCATCGGCCACCCCATTTCTACAACATATTTTGCAACCTCACCCCATTTCGGGTCGTACTTCTCCCTCGTCGCCTCTTCTCCATTCCCTTTCTATACGTCCTGTGCCCACGTGCTCACTTCCACCCCTCTATCCTCGGACGGACAGTTGGAGAAATGTCGAGTAGAGGGGATGATGCTGTGGAGTGTCGTTTGCCGATGCCAGAGAAAGATAAAAACCGAAGAAAAAAGAAAAGTGAGCGAGGTAGAATAGAGTGAGAAATGGAAGCTTATTAATCTGTATGATATAAAATTAATGAACGGATAATAAATAATAATAAAATAATAAAAATAATAATAATAATAATAATAATAATAATAATAATAATAATAATAATAATAATAATAATAATAATGTCGATCTTACTGACGATAATTGTAATAACAATAATGATAATATTAATAATAAAAATAATAATAAAATATGTAAAATATTACGAGTAAAAGTAATAGATATTATGATAAAGGTGCATTAATATTATTAAAAAAAAAAAAAAAAAAAAAAGAGAAAAAATGTTTATGATTATACAATATTTATTTTTTAGATTTATAAAGTACGCGATGAAATTGATGTGTCCGTTTGTATGCGTGCGTTAAAGAGAGAAAAAGAGAGGGTCTCGTGCCAGAGAGTGAGGTTTGCTCCCCTCTACTGGCGTTATCCCTACTCCTCGCGGCACGAGTCTCTCCTCCGAGGTCGCTTCGACCAACCGGAGATTCTCGACGGGCTGTCAGTTAGTGCCGTGGCGCCGTGACGGTACGGTGACCTTTTGCGTGTCATTCTTTCTAATCTTTCTTCTTCCTTCGCGTTGATCTTCGATCTCGTGCCGTCGCGCCGTCGTAGAAATATTTACAAAAAAGAAAAAAATCGGTGGAAGGGGAAAGGGACAGCTGCTCGAAGAAGGGAAAAAAAGAAAAAGAAAAAGAAAAAGAAAAAAAAAGAAAAGAAAAAAAACAAACAAATAACAGCCAAGATTATCGCACCGTGAGATTTATTTTTCTAACAATTTAGAAAACTACATATGGAGAACAAGCTAATACTGTGTGCAGTTATCTTTTTTTGGAAGAACTTCGACCAGTGTAATAAAAAGAATAATTGTGATTAGCTTGAGTGTTTTATTTTACTTGCAGAAAGTGAATTTTTTTTTTTTGTTTTTTTTTTCTTACATTACGTCGAACAAAAGGGAGAGAAAGGAAAGATAAACAAATAAAAGATAACACTCGTGTGTTCTCGATGATCTACAAGTTCGTGTCCAATCGTGTGTGTTACGCGTACTTTTGCTGACGGCTCATGTGGATAACAATTAACAAGGTGAGCATAAAGAATTGCGTTAGAAATGAAAGTGCTACGAGTGATAATTGAAAAAACGAAAAAAAAAAAAGAAAAAAATTCTTAGAATCGTTTAAGGCTTCGTTATTATTATCTTTCATAGTGATTACTTTTTGGAATGGAAAATACGATAAAAGTTATACTTTTTCCTGTTAACGAGTTTGCAAAAAATTCAGTCTACGGATTCCTACTAAAATCCTTCCTCATAAATTCGTATAATCCCAAGTTATAAAATAATATTCCCTTAATCCTTCGATTTTGAAATTCATCGAAAGTGCCACGAAATAACCAAACGTATATTTTAATGCTCCGATGAAGAAACCGTTCGTTCTGATAAAGCGACAATTTTATGAGTTGGATAAGATTAAAGTATCCCACGAGTCACCCTTCATGGCAGAAGGTGATTGAGGAGAGACGGAAGAAGAAAGTCAGAAAAAGAAAGAAGGAAAGGGAAATGGAGTTTGTTTGGAAAAGCCAGTCGAGGTGTCCCAGAGGGATCGTAGAGGGAGAAGCACATTGGCGATTAGTAGTTTGGATCTGTTCCTAAGACTTGCTAATTTCCTGCTACTAGAGAAATCGGTGAGGTCATGTGGAAAAGGAAGAGGCCATCTATTAGTGAGAAACGAGCTGTAGGACATAACGTGTATACCCTCCTTTAAATCTTTCTCCCCTAAAGATGGATATTATTCTTGCTTTCCCGCGGAAGTGTAGGTATACCGCCAGACGGGCAAAATAACGCAACAGGCAATGACGAATGCGAAACGGAAAAGGAAGAGAGAGAGAGAGAGAGAGAGAGAGAAAGAGATAGACCGTGGTGAGAACTGGAAATGCTCCAAGCGTATCGCGTATCTCCGGATGTGAGCCTGACGATTTTCTAGGACGATAGAAGTGATAGTGGTACTTCGAGAAAAGAACCTTTGAATTTTCCTTGAGTTTCTTCACGATCTCAGCCTTGATCGGATCGCACGGCTAAACGGATTACTTCGTTTGACATTCCGAATGATCTTTTTTACTTCATTCAGACGGCTCCTTGGGATAATCCAAAGAAACTTATTGGATTAGTATCTTTAAGTTACCCTTGAATTTTCAACTATCTATTCCAACTAGACTAAATATTCGGAATAAGAAGTCGAAACGTGAATTAGAAATTGATATATTAATATTATCTCGTAGAAAGATCTTACATAAACGAATAAATAAGTGAATAACTTCTAACGACGTTATATAACTGTGGCATTACATTTTGATAAATCGGAGAGATCCAGCCACAAATATGATCCATGTTATATTCGTGATTTCGGATGGGATACACGAACGATAGGAAAAATAGATCTTGAATATTGATGAAAATATCATGAATATATTCATAAGTCTAACAGTTTATTTTTGCGATAGGAAGAACAATCCTTTCGTCGTGTAGATCCTATTTTTTTTTTTTTCTTTTTTTCCCATAGGGAAAAGATACTTCCCTCTTTTATTTTTTTCTTTTTGAAAGGTAAATTTAAGCGAGTTAATCATCACGATGAGCTAGCCATTCGTTATCCAAAAAGGTAGAGGTGGAAGATCGTGATCCACCGCTTAGTCGCAAATTGATCCAAGAATGAGAGTCAATGCGATACTCATCTTGATTACGAGCGAATATTCTTCGAGAGATTCTTCACTCTTGGTTCCGTATAATATCTTCATTATGAAAGAAAGACGGTGTACGAGTTTTACGACGTCTCTTGGACTCTCAGTCCCCATCAGAAAGTCTTACCTGCCTGAGGACTGGCCCGTCGAAAGACTGCCGTCGTAAATTATCATCTAGTTATTATTAATCCGCGCAACAACGAGCGGAGTCCTCGCGAACGATCCTTTATAGCCTCTCGACAATTTCTTATCTTTCTCTTTCTTTCCCTTTTTTTTTCCTTTTTTTTTTCTTTCTCACTCTTTCTCACGTAGTTGAAACTCATCGAGAATAAAGAAAGGAATTAGAGAGAAAGAGGGAAAGAGAAAGGGAGAGAGAGAGAGAGAGAGAGAGAGAGAGAGAGAGAGAGTGAGTGAGAGTAAGAATAAGAGTAAGCGGAAGTACCGAATTATTCCATAAGTGCCATCAATTTTTTTTTTCTCTTTATACGAATCGTGTAATGAAATAATAAAAAATAATAGTTAGAAGGATCGTCGTGCAATGTAAAGAAATATAATGAAATTGTATGAATTATTAATTAATTTAATAGATTAGTAAAATTATTAATAGCATCAATAAATTTCTTTTTCTTTTTTTTTTTTTTAATAATTGTGATCTCATTTTACAATTATCTATTATCGATTATTAATTGTACGTTATTTCCTTGCCTTTATTTTTTCAAGTTTTTAACTATTATTGCTTTATGATCAAGACTCCTTTGTATCATCTCTCTCTCTCTCTCTCTCTCTGTCTCTCTCTCTCTCTCTTCTCATTTTCTTCCCCTATCTATTGTATCAAATTCCAACAATATCCTCATACGAATAATAAATAGGTATCATCATTCCTGCGTAGGCGTAGGATGTCATCGAAGTAATCGAAATATTAATTATTCGTTTGCATAATTAACGCGGACGCAATAAAGCGAGCTCTACTCCCATATGCCATCGAAGATTAACGGCAGCGCGACCGAACTTGGATCGCCGATGTTCATTTTGAATATTAACTTCTCGGAAATGAACGTGTACGTGGGGATAGAGTCGAATGGATACGCTGAAGTTTAACGCGACCGACACAGAACCGCGCTTTCACAAAGGGAGCGAACACACATTTCTCATGCGAGTAGATCCCATTGTCAGTCATTTGCTATTTCATCCTCTGTTTTACGATCTCCAGGACGTTTAAAGATTTTAAAAGATACGTAAGATGAAAATGTTAATTGTTCTTTCCTTATATTGTTCTTTGATTTATTTATTGATTTATTTATCGATTTATTTATTTAATACATTTATTCGTTCATTTATTTATTTCTTTTTTTTTTTTTTTTTTTTTTTTTTTTTTTTTTTTTTTTTTTTTAATTCATACCTACCCCTTTGTATATTTACATTTAAAAAGAAAAAAAATATTTCGATGGACGAAGATAAAACAAGTATATCGATATTTCTTTAACATTATTACCCGTTTTATCTTTATGCCAGAAAATTCTTAACATCGAATTTTGGACTCCCCTTCGAGTGTCGTTTATCCACGCTCTTTCCAAACACGAAAACGAAACAGCGGGTGTCCGAGTATCGGCACGATGACAACTCGACGTCAACGAAAGAGAGAAAGAGAGAATGAGAGAAGATACGTCGGTCTCTACTGGCGACGAATTCAAAGTCAGTGGGTATCTCACTGCACCTGATCGCCGGACATCCATCTCTAACCCTCGGATATCCTTTTCTTCAAAAGGTGTAGAAACTCTGTGGGAAGCTTACCGCTTTTCTACCCTGCACCAGGCATGCTTCATTGCGCATGATCGAAAAGTAATGGCTTTCTAATTGCTCCGCGTGGACAAGACGATTTGATCAGGTACATGTCGAATGTTATTTATCGCGCCCGACAGTACAGGAGTATTAAAAAAGAAAAGAAAAAATCATGGGATATTATTTAAAGGAAAACTATAATAATAAATATATGTAGAGTTACAATAATGTCAGATTGTTGAAAGATAATTCATTATTGAATCAGGTTTTTCTTTTTTCCCTCCTAAGAAACAAGTTAATAAGTAATATTGTGAATAAAGAAAAATATAAGATATTGTCAGATGAATGAGAAAGATAATTGTAATGTGCATAGAGAAATCAGTGATGTTAATTAGGTTTTATTGTCGTCATATTATTGATTACTCATCGTTATCCAATTTTCAATCTTTCTATATAGCTCCGCGGTACGACATTCCATACAATAGCTAATATAAATAAATAACTCGTTTCGTAATAAAATATCGAAAGATTGAAATCACTTTTATAATTTTTAACAGGTGCATTGGACATGCATGAGTTAATCGGTTTCCGGCTAGGTAATAAGCACCTTCACTTTCAAACTTCTAACTGGCATAAACAGCTGACGAGCTTGTTCGAGCTATCAAACGTACGAATCGTCGATATTTTATTTGTAAAGAGGATCGAAGTAAGAAAAAGAAAAAGAAAAAAAAAAAAAGAAAAAAAGAAAAAATAAAACCAATTTCTCTTGACGTAGTTCAACGTGAAAAAAAAAAGAAAGATTAGATCGAGATAACTCGGTAGAGTTCATAATAACGTAGGAAAATGATGAAGTCGAGTTAACCATAGGATAATAAGGGAAATGGTTAACGAGGGGTTCGTTAGCGTCAAGGAAAAGGTCATTGGTATGGGAATAAAAATCCTGTTCTCGCGAAAAATAGAAGCGCCATGTTATACGAGATCGTTTTCCAAGTATGTTCGTATACGTTTATCTTTGTATAAGTCTACATCGTGCGAACGCAGCGACTCGGAAAATTACGACGTCAAAGAGTAGATCTTACGCTTAGGATCCTTTCCCTTTAATAACAAACGACGCTATAGTGACGACGACGCTTCGAGATCGCTTATTATCTTTCTCTCACTCGTTCTCTTATTCTCTCATGGATAACGTGTAGCACCATCCAATATTTTTTTTTTTTCCTTTTTTTTTCTTTTACCACGATTCACGGTTAAAATCCCCGGGCAATAATGATCAAGCTATCCCTCCTCGCTCACCTACCTCACCCCTACTACTATTCAACATCACCATCATGAAGTTCGGATAATTGATAGAATCGGGAAGGGGGATGAAGCCGGTAATTGTTTTGTGAATCCCAATAAATTCGATATTCAAGCGTTCGTTCGATAAAAGCATACCTGAAAGTGGTTTGATTTTCTGTAATTGGTGTTCCCTCACTTCACTTCCGCTTTTCCAAGTCAGTTTTGATATCGGTTAAAAAAGCAAATTGAAAGATTGAAAAGGACCTTTGAGTGGTACGTCCATTTAAATCTGGCATTTTTATCTGACTATTATTTTTTAACAGAAAGGAATACATTTGTCTCTGTATCTGTTTTCTTTTTTCTTTTTTTTTCTTTTTTTTCCTTTTTTTTTTTTTTAACCAGAAGATTTTATTGAAACTAAAACGATTAAAGAGCAAACGAATTGTATTAATTATCATATACAAAATTCTTCAGAGAAGATAACGGTTAGACTATGTAAGAGCTACTTCGTTGATGTCTTTTGATTAGGTGGTATACATATTTATACGATTAAGCATTTATCCTTAGATTTCAAATTATAAATGTCAAGTAGACAGGAATATATTTCTCCATTTATTCCAACCTCATCGATTTTTATACCTCCTTTTTTTTTTTTCGCTCGAACTCTTTTCGTCTTTCTTCGCTCGACACAAGCAAGTCTGCGAAAATAAAATATGCGGGAGGACATAATGCTACCTCCTTAGGGATACACCTGACATGGGAGAGTCGCGAGAACCCTGTACCAAATATATCCACCCTCGAGGATAAGCGGTCTCGCCCATAATTCATTCTAAATACTCGTATGCTAATAACGGCGCTACGTTGCAACAGAAATTTACTATTCCCCAGGTGTTCCTCCTACTCTCTTCCCTTTTCGTTGTTATAGTCCCTCTCTTTTACTTTTCCCCGGTATCTCTCTTTTTCTCCCTTTTTAACACCCTCTACTTGGATTGCAACATTTCTCTCTTCCATCAACCATAGATTTATTCGTTTTTATATTAATCTTTTGTAATTAATACGTTATTCGTTCGGTTAACGCTTTTTTTTATCGATCAGTTCATCAATTTTATTAATTTTTTGTTTTTCCCTTTTTTTTTTTTTTAAATAAACATTAAAAAAAATTATTAATAACGAGATTTGAATGATCAAATCCATCGTCATCATATATCACAAATAATGAGGTTGATTTTTTTTACTTTCCTTTGTTCTTTTTTTCTTTTTTCTTTTTTTTTTTTTATATGTCCAAGGTTTCTTCTTTCTTGAATTTTGTTTGAATTTCTCTTTTGCGACAAACTTCCTGGGAATGGACCACCGGTAGACGATTGTACTTTTCCTTTTTTTATTCTTTCTTGTTTCGGCAGAAGAAAAAGGGAGTTGTGGTACTAGGGCGATGAGAACTGTTGCAAAGTGGAGATGATATATCAACAGGCAGGTCGAGATGACGACCCGCTGTGCCGCGGTTACCTGCTCTGTAGTCTCACCCAAAGCACAAGAATATTTTTCAACGTTTTCGATGTTCGTTCTTCGGTTCCCTCAAGCCGAGCATGATTATTCATATTTCTAAGGTCGTGAAATGTTCGAGTATTAATCGAACGCGTTCCTCTAGCTTTCACATAGTAAGAGGATATTATTGCGAAATTTATTTGGAATTCTTTTCCCCCTTCCTTTTTTTTTCTTTTTTATTTTGTTTTCTTTTTTTCTTTTTCCACTTTTTCGTTGAATATTCATACGATCCAAAGTCAATGGGAATTCACGTGGGATGAGAGGAATGAAAAATATATTCTCGAAACTACTCGGAATGACAGGTAACATGCAAATCGATGTTTTCTTTTTTTCCCTTCTCTCTCTCTCTCTCTTTTTTATTTATTTTTCTTTTTTTTTTTTTTTTTTTTTAAATAAAGATCATATTTTAGAGAACTGGTATAATTCGAATGAAAGTAGTTAATCGACAGCAATATATATGTGTTCGAAAATTTTCATATATTTTTAATATTCAAAAGTGAAATCGACGATTGAACATTTTGAAAAGATTACAAGGGGACAATGACGATATACATTATAATAAAGAGAAGTCATTATTTCGCGAAGTCAATTAGAAAATTTTGATTTGTCAGTCCGAAAAGGTTACCGTCGTAAATAAGTTTATCGAGTACGTAACTGTGGGCGAATGTATCACCTTAGCCATGGAATAATAATCAATTTGAAAATTGCGGAAAGCTTTTAGCAACGTTACCTCTTCCCTTCCCATTATTGTTATCCAAGTTCGAGAGAACCAAAGAGAGTAAGGAAATAAATTGATCGTGAAACGTACGAGCTCTCGGGAACAGATCTCGTTCGTGGCGTTTTAACGTAAACGATCTCACGGGTCTCGAGTCAAGAGAAAGAAAGGATTTCGTTCGACCGTTCGAAAATCAGATAAAACATTGGGTTTAATACCCGCATGCAATAGCGATCTCGATCTTAACATTTCTTACGTAGCACTGGGAAGAGGAAGAGAGAGAGAGACAGAGAGACAGAGAGACAGAGAGAGAGAGAGAAAGAGAGAGAGAGAGAGAGAGACAAAGACAAAGACAAAGAGACAAAGGTACCAAAATTGGATCTTTCGATTCTGTCTGTTTTATTCTTGTTTTGTTTTTTTTTTTGTTTGCTCTTTCTGTTTCTCCAAAAAGAAAAGAAAAAAAAGGAGAAGAAATAAAAAAAAAAAAAAGAAAAAAGAATTGGTGGCAATACGATCGCAACCACAGGATTTAACCAGACTCTTTCTCTTCTTCTTGCTACGTTTCCCGTTCTCTCCCTACTTCTGCTCCAATCTCCGCCCTCCCACCCTTCTCCTCGCCACGCTTTGAATGTCACACTAACGAGTTCGGCCGGTAAATTATTTTGTAAAGGGGCGTTTTACACGCCTCAGCATGGCACACGAGTTATAATTTCCGCAATGGCGACTTTATAGAACTGGTCGGTCTGTTGCTTCGGTAACGCAAATATGCGCTCTAAACGTTAGCCGTAAACCGTAATCAATTCCGCGTTTGGTGTCGGTATAAGCACCGAACGGCTTAAGAGACGATGAAAAAGAAGATGGAACTTGGTTCGTGAGCCTTTTGAAATACCACAGATTGGTTTCGAGTGTAAAACTTTTACGTTATGCGATGTATTTTTATGAAACAGGATTTATAATTAAGTGTACAATTTGTGGATTAGAAACTCGAACGAAATAACATGAGTTAGTTAATCAAAGGTATATTGTATGAACTTTGATAAATTTGTTCTCGCGATATCGTGGTACCTTAAATAAACTATTCATTTCAAATACATAACATATCGATGTAATACATAAAATTTTCTTCATCTCGAGTCTTACAAAAGAATAAATTGAATATCCATGGTAACCTGTAACTGAAATAATTTAGATTGAATTTTCTTTTCTTGTTTTTTTTTTTTTTTTTTTTTTTTTTTCTCTTCTCCACCCATTGGATTCACCAAAACGCGACGGATTAATTTAAAGGAAGATGAAACGAGAAGGATCGAGGAGTATCATTTAACGAGCCGCGAACCCGTTTTTCTTTCGGACGAACGTCGTCGGGCAACTCGTCGCTCTCATCTTTGCTCGTTCTGTCTTTGCTCCGGTTGGAAAGGCAATTAGCAACGACGCTCAAGCGGCATCTTTGATCGTTCTTTATCGTTCAAAGAGGAGACAGTCGTGGATTCATTAATTCAATATCAACGTAGTCGCTCTCGCTGGGTTTACGTGTGCCTTAATGGAACGTAAATCGCGTGAACGATTAATAAAGGCCGGTGTAGCGAATTAATGGTGCCGAACGCGCGAAATGTATTTTCTCGCTTTAACGAGCACGACGATCGAAGTAAGTACCGTATCGTATACACCTTTTCGATGTTTCCCCTCCCCGTAAATCTGTGATTTAACGTAATATCATAACATGCCTGCGATACATCAGCATCCTTTGTTATAACATATAACCTGATATCTTCTTTTCTTTTTCTTTTCCTTCTTTTTTTTTTTTTTTTTTTTTTTTTTTTTTTTTTTTTTTTTTTAGTTGCCAGATAATCTGGTTTGAAGGGGGGAAAAAAGAAAAAACAAAAGATATTATCTTCATTAACTCTTTAAGTAGAAGTAGATCAAGAGATTAAGTTCGTGTTAAGAGCATATATTCGAACATATAAAAAGAAAAAGAAAAAGAAAAGGACTTGTCCAATTAACTCCTTACATCTGAATCTTAAGGTAACAAGTATTAAGTCTTTCAGAGAAAAGTTGAAAAGAGAGATAGCATGTTCGATGTAGTATGTCGTTACATTTGATAAGGGGATGGAAATAACGTATATAAAGGAGTGAGGTTAATTAGTGTGACGGCAAGGGGAGGCAAATTGGAATGTCGGAGTCTGAGAGAGGATAAGAAAAAGAAAGAGTTAGAGACAAAAGAGGAAAAAGCGAAAGAAAGAGGAGTCCTTCTTTTTTTTTTCTTCTTTTAGAGAGAAAGAGAGAGAGAGAGGGAGAGAAATTAGCATGCAGGAGCCAACGTCCGGTCGTATACGCCGCGTGCGTTAAGTAAAACATTGAGGAGGGTAAAGAGGAGTAAGAGGTAAAGGGAAGGTCAGTCGCGTGGCGGTACGTTCACCAACTTCGAAACGGTAGAAAGAGAGGAGAATGGGCTTCCAACACGAAGCAATAGTTACCCTTTAATGCATGCGGGTGTCCTTTGTGCCTTTGGCTACTGTCCTCTTCCATCTCTCTCATTCTGGTTACACCTCAAATCCTTGGACCCTTTTCGTATTGGTGTCTCTATCTAGGGATGATTCCTCTCACATACAAAAATACAAAGTAGAGGGACGTCCAGGCTACGCGTGCCGATTCCTATACCAAAAAAAGAAGAGAAAGAGAGAAGATCTGTTTGTGTGTGTACGTGTGTCATGGTAGTAGAGAATATTGTACAGAGAGGGGAGAGGGATCCCAGGTATCGTCTACGGACTTCGTCGTAGGAGGTGGAAACCACCGTCATGACAAACGCCATGTAACGATGGACACAGAAGAGCCACCCTTCATTTCGTATTCCATTTCACTCTCCTATTCTCTTTTACCTCGCTCATCGTCCTTTGTTCGAATTTCCTATAGCGGTGCTAGCCTTACCACTTTTATTTCACTAAAACTTTTTTTTCTTATTTTGATGTTAAAGCGTGGATTAATGATGACCATCGTCCCTTTTCTTTTTTTTTTTTTCTTTTTTTTTTTTATCTTTTTCTCTCTCTTTCTTTCTCTCTCTCTCTCTCTCTCTCTCTTTTTCTCTCTCTTTGTTTCTCCCCTTATGATCATACGTATCGTACTAGTTTCTCGTGGCTAAAAGATTTGATAGGTTAGTCAATTTACATAGTGAGAAGAACTATGTGTGAACAGGGTACTTCAATTTGAGTTCTCATACGCGTATAGAGTAGATAGGTTAATTTAATTCTCTCGTAGGATACTCGTATCACAGTGGAATTAACCGACGAATCTTCGAAATTGCTTTCACTTGCGAAGAATCTGCTCCCCAACAGGAGCGTGAAACATCACCGCTTTTTCCTCGAGGACAATGAATTATTTCGTCGGGGTGAACGTTTTCATTCGCTTCTCGTGCGTTCAGCGAGGCAAGAGGAAACGGTCGAGGCACAGAGAGAAAGAGATAGGGAGGAGGAGGAGGAGAAGGAGAAAGACGAGAGGAAGAGAGGACATACACCATACCCTTTCAACTCCGGATTTTACTCGGAGGTCGCGCTGAAATCGTCGCTTAGTCGGACAGTTTTATCTTGCGGTTCAACCGGACGACTCCCTTTCTCAAGCTTATTTCCCACTCCCATCTCCTCCCCCATTATGCGTTTTGTACAATAGTGAAAGAGGATCTAGTAGATTGTAGAGTACCCGAAAATTGCTAATACGACTTGTTCTCATATGACCTAATCCTATTCTTTGAAAGAAAAATTTATAATTATTGTTAATCACATCGAGATAAGTAAATATTAAATATCTGTGATAAATAAGAAAAGATAAGAAATAATCGTAAAATAGTTTTTGGTATTTTATGTAAGTCAAGTATGGTGGAATGAGGAAGATAAAAGGAATCAATCAACAAACTGCTTACGAATTCAATTACGTCAGTTTATAGACTCACTATCTTTCTTCGTCCCTTTCTTTTTTACATCCATCAACGAAGATTAAAAAGATAAAAAGTACCTCTGTTTTTCTTTCTTTCTTTTCTCATGCTTCCTAAGCCGTACACGACGTTTCGGAAATCGATAGCTTACGACGAACGACGGCTTACCTGATGTGAAACTTTCAAGATCACGAAGCATTTGCAAAACGTTCGAGCGTTTGGGTACGATAAAGCGCTTGAAAGCAACGTCGTCGCCGTTTCGAAAGAGTCGCTCGATCGGAAGTAATCGACGCGACGTATCGATCCGATTTTCTACGACTTTTGTCAAACTGCGCGTGCAGTAAATTGGCCGACGTACTGCAACGAGTAGTACGATTTCAGGGCCATTGTTTTACGAGTAATTAACGTTCCCTCCGGCGTATCGACGACGAATTCGCTTGCCGGATTGAACTCAATTGTAAACCGAGCGGATTATTCGTTTATGTTTTGCTAAGAATAACCCGGGATCTATATCCTTTTACAACATCGGCTAATTAACACGGTGTGTTCGATAGGAAAATTGAATTATTTCATATTTGGCGTATCAATGAATGGATTAATTAGCTGAAATAAAGAATTTATGAAAGAAATAACAATGTGATAGATCGTTAGCAATCCATCGTCGTGACTTCTCCGTAGCTTATTATTATCCTGTCAAATCTTGATGTTCCGATAAATTATCTAAAGGTCAATCAATAGTAATTACTTTTTTAATTCAAAAATGTCTCGTCTAAATAACAACCTGACCCTTGATTCTTCATTATCAATGTTAATTTCAAAGTTCGCAAATAAAAGGTACAGATTATGGGTCAAAACGTTGAACGACCTTGATCATTCATTCTTTTCCGTGTCATCGAGTAATCAAGGCGACAGACATTCCTATCTACCTCCGTTGCTTTTTCATCAACTATCGAAAATTTCGCCTGACATTATTCGGAGTCAGAATGAACGCGCTTTTACGAATAGCAGTACCGTCCTCTTTACGCTCGATCAGTTTCTATCTTTCATCGCGATCACAAGCTGTGGAGATAGCGAGGAAAGAGAGAAGAAGAAAACGAACAGAAAAAGAAGGAAGCGGAAGCGGAGGAGCGTTAAGCCCTTGAAGGGGCTGGGCTACCCCTGTTCAAATAATAAGTCCGAATGGAAGTTGGATTCCGGTGCAATTGCCCGGGGCAATTTCAGCGCGAGTCGCAATATCCCAGCCTTCGTTCTCTCTCTTTCTCTCGCTCTTTCTGTTCCTCTTTCACTCACGCACTTACTCACTCACTCACTCATTTTCTCTCTCTCTCTCTCTCTCTCTCTCTCTCTCTCTCTTTCTGTCTCTCTTTTCCTCTTTCACCAAGAACCAACGCTATGGCAAAGAACTCGAAAAGCTTTCCATTTCACTCCCTCTTTCACTCGATGTCTCTGATATCTCTCCTTTTGCCAAGCTTTCGAGATCTTTAATCGTTTTAACTGCTTTTTGCAACGACCACTGCGAACGATTTCGGTGAACGAAACGGAAGAAATGTGGAAGAGAAAAAGTGTATATTTCTGTTTCTTCCTACCACGATGCATTTTGTGTTTAAAAAGAATCCAACGAACGCCCACGAAAGAGAGAGAGAGAGAGAGAGAGAGAGAGAGAGAGAATGAATGAATGGGGAGTTGTCATTGTCCGTCGTATCGCGAAAGGAAGAAGCGTGTTTTATCCCTCAACGGAAAGGACTCTGTGCAAGATCGCGTCTCGCCTTCTTTTCACTTTGCTCGAGAAAAAGGGAGAACGGTGAAGCGAGCCGCTGCTCGTTATTACACCGTGGAACCCTCTAGAAAAGCTCTTCCTAAAGTTTCTACACCCTCGTCCAGTACTCCGTGATGTCCCATTGTCTGATCGTGCCGAGCAGTGAATGGAAACGAAAAAGTCAAGAAGGAAGAGTCATCGTTGCTACTTGTAAAAGTGTTCAGCGACCTAGCACGTTGACTTTAACGTGAATAAGTACACGGTGCATATTTAACAGGCGTTTATTTAGGTGTCTCGGGTAAGGAAACTTTACAAAACGAATACGGTTAGATGCAACATAATAAAGATTGTCCTTCATTTCAACATTTCATTTTAAGTTATAAACGTTAGGAACAAGAGATATTTTTAAAGCTTCCTGACAGAAACTTTATTTTTTATTGGTACGTCATTGTATATTTAAAAAATATCTCTTGGTCGAATAAAAAAATTTTCTCAATGTCAAAATCAATGTGCAAAAGATCATAGTAGGTGGTCGAGAAGAAAATAGAACACCTGTGAAGCTGACAGAAGACTTGTTAGAGTTGATCAGCTACTCATTCTTGTACCTGTAGTCCTATCCCGGGGTGAAGAGATCAAACGGATATCTAAGATAATCCACTTACTGGAAGTAGGCAGGCTAAGGAAGTAAAAGAGGGTGAGATTGAAAGAGATAGAGAGAGAGAGAGAGAGAGAGAGAGAGAGATGCGATGCGGAAGGATAATAGGGTCTCCCGCGGAGAGGGATTTGAAACGCGCAAATGGCGCTCTATGCCGAAACTCGGCGAACCATGAGCTCGCATCGGCCGCTTGGAATAAACCGTAAGAAGGAGTTTTTATTTTCTTCCTTTCCTTCTTCCTTCCACTCTCGTCTTTTTTTTCTCCTCTAGTCCCTCTCACCCACCTCCTAAAAAATCGTTGATTCCCAAAAGTCAGAAAGAACAGACTGCATGGGTCCAAAGGCCCCGGGGGCTTTTAACAATGGCGTTGAAACGCCTCTCGATTCTACCTTATTTGGTCCTTTCAGCTGCACCGAATTATAAACGAGCCAACGGTTTTCTTCGCGGCACGTAGTACCTATACCACGGGAAATCTCTTTACCGTTCTTAAAGGCTGCTTATTAATTCGCAGCGTGCTTTCTTTGTCCTCTATCGAGTGCAGGCGAACATTGGGGTATAGAGAAATGGATCCTAGTCGAGAGAGCGTGACTCAGTTATACTCGGTTATACTTGGTTATACCTACCTAGAGATCACGAGTTAGGTTGATATCGAGATAGGGGGAAGAATATTCGTGATCGAAACGATTCCACGCCGATTGGACCCGCCATGTTTTCATATCACGAACGTGCAAGATCGCCATAACGTAGGTACCGTTCGTATCGAATCGGTTCGCTCCAAAAATCGTGATGGGATCTCTTGCGGCTAAAGAGAAATGGAAATCAGTTTGGTCGGACTTCGAATAGAAACGATAATCATAAATAGTTATTTTAGTTATCTTATTTGTATGTTATGCTAAAGAAGGATAAGAATATATTTTCTTTATTCTCAACTTTGCATAATAATTCTTAAAGTTATCGTTCATTCATACGAATTATTAATAATATTGATAATCCTTTTTCGCTACGAATGAATCATTTTTAATGATCATTTCCTCGTTATAATGTTTACTTTAGTAAAGATTCTTTTTTTTCTTTCTTTTTTCTTCTTCTTTTTTTTTTTTTTTTTTTTTTTTTAATATTTCCGTAATCATAAGTTAGTGGATATTGCAGGATTATCATCAACATAAAAATCATTTCTTAGAAAAGTATACGAGTTATCCCAAATCCAATGTCCATCTAAATGTTCATGAGAAACAAAGAGCATGTTACTGCGTTTTCCTTCAAAATAGAGATAACAACGAACTAGAGTTTCAGTCTCTACTAAGAAACTAAAGCAACGTGATTTCTATCGATCTAAGGATAAACGTTTCCACTCCGCAGTTAAATTCCAGTCTTGTCTCCATACGTAGTTTAAACGATAGAAATCCAAGTTTACTCTTTCTCTCTTTCTCTCTCTCTCTCTCACTCTCCCCCCCTCTCTCTCTCTCTTTCTTTCTCTTTATCTTCCATTTACGATCGTAGCATCAGTTCTCGATCGTCGTAGAAGGAAATCTTACGTTTCAAGTTAAAGTCCAAGAAAAGAGTCGTTGTACAGGGCAACGATTTTATCGACAAATGTGTAACGAGAGCAAAAGAAGACACAGAAGTTTTTCTCATGGGATATCCTCTCCATTTCTCTCTCTCTCTCTCTCTCTCTTCTCCCCCTTTCATTTTCTCTTTCTCTCATTTTGATTCGAAGAGAGCTAAAGACTCTAATGCTCCCCGAAGTGTGTCTAACATCCCAAGCCAGCTCTGCAAAATCGAAGGGTCCACGAAGAGATTTCCAAAGCCGCGTGTACATTTGTATGCGTATGTATGTATTATGTGTAGATATATATATATATATATATATATATATATATATGTATGTATGTATGTGTGTGTCTGTGTATGTGTGTGTACACTGAAGGATACGCATAGGTACTCGACGAGTAGGCAGCATCTGCCTTTGAATAGATGAAGATCCATGAAAAGCATACCCCGTGAATCGAGTCGATATGGGATCCCTGAGCTATTATTAGAATTAAAGCGAGCGTAGCATCTAGTTCTGTCCTCGTTTAGTCCACTTTTTTTTATTTCTTTTTTTTTTTTTTTATTCTTCTTCCGTCCTGTTCGTTGTACACACGACCTTCGGAATCAGTCTACAAGGCACGATGACGTACACCTTGATCCCTAAGGCTAGGTTCGTCGATTGAAAATTGCTGACACATAAAGTACTATAAAAAAAAAAAAAACTATTATAGTTTTTTCTTTTAACGAGAGCTTAACTTAAAAAAAAAAAAAACAAAAGAGATCTCTTGAGATATTTTTATAAATATAACATCAGCTCGACAATGTACTTGTATCAATTTTGTCTAAGTAGTTTATTTTGATTTTTTTTTTTTTTTTTTTTTTTTTTTACCTACTAATAGAATCATTTGTTATTTCTTTGTTTACAATATCAAAATTAGATCTATCACATTTGGCATCGGATTATTTTGTGTATTTCGTAGTATTTTAAACGCAAGAACAAAATTTTCACGTTTCAAACGAGGTCATGAATAATAGTAGACCAGTTCTAGTTCAATTTTGTCGGTGCGTGATTTTGCTTGTATCGAATTGTTCTGTCAACGACGGCGAAACAAGTTGAAGCTCGTTTAAACTCGTGCGGTTGAACGCAGCTTGCGTCGAAATGACGTCGAAATTCTGAGTCCATTATCAAAGTCTGAGCGAGCCGAACCCGTATTCGATGCCGTGCGGCACAGTGTTACTCGAAAATTAACTGTGGCCTGCTTGGATGCGGTTTCACGGTAGGAATTCTATGTAAACAGCCTTCGATCCGTCTCTCTACGAAGCTACAAGGAAAGAGGATGGAAGAGCGAGATCCAATGCGTTGTGTTGGAGACTGACAGGGAGAGTACAAGGGACATTTGGTCGAGTCGTTAGCGGAAATTAATATTATCAGTTCGATAGGATGGAATGGGAATATCAATTGATACAATTTCGTCGTTGCATTTAATGAATTCTTAACGAACGGATCGATAGTTTGACTTAATCTTTTTTACATCTTGTCTTTTAAAATTTTAATATCATCGTTGAGACTCGAACAAGTTACTACAATGAACAATTGTTCTTATATTTGATTATTAAATATTCTAGAGCTCTAACTATTTATTTTAAAAAAATTACAATACTAATTAGCTTGACAATGACATTATTAAAAAAATTTTACTTATTTTCAAAAGAAAAAAAGGTGAGATATTGTGAGCCCAAAATGATTAGTAGTTTCAGAATTGTATGGTTATAAGAAAGAAAGAAAGATGCATCAAATAGCAAAACCGATATAACTACGTTTCTCTAACGATGATGGATGTTCTTGTTTATCATCGTCCATGAAATGACCATTATACGGAAGATGAATTATTTTACGGAAGTAGGAATGTTCCTTCCTTCTTGACGAAGTATTTTTAGCCTGAGTCCCGAGTTTAGCCGACGCTTACTTTGTTTCACGTACTAACTCATGAGGAGAAAACTATTACTGTCCTTCTCTCTCTCTCTCTCTCTCTCTCTCTCTTTCACACATACTTTCTCTCTGTCTCTCTCTGTCTGTCTCTCATTCAACGAACCGTGCAATTGCTTCACTGCTATATGCCATCAGCCTACAGATTATTGGCACTTTGATTAGTTCGAAACAACGTTACTCGGCCGCAATTTTAATAAGCTATCGCGCACTCCAATTATCCGGCGTATCGAGCTTGAAGTTATGAGCGTTGCTGGACTGCTGACAAAATCGTCGACGGAAATGAACGATATTAATACAATACCACTGGCAGAGGGTATATGAATTGATACAGGCTAGCCACTCGACGAACCGTTCACGACATTTTGCACCCTTCCTTCTCTTCGTCCCCCTACCCTCTGATAAGTCCCTCTATTCCAGCTTTTCGAAGGAGGGAGATGAATGTACCAGCAGGCTGTTCGTTCGTAACAACGAGCTCGATTTCGAGTTCACAGTACTTTCTTCTTTCTTTCAACCGCGCGTCCCGGCAGCTGTCCCATTTAATAGAGCAATAAAGAAGCGAGTGTAACTTTGATTTATGCCACAGCCATTATTTAACAGTACCGAACTTTACGTCATATCGAAGCGTATGTTGCTTATAATTTCGAACCTTCGATATCCTCTTTTTTATCTCTTTTTTTTTTTCTTCGATCCGTCGAATGACAATGCTCCCTGGCGTCCCGATTCTTCCTTCTTCTTTTTTCTTTTTTTTTTTTCTCTATTCTTTTCCGTTCTCTTCTCCCTTTAGGCTTCAACCTCTCAGTGGTCTTTCATAAAACGATCGAACCATTCGGCACGGTTGGACTAACGCGCTACCGTAAAAAAAAAGATCGTGTAAGAAATCGTCGATCATAAATATAAGAGTATACATGGCTATGTATATAGGAGTATAAGTTGATACTTTATTCAATATATTTATGACATGGAATATATTCTAAAAGTGGATAACTCGATAGACGAAGAATATTTTCAGAATATTTTCGATTTTCTTACCATCTTGTCGAGTCAGCTCGATAGAATAGAATAGGATAGGATAGGATAGGATAGGATAGAATAGAATAGGATAGGATAGGATAGGATAGGATAGGATAGGATAGGATAGGATAGGATAGAATAGGTTTGCACGATGTTTAAAGGGAAAACTCCTTTGGTGGATTTGGTGTTTCTATAAATATGTGACGAGCATTTGGTCGATGTTTCGGTAAAAGAAGTTTGGTCTGTTAATGATCCACTTGACGGCTCCTTAACGTTTCTCGATCGTAAAGTTGGTTCGTTCGTTAGAAATAACATTTCTGAGAAAGCAAATATAATGTCATCATTGTTTAAATAAACCATTCTTAAGGCAAACTTATATGTAATAACACGTAGAGAAAAGAGCACGGACGTTGGCCAATAACGAGGAAGTCTTTAAACAAGCAGCTAAAATCCGTCAATGAGATGAGAAACCATTTCTTGTAACTATAGATGTCTAAAGTTTTAAGTACCGATTAAAGTAACAAAACAAAACAAAATAAAAAAAAAAAAAATAAAAAAAGAGAAAAAATGATTACAAGAACCTTAACGAGCTTTTAATCGATCCTTTCGATCTATTTATCGCTATTCGTTTAGCATTCTTGTATCGGTTCTTGAACGTCCTGAACGAAGAACTTTCCCTATACAGGTTGTTTTCTTCCTTCATCCGGTCTTTTTCTCTCTCTCTCTCTTTCACTCTCTCTCTCTCTCTCTCTCTCTCTCTCTTTCTCTCGGCTCGTTTACACGCTGGCGCCACTCTTGGAGAGATCGCCCGAGACACGACCTACTCGTGGAAGCGCACTTGTACGTGCCTATCTGTATGTTTGTGTGTCTTACCAAGTGCCTCGAACTACTCGGTCAAGTGTACGTCGATGAGAGAATGAGATAAACTCGAGAGAAGCACAAGAAACAAATCGATCACTAACACGCTAACAACGTGTATTTTAAATAGGTATACAAACTCATACACTATAAGAATCATTTCAAATCATTAATCACGAATGAGCCGTAATTTTTGACTAAGTCAAAATGTTGATAGAGCCTAAGTAGCCCGAGAAATAAATTGGCTTGGTATAATCCCATATTTGACGTTATGTCATCATGAAATATTCCTGTTTGGTGATAGTTCGCACGATTATTGCACCATTTGAATTCGTAATAGTCTGGTAATTTGAAGGTTTCGCTTGCTCAGCTGCAATCGATCGGAAGAGGATGAGACTAGGTAGTAAACGAGAATGGGATAGAACGTTCACGATATATCAAAAGCATTCCTCTTTCAAGTATATTTGTTAAAATCGAATGTAGAAAATAAAACTTCGGATAATTAATCGTTACCTTTCTAATCTTCGTTCTTTTTAAATATTTGATTATTTTCCGAGCAATCGATCTTTCCTAAGTAAGGTCGTTAGAGCGTATAGTTGTTGGACAAATTTATAAGATAAGAGGGTAAAAAAAAACAAAAAAGAAAAAAAAAGAAAACCGTGCCTTCTGTTTTCCTCTGTTCACAGAGGGAACCGTATGGGCAAAATGCAAAGTGCACTTTTACAAGAGGGTCGATCATCCCTTATTATTTGCTCCCGCATTATGAGCTTTCATATAAAAAGAGACTGAGGGATGAGGAATTGAAGAGAAGGTAGACGTTAGTTAGGGGAGACCGGTACCCAATGATGATGGTTAATTAAACATGCATTGTGTGCGAACGAATTTAATTAGCCTTATGCGTAATCTTCGTCGACTCGCATAGGTTTCAAATGGAAATTCGAGTAGGACGGGAGACTCTTCTGGACTAGCGTACAAACTGGACTTCATCGGTCGAGCAGTAACATTGTACTTGTTTCATTAGACGATTGTTTCCGCTGCTAAAAGCGTACCGTCGTCTGTACGAAATGTTTTGTAGCGCTTTCTATGGAAAATATCATTTCATGGGATGATTGAGCGAGACAATGAGAGAGTTGAATGAGAAAAATTTGTGCGTTCAGTGAAACGAACCAATTTTTCGCGTTTTGAATTTTCAGAAGAAATCGATTTTATTCACGTTGAACCTTCGTGAATGAATCAAAATCCATTTATTACAAACGGCAGACATTTAATCGTAACTTTTCGATATTTAAAAACATCATCGTCGTAATTGTTTAACCTTTCCTGTCGTTTACTTTTACATAATAAAATAATTGAAAATCTGAACACGTATCAGTCACGCTTCCTGAGTCTACGCCGTTCGTTCGCAACAATGCATTTCTATTCCACGATGACACGTGCCAGCCTGCTTGAGTTTATTCCAATCGAACGCATTAAATCGCGATACAAATGGCGAAATAACATTGGCGAAAGGTGAATTTCGTTGAATCCACTGGAATTCCGATCGTCAAGCAGACATTATGTCACGTCAGCGCTTTAACGTCGATTTAAACGAATTCGATTTTCGCATTCGCGTCACGTATCGGCCACGCTTCCTGACGAAAAGAAAAACGACGAAAACAAAGGAGGTAAGAAGAAAGATCTTTTTCTATATTCTTCTTCTTCTTTTTTTTTCCCTCCTGTTTTTATCTCTTCTCTCTTTCTTTTTTTTTTTTTTTTTTTTATTTTTTATTTTTTATTACTATTCTCCTTCTTTCTTTTCTTTTTCTTTTTCTATAATACCATGACGTATATACGCGCACGCCGTACAGCGAGCACGTGCCGACCGTTATGACTTCCTTGGCAGCCAAATTTAATTTACAGCGCTCGCCCGCGGTGCTCAATTTTCGACTCCTCCCCTTTACTTCTCTACCCTTTCCTTCCCCCTCTTCTTTTTCTTCTTCTTCTTATTCTTCGTAGTAGTTGTCGTTCGCGGGAACGACTTCCTCTTTTTCGTACGTCGCCTAAGTGCCCCGTTCTTCGAACTTCTTTTTTTGTCCCTCTGCCAAGTAGATTGCCTTTATGATCACGTCAAGAATTTGCATCCGTATCAAGAATCTTACTTCAACCAAGTGACGTTGACGTTGACGAATTTGAACTTCCTGATTTTGAAGAATTAATTTATTGATATGATAATCAAATAATTCTGGAGTCTGATGAAATGATAATTGAATTTTAATAATGTATTCTTTAAATGTCTCCCATGTAGAAATATTAATTGATAAAATTATTAACTAGTTTGGTAACATTCAAAATTGAAATAATCGGAGTTTCAGGACTATCGCAGTGATATTTAAATGTGAACGACCGATCGCAAGATATTCATCAGTTGGGTTCGGCAAGGGGATGGTTCAGACGATCGCTCGCGTGCGTCTGGGGGCCAAGTTAGACTGTAAACGTAGCCACGGAGTCGTTCGAGCGTACCCTCGACCGGTTCCGTATACCCAGGATCGATTTCCAATAATCGGAAAGCGAACACTGCTATCGAGGATTACTCGTGATCACTAACAGGAAAGAAGTTAGGTAAAGGAGCTAGACAAACTGCATTGATACGTCAATTAGTTTCTGTTTTTAATTAAGGACAGGTACCTGCGTCAATTTATTTTGAAATCAATTCTGTTTTTGTCAAAGGTACGAATAGAAAATTGATCAAAGTCAATGATAAGAATGTAGAAAAAAAAGTAAAAAAAAGTAAAAAAAAAAAGAAAAAAAAAAGACAGATGAATACAATATCTTTCAATTTTTCTATCGTAGTCCGAATCATTTTTGCAAATATGAAACATTGCTACTTGTTATGTTTGATATTCAACAAAACAAGGGATACGAAGAATGTCAACAAAACAGTCGCGGTTTCATGTCACGAACGACAAGAGTCAAACGTTTGTTTATCGATGCTTGTGCAAGCACGCTTTCCCAGCCAAGTCGGAACGACTTCATTCAACCGGGCTCTGTCTAGGATAGTGTATCGTGCCCATATGTTTCGTGCACATAATGGAAATGGCCTTTCGCGTTTCTCTTCTCTCCAGCTTTATCTCTCTTTAACTCATGTTAACCATTTCGTTCTAAATAATGATCCTTCGCGGAAACAGAATTATATTTAATGGCTATTTGCACTACGCTCATCGTATTAAAAGTAAATATTTGTTTGTATTTTATTTCTATGTATTTAACCATTATAACCAATGATACGTCGGAGACCATTATTCATTTAGTACAAATAACGGGTAAAGGGAGTACAATTCTTTTAGCCAGAAGGTTTTAACCGAGTTGATGCGACAAGTGCTGATAGTGTGTTCACTCAAGTTTTATTACTCTCTCTCTCTCTCTCTCTATATATATATATATATATATATCCCCCTCTCCCTCTCTGTTTCTTTCTCTCTCTGTTTCTCCCTCCACTTTCACGAACAGATCCAACGATACAAGCGTGCCCTTAACGACGTGCCATGGATCGATTTCCAATAATCAGAAACCGAACACCGCCGACGAGTTGCTCCGCAATCAGAAAAATGTCGAGAGAGAGAGAAAGAAGAGAAAAAAGAAAGAAAAATGTGAAGCATATGAAAGTCGGCTGTTTGAAAGATCCGCCATATTTATTCTTGCTTGCGACGCAAAAGAAATGCGAGCTCGATTCGAAAATTCACGGGCTAGTGAGCCACGTCATATTTATATTCAGAAAATTCAAAAGTTTCAGTACGATTCGTGGCTTTAATGAAAAGTCATTCGAGTCCGTTTGTTACGTCGTAGAAAGGATAGAAAATATTTTTCATAACTGAGAAGCGAGAGAATAATATGTCATTTTGTTTTTAGAAGCATAGATTTTATCCTTTATCCCTTAAAGTATCTTAGAAAAATCAATAATCATAACTTTATCGTAATTATCCTTACAGAAAGATAACTCGTGATTTTTTTTTTTTTCTATTCGATCCAAAAGAGAAAATTTCGTGTAGATGTATCGTAATGTTAGAGTATTCACTTGGTGCCGTCCATTAATATACGTAGATTAAAGAGAAGCTAATGCTTCTGACTTTTCGAACGGGAACGTTATCGCGAAGTATGAAACAGCGTCGACATTAAAGAGCGGCTTGTTCGTAATTTATCGTTTATTGCTTTTTATTTACATCGATCGACCGGCACATTTATCAGTCTAAAATGTACTTAAAAAGGTTCGCAAAAAGCGATAGAGAAAAGGGAGAAAGAGTAGAGAGATTTTACTGACCAGTACGGATGGCTTTACGAGTGGAGTATGTTATTTACGATCGGATTGATTCAGCTAAGCGCAAATGTGTGTATACCTACTCGTCCATTCGCTCGAGCGCGCACTTTCTCGAGATGTATTCTTCCGCATTTGAATCACGAATCTCGGCGCCGTCGTCGATTCTTCGACGATTCGAGGAGTGCCAGCCAGTGTGGTTCATAAAATTGTTCGGTGCAGAGAAACAAACTTGAACGACTATATGTACGATTCCGTTACCTGTATACGTTTCTGATCAGCATGCCAGTTTATTCTTGTAAGAATGAATATTCAATAATCGAATGTCAGGTTTAATATAAACACAAACAATAGTTGTTTCATCGTATAATTATATCATTATCATGTGCGAACAAAAATTAACCAATTAAAAAATGAACCATTGAAGTATATAATAACAATTATTGATCTTCATTCATTTCTGCATAAATTTATTTACGAAACGTGATAGACTCCGGGCCAACCTTCTCGATTTCTCAAAAGTAAATCGAATCTATCAAGACGATCGAGGACTTTCTCGAAGGATTTTGAGAACGAGGCGGAATAATCGAGACGACGTTGCTCCTCACGTGCATGTGTGCAATGCGGCTGAAATTCGACTCTCCAGCATAATATGATCTTCGACGCGCTCATTGACTTCGAAGGGCCATCAAAGAATGTTTCAAGGCTCGTCTTGTTGAGAAATATACGCTCTCTACCAACAAACCGTTTCATGTTTTCTTTATTTTTATTTTAATGTTAATGCATAATATATCGTGATGGGATAACTCAAATATAATTTTAATATATCGATAATAATAAATTAATTTATTATTTTTTTCTTTTTTTTTTTTTTTCTTTTAGAACAAACTATAAATAATATCTGGCTATGAAAACACCCACTAGGTTTTTATTAAGCGTTGAACGTAACTTGTAGATTATTAGTATTAATTTGAAGGACCGTGTGAAACAAATCGGTTAATAACGTTAGAAACAAACGCACCTACTATATAAATATATAGCTATATAAAGTTCGCCGAAAGAAGTTTCGTTAGGTTAGTCGTTGCAACGGCATCGTAAAACATTGCGAACATGGCCGTTCGTCGTGGCTTTATGAGACTTTTTGATTAACACAACTGGAAGAATGATACGGGCATGGAACGTCCAGTAAATTCCTTTGGCATTTCCCAGACGTGACTATGCCTTTTATTTTCTATTTCTTTTCTTCTTTATCTACTTCTTCATCTCACCCCCTTAGCTTTTCTTCTGTCTCTCTTCGATACAATGACACCGTTGGGTTATTAGCTCCGACGCTTTCATGATTAATGTCTCGTGGACTTTGGAAAATTGGCCTTGGTTGACGAAAAAGTGAACGGATAAATGCTGGTCACGTGCGAAGATCTTCGTCGTTGGTTGGTGCCTTGACTTGTGATAGGTCACTGAAAAAAAAAAAAAAAAAAGAAAGAAAGAAACTCTTAAAAATAAAGTACGGATATGAAGTTTAAAAAGAATTCAATATCACCCTTCTTCATCTCTTTTTTGATTATATTTATTAGTTCGTTAATATTCTTCAAGATCAAGAAATAAATAGTTTAGACGTTTTCCCAAAATGATTATATACTAACAAAATTATCCGATCTAAAGTTAATCATCAGATTTATTTCTTACATATAACATGAACTCCTAGAAGGCTGTTGATCGTTAAGATCGATGGTTAAAAAGCGTGACTCGTCTGATTCGTCAAGTTGACGCGAGAAGGTAACGATAAGTCGAGAGATGTCTGAATTATTGATTTCCAGGATATCGACCGTCAAGGTGGGTAGCATTTCTGGTGATTAAATATTGGTTCGTTGAACCTGACATTGATTGTGTGGAAGATGGCAAAATGAAACTTTAATCACTACGCCGGACAGATTTTCGATCGCGTCGAATGGAAATCATTAGGACAATTTGCTTTCATTGACGTATTACTCAGAAAAAAAATTTCTATAATTGAAATAGATAAGTGACGTTTGAAAAAGAATTATTCATTATTCATTATTCATTATCATTATTCATTAATATTGAATTAGATAAGAGCTTCTTTTTTGTTATATTTCTTGTCATATCCTCTAATTGTTTATTCTTTTATCATGAAACAAAACGTAGCTATCATCGAAACAAATAAATATGTTCGTAAATTTCAATCATTTCTGGTTTGTTTGAAGGTACTTTAACTTCTGAGGGCGTGACCGAGCTAGTGCCTCATGGGTGCAGTCTCGAAGTACACACGTACGGCAGGTCGATATCGACGACCCGATATCGATCCCGTCTTTGGATAAGTCGCCGTGGCGCGAGGGAACTTACATTTTACCTTCGACGACTTCTAAGTCGAATTAACCGGGTCCTATGGGATTATCGATCAAACAATAAAACGCTTTACCATGATTTTCCCTAACTATTCTATTCCCTTCTTTGAGGGATAGATATGTCTAATGAACGAACAAATAATACGCCTAGTCAAATATAAACGAATACGAATGATATTAACTATAAAAAAGAATCATTTATTTGCCTTATTTCTAATATTTCAAAAATTTTTATATATATATATATATAAATAGATTATTTGATCTTCTGATAAACTGAATACGATTTGTTCTTTTTTTATCAATAGAAATATCGTTTGTATGAGGCGATAGGAATTTTTGGTCTTTTCGTTTTGTAAATTCAATCGAATAGCGTTCTCTTTCTCACGTTACCGTTCGAATGTCGAGAAATACGTTTACCTATACGCGTACAACAAGAAAGAGAAAGAGAAAGATAAAGAGAAAAAGAGAGAGAGAGAGAGAGCGCGAGTTGGCTTGGAAAGGCAAGTCGTATCAAGGGAATTTCTGTGCACACGGAGGTACGATGCTTGAGGCAGCCTCGTCGAACAAACATCGAAAATTCGATTTGTCGATTCGCACGCTCGCAAAATCGAGTAGTCGACTTTCGAAGCGGGAAGTCGACGTAGGACAGGGAACCTCGCGGGAAAATTCCTTTATCGCGAGACGTCTACAGGTCGGCTAGCACCATCCAACTTCGATTAATAACTTTCATTTCTCCTTTATTTCACATAAAAATAGATATAAAAGGGCCTTTCTACGAAGTATATCACGTTAGAAATAAATTAAAAATATCATGAAATTGAGAAAATAGACAAAAGCAAAATATAAATTGATGATAATAAAACGATACTTATCTATCAACGACAAGTAGATAATATGAATATCAAATAATAATGAAATATTTTAAATCGAAAAAAAAAAAGAAAAAAAGAAAAGTTAATTCGTAGAAAAGATTAAATATTTATTTGATACAATAAACAGAGATTTTCAGAAGAACACATAAACCACCATCAAGAGAAATGTTCTTTATCTCTTATACGTATCCAATATACCACAATCGTTCAAAAGAGAACTCCATTTCATTTTCTCTTGTACCAAGAATCTAGCTAGCTTCTGAGTAAAAAGAGGGAATTGGAAGGCGGTAAATTTTTACGTTCGCGGTATGAAGCACGTAGATTGATATAAAGATGAAGGTGGGTGAGGTAAGAAGGTAGTACGAGTAGATGGAGGAAGAAAGTAAAGAAAAAAAAAAAAGAACAAAGAAGAAAAGAAAAGAAAGAAGGAAAGAAAAAAGGGAGGGGGAAAAAAGAGATAGAAGCAGAAGAAGAAGAAGAAGAAGAAGAAGAAGAAACCTTTTCCCGAAAGCGGAGTTATAGTGATAACGCAGCGAGGAAGCCAAGTTTATTTTCATTCCTACCTTCATCGCGTTCCTCCTTCTCGTCTCTCGTCCTCAACTATGGACGCTTCAACCTGTAGCTTTCCCCCGTTCTGTTTGCGATTTATATTTCGTTGCACGCTCCGAGGAGGACGACGAACGCCTCCCAAGCAAACTCATATTTTGCGATTTCGTTCGCGTCGAAGGTACATTATAACATGGACCTCCCTTTCTCTGTAATTTTTTTTTCTTTCTCTCTTTCTTCCTTTCTTTCTTCTTCTTCTTCTTCTTCTTCTTCTTCTTCTTCTTCTTCTTCTTCTTCTTCTCTACTGATCTAACTCTTCTCAACTCATTGATAGAATTTGCGATTAAATCATTCGAATATGAATGAAATTAATAGAAACAAATTTAACAAGTATAGATACGATATGAAGATCTGAAAAATATTTATTATTTTATCTGAAAGATTTATCTACGTTTGTGATAGAATTATCGAACATAGATCTTAAAATGATTGATTTCGTCATTTTTTTTTCCTTTTTTTTTTTTTTTAACATATCGCAAGTAAGATAAGTCTGATTGTAAATTAATTTAAGTTAACAGTACGTATAAATTTTCAATCTAATCATTTGTTGACTAATCGAACAAGTATACGTATCTTATTGCATGTTATCTGATATTTAATTTCAATTATTCTAATCATATTATTTGTATCAACATACCCTAGCTCTTGTTACAATAAACTTTGTCTCTCTCTCTCTCTCCCTCTCTCCTTCCCTCTCTCTCTCTCTCTTTCTCTCTCTCTCTTTGTCTCATCTCGTAGGCGTCTCTTTCTACGGAACGAGAGGCGAGTGTCGGCGATGTTAGAAGGACCATTATATCCATCTGTCGGTATAACGAGGCGTAATTGAAATCTCTCGCATGGACACGAAGGCGCGAGCGGGCCCCGTTTCTCACGTTGGGGCCACAATTGGCCTTAATGTTGCCTCTGTCCGGTGCGTAGCACGATTTTCTCTTTCTTCCTCTCTCTCTCTCTCTCTCTCTCTCTCTCTCTCTCTCTCTCTCTCTCTCTCTCTCTTTCTCGCCAGACTCTCTTACTAGTCTTAAAGAAGATGCTCACGAAATGTTTCAAAGATCGTCCTAGGGGAAAAAAGAAAGTAAAAAGAAATTACGAAAGTTCTTCTTTCCCTTCTACTCAAAAAAACTCATTCATTCGCGGAAGGAAAAAAGAGAGATGCAGAGAGAAGAAGAGAGAGAGAGAGAGAGAGAGAGAGAGAGACAGAAAGAGAAATATAGAAAGGTTCAACCGGTACATAGTTCGAAATCGTGATTGGCATATCGACGGGTAGCTCAGAGCATCCACGTCGAGGCGACAATAATCTCGTTAAGAGCGTACACTGTACGAACTCGGCTTACCCTAGGGAAATAAATGACCGCACTACGTGAGTCTAGGGAAGGATATCTCGTCCGTTTCTAACCAATCCGATTCCTACGAATTTCTCTTTCTCTGTTTCGCTCGCTGACAACGTTTCGTTTACTCGTCACGTGAACTCCCGACCTTTTCTGCTTACAATTTAATCACCTTTTCTTTTCTCTCTCTCTCTCTCTCTCTCTCTCTCTCTCTCTCTCTCTCTCTCTGTCTAAGCTTGTTGATCATTTGTTTTCTTTTCCTTTTTTTTATTTTTTCTTTTTTTCCTTCATTTAGTTTTGTTCGGTATACCTGATGATTCCTATTTAGATGGAGATAAGAAACGAAGAACTTACGAACTCTCGTTCTCTACTTCCTTCTTTACTATGAGTTTTGATGTTGATGTAATCGTAACTGGTGAAAATGTTAGTTTAACTTGAAGCGCAGCTAACGAGTTTTAGTAGCTACTAAAGTTACTTGAAAAATGAGTTAAATTGTACGATTGATTCGATGGTTATATTACAAATTTAAATAAGCAAAAAAGACGACAAAAAAAAAAAAGAAAAAAAAAAGAAAAAAAAGAAATGAGGAAAAGAAAATATGCGTAAAGTTCGTGAGTATATGTAGATCAGTTCATATTGTGATTGATCATAAGTTTTTTTTTTCTCACTCTAATTCTTTAAAAACTAATATTAATATTTATTATTTAAAATCAAAGATCTATCTTCTTTATCATAGCATGAAAATCATGTCATTAACTAAAGTACATATTGTTCAATTCTAAAGGCATCGTCGAATCAAAAATTCAAGAACAATGATTTACTCATTTTTTTTTCCTCCAAATCTTTAGAATTTCTTAACGTAATCCATAGAATCGAAAATTTTTGAGAAAAATTTTGAACATCATCTAAGTGAAGACAAAAGGAACAAATTGGTAAGTGAAAAGGATTGAATGTTTTTATGCTTATAAAACGAATCCCCTAGCTCTATTATTACATTTTACCACTCATTTTCATCCCACTTCACTTTTCCTAACTAAAGCGTTTTCTTTGAACGAGCCTGTTCTCGAATCGGATGGGCCTTTCCTCGTTCGTTTGGGAAAGCATAAAGTATGGAAATGACGTTCGACTTAATCCAACGTTAATCGTGTTCGCTTCTATATGAGACTATAACTATCCATCGCTTTTATCGCCTCTCGTGGAAATCATCTTTTTGATCGATTTAACGAACTAGCTCTCTCTCTCTCTCTCTCTCCTTCTCTCTTTCTCTCTCTTCTTCATCTTGTGGACCAATAAACCTCTACCTTCATTTATTTTACCTCTTTTAGTGCAAAAATTGACTATTTATAACGTCCCATCCTTTTAACTCAACCCTTCAATCTTTATGATCTAATGCTTTTTTAATACTTTTTTACTTTAAATAATAAGTACGATAGTGCTTTAGGTACGTTCATTGATAAAAAGATATATTATATTATATATACATATATAATATATACATATACGATAGAATGTGAAAAGTGAAGTAGATCATTTTAGTTAAAAATATTTTTAACATAAACTATCATATATCTTTAAAAGCTGCTATGTTACAGTTTTCTTAACACTCGGATCGTTTTATAGAACATGGACGTGCTTAAAGTGCGACAACTTACACTTCGGTCCACGCAGCATCTTGATCCCGTGCCAGAACAGATTGACGAAGGAAGAACATAACCGCGGGTGAGGTAAATCGCCCGAGGAATGTTAACCAGATGTCGTAACTCTCGTTTATCGGTACTCGATGTTATTAGTTCCGCGATGTGGTGATATTCCAAAGGCTATTCCGCAGATGCTCCGCTTCATCGTTCATTTTATATCTATACATAGTATACACGCAAACGAGTACACATACATACATACATACATACATACATACATACATACATACATACATACATACACGTACACGTATGCACACATACGCGTTCATACGTAGCAATCGTTTTAATTGTTTGCCATCGCCTCTCGCTAAATTGGAGTTTACTACGAGCCAGTGATATATACCGATAATCCTCCAGCATTTGCTGTGAAATCTCCTATCCTGAGAGTGGGATAAAAAAAGCTTTCATAGCACAATTCCTTTAACGATTCTTCTGCAATGTTCTGTAATTAAAAAAAAAAAAAAAAAAAAATGACCATTAAATAATAATTTATTTCCGTACCTTTAATATTTTTTCCTTTCCATTAGTTAATACGTTTTAATTTCTCTCCTTTTTGATCTTTTCTTCTTTCTCCTTTTTTCTTCTTTTTCTCTTTTTTTTCTTTCGCAAAAGAGAAAACAGAAATTTATATGACAAATTGAATAAAAACTTTTGTCATTATTAAAAGAATCGAAATCTTTATGGTTAATCAAAGTCAATCTATTTTACTCGAGAATAAGACAAATCCGATATAAAAAAAAAAAAAAAAAAAAAAGGGAAATCGTGAAAATCCATAAAGGGCTCTCAAATGTAGGGTGCTCGAGCTTGTGCTCCCGAGTTAATCCTACAGTACGACCGGCCCTTTCGTCGATTACGCTTCGCGCGCATTCCGCAATGGATCGTCGTGCACGATGTCCATTGTTTTGTAATTAATACTCACGCGGGGAGGCGCGTTGACGGATCGTTTTAACGCTCCGTCAAGCTTCCCGTTAAAATATAGACGTGTTTCGGGTGTGTCTCTGTACCCTCTCTCTCTCTCTCTCTCTCTCTCAACCTATGTATCTCTATCTCTATTTCTCTTGTACACTCTCTCTTGCATTTCCTCTGTATGCTTTCTCTCACTCTCTCACTCTCTCTTTCTCTCTCTTACCTGCATGCTGACTCATCGATCAACGAGGCTATTCTCCCGCTTATATATTTCTGCTTTATACACCTGCGTTAGCCGCATTGACTTGATCGATGGAACGAAGGTGTAATCATCTCTCCTCGTCCCGCAACCGAATAACGAATATTATTTATGAAAAATATATCTATGAACAAATAGAAGAAAAAAGAGAAAAAAGAACAAAAAAAAAACAAAAATAAAATGATAAACATAGGATATATTTTGGTGCCATCTGAGATCTATCACGAAATATATCTTAAACTTAATTACAATTACTATTGCCAAGTAGAAAACTATTGAAAGTTTCGTTAATTAATTTTTCTTAAGTAATCACCGATTTTCGATAATTAGTACTTTTCTTAATGGACATAGAATATTAAGTCCAGGACTTAGCGCGATACAAGTGGCGCGCTACCTTACTGGTTAACAGGATTCTTGTTTTATCGTAGAAGCCCTGTGGCTGATTAGTCGGCAGAAGGAAGCAGGAGTAATTTCGAGCCTGTTGGCGCGGCTGAACTCGGCAGGGTAGATAGCTATGACAAGACGAGAGTTTACACGGTAGACGGGAGTAATTACATCCAAGTTTCGGTCCTAGATCTTTCTATCCCTCTCGCTATCTCTCTCTCTCTCTCTCTCTCTCTCTCTTTCCCCTCCTCAGTTCCATCCTTCCTTATCCCTTCTTCCCTATCTCTGCTCTCTTCTCATCCGTCTCAGTCCACACACTTCTATCGCTACTCCGCACCTCGCTTCGCTCCCGTGGATTTCCGTCTTTCGGCGATGTATCGTTCATCCTCTTCAAACCACCCTCTAACCCCTTTTTCCAACCCTTGCTTCCAGTGTTTCTACCTACCCGAAACGACGAGGCATTTCCAACTACTTCTATGCGTATGTTAATACTCACGTATTCCAAGCTTGTCGAGAGTCTGTTGATGACAAGACGCGCTGACATTATGGGACAGGAAGTAGTGGACCTTAAAATACTTTCACCAAACTGAATTCAACTTGGCTCGGTACATAATGCAATATGTTTTTTTTTTTTTTTTTTTTTTTCCCCTAATGTATGACAACACGTAAATTTTATTATTTAATTATTTCTTATTATCCGATTTAATTTTAAATGTAAATGTTAGTATTTTATAAATATTAAAATTATGAATATGTCTCTGAATTATCCATTGGAAATATGGTATAAATGATTACAAAATCCGATTTCATGTATGCTTTATATCTCGTCCCGATTATATTATTATTAATGGTACTGTCTATTTCGATTTTATTACTAGCTTAGTCTTTAGATATATGTTTCATCGAATAAGCTATGTGAAACGTGTTTTGCTTGAATGCTAATTACATTGTTTTACCGGTATATGTATGATGAGACTCGTACAGGCTATGCTTCAATTTTATCTGTTTTTTGATCGCCAAGCGTAAATGATTATCGAGCGATGCGGATAACGTGTTCAGAGCATCGAAACGTATCGAGATTCAAGGTCATTTATAAATGGAATATGCATCCCCTCGTTCGAAATAGCATGTCAACGTCAACGATATAGATATGACATATTCCTGAACTTGAAAACACGTGATTATCTATTGAAATATATTTGATAATATAAGAGAGGAAAATAGAGAGAAAAAGAGAGAGAGAGAGAGAGAGAGAGAGAGAGGGAGAGAGAAAGAGAGTAAGTCAAAAATTCCCTATCGATAATTTTTTAATCATTTCACAAATTTTTCTTTTTAGATGATTGATCGATCAAAAAAGAAAAAGAGAAAATAAATAAATCAATAAAAAATAAAATTAAATAATTTAATATTCCTTATACGTCCTTAGATATAAAGTGACGTATATTTATTCATTTCATAGTCATTGCTCCAGTTATTATAGAACTATAGAAGTAAGGATACTAATCGAATCGACGTAGCTTCGAGCAGCGTTCAATCTCAATGCGCGTTCGTGCGTCAAGATTTCTCGCTTAAATCGAACCCTTTGCCCTTTATCGAGCTACCATGCGAGCCAGCAAAAATCGTTCCTAGTCACAGCTTTGCCTACCGTTTCATACGATGGAGTGGGCGTATGTAGCTTCACACGACGATGCTCGTTACTCCCGTTGCAGTACGATTATGCAGTCACTTAGCATAATTATCCTCTTGTATGGCTTCGTGCACACACGTATAAATGTACACATACACATGTAGATATCGAATCGAGCTCGGATCTCGGGGATATAATCGACGTTGGTGCCAGCGAAAAGAAAAAAAAAAATAATTCGATAATATCGAGTGAATCTTTTTATGGATTTTATGGTATGTATCGCTACATTAAATTATAGTAGACTTAATGATAATTATAAAGTCCAGTTATAATCAAGAGACTTACATTCCCATAATCAATTTGCAATAATAGTCATTAAGACTAATAAACGTTCCTTATTTTTTGACATTCGAAAGTACTGGAATTGAGATTTCTTTTTTTTTCTTTTTTTCTTCTTCTTTCTTCATTTTATTCCTTCCTTTTCGTTTTTCGTTCTTTTTTTTTTTTTTGGTTTTTGTTTTTTTTTTTTAAGCAAATCGTAAAATAGCGTTCCTCATAAAATACTTTTTCATAAATCAAAAAAGGAAGGAGTCTTTTAAGGTCCTAATTTTAGATAACCCAGGCAATATGCGGGAGGTTTTGGAATTGTATGCGCGCTACAGGATGCACATTTATATGAACTCTTTTATTTGCTTTGACGTTCGCGAGTTACACCCGAAGAAAAGAATGCAATACATAGTTAGGCTCATATATAGGTATGCGCTTGATGCTTTTTGGGGTAATAAATAACCAGCTTTCAGAACGAAAGGAACGCAAAGGGTCGATCTGTGAGAGCTCGGTGACGAATGAACGACGCGACGTGCATAGACAACGGCGATACGAATCGTGGGATCATTAATCTTTTTTACATGGTACACGTGAATTTAATGTAATCTCGTTTTCCCTCTCGTGAAACGCGCTTCTCTTTCCCTTTTCTCTATCCTTCGACGAAATGAAAAAGACATCTTTGTTCTTCGCTTGACATCCTAAATTATGTTTCTCCTTTTTTTTCTTTTTTTTTTCTTTTTTTTTTTCTTTTTTTTCTTTTTCTTTTCTATCACATTGTAATTTATTTCAGCATGGTATATGGAATCATATTTTATACAGAACAATATAATAATACAATACCATTGTAATGATTTTCCATTGAATAATATCTCTGATAATAGCTTCGATATCGATGATAAGAATTACTTTTAAATTAAAAACGATGAAAGTGATATTAATTATTTTATTCGACCATTTACTTTTAAAAGTTCGATAGAAAAAAAAAAACAAAAAAAAAAAAAAAACAAAAAGAAAAGGAAAAAAAGGAAAGAAAGAAGAGAAAGAAAAAAAGAAATAATCGAACCGTAGATAGTGCAATATAAAGCTCTAGATTGGCTTAACGAGTCTTCCAATAATTCGTGAGGAGCATAAAAGTGCGGTATCAATTCTCTCACGAATGGGAATTCGTAAAGAGTATTACTTGGGCCATCATTACGATCGGGAAAGTAGGCTCAGTGGCCGTAATTTTGTTTAATTCCGGTAAAGTGCATTCGGAAAGAGTAAATTAACGAGGTAACACGAGTAAAGTAGTGCGTTCGTTCGGTGTGCTAGGAGAAAAACGAGCTGGTGGGAGTGGGGATAGGCGAGGAAAGGAGTGAGGGAAATGGGAAGATTGCGACTGACGGAAAACCCGATTCTCTCTCGAAGCAGACGTTTCCTTTAGCCCTCGTAACGCTTTCTTTTTTATTATCTGCGGGAGAAAATTGAGTTTTGTTTCCTGTCCTCGTGTACTCGAGCCCGGCTATGTATGAACGGACTTTGTCTTCTTTCTTTTTCTCTTTTCCTTTCTTTAGCGCGAACCTTTAACACCTTACTACTTTTCCTTCGAACTTTTCGTCAACGCAATTCTACACCCTTAACCTCCCCCTTTCCAAACCCACCCGACAGAGGTAATGAGATTTCTTTGATTCTTCGTTCCTTTCTCTCACTCTCTCTCTCTCTTTTTCTCTTTTCTCTCTCTCTCTCTCTCTCTCTATCTCTTTTCACGTAATAAGAATTCTTCGTAGGAGTTCCAAGTAAGAGCGCGATAAAAGATCTGTCCTATCTTTTTTCTTTAGAAGAGTTCCTTTGGCTTCTGCGGATCATAGCGAGTAACTAGAAGAGAGAAATAAGAGAATGCAGTTTATTATAGTCCGAGTGAAAGGACTTTTCGAAGAACAAGTAGTGCATCGAAAATTGGAAAAGTAAGAAAAACGCAATCAAAATGCGTGGATGTGCTTGTTGAACTAATTCGTTTAAAAGAAATTCTTGATGTTAGTCCAGACGATGTTCGATCCGAGATAGGACTGCCATTTTCGATGGACGGAGCAAGATAATAATTATGCAAATAGCTATGTCCTACACAAACGACTACGTACTAATACAAGCGATATACAAGAAGAAAGAGAGAGAGAGAGAGAGAGAGAGAGAGAGAAACAGAGAGATAAAATCAAGCAACAGATGTCTGGAACTGTTTTCCTTCGTTTGCGAAGCTATCCGTGCTTCTTGTGGAATCACCGATAGAGTACAAGGTGGGACACACGGAGGACGAAGCATCAACCAAGAAAGGAAGACTATTTTCTATCTCAAGATAACGTGAAGGAGTCCAAAACTTCCATTTTGAATTCTTCCATATTCCTCGACGTCGACAGGTGGCACCTATTGCAACGGCACGTCGCCTCTTTTCTCCTCTTCTTGAGAAAATTCCAAAGAAAATTTGACGTGATAGAAAAAAAAAAAATATTCACGACGTGTTCGTTTTTTACCGATACGAGATTCAAGAATTATAACCGAAGTCTTAGGCGATTCTAATCTTTCCATTTAGGGTGAAAGTCGAGGGATACGTGTTGAAACTCAGACTCCTAATTGGAAGTTACGAGTATCAGTTATGAGAACATTGGAAGGTATTCGCGATGATTCTAGCACGTTTATAAATCATTTTACCCTTCTACATGGATCCCACCTATAATATCTCGAACGTACCTCCCTTTATATCTTCGAACTATCTCTATCTATCTTGTCTCTCTCTCTCTCTCTCTCTCTCTCTCTCTCTCTCTCTCATTCATTCTTCATCTTCATATTTTTATTATATCTTCATATCAAGGACATGACAAATTGATTCTCAAGCGATTACTCGTAGAGAAAAGAATAAAAACAAAAATAATATCATTAAATTCTTGTAAGATCAGACCCGAGGAAAAGATAAGAATTTAAAGAGAAATACATATGACAATTGATTGAGGGATGATTGTTTCTTTAACACTACCTTCAATGCTACTGAAAGTCTTTTATAGAATTTTGTGATTCCATGCTTGCAAGCATTCGTTTTCAGACCAGAATAAAAATAAAAAATAAGGGAAAAGAAAATAGAAAAAGGAACTGAAATAAATACCGGCGAAGATATTTTTGCGAGGATTTGGTAGAACGTCGAAACGCATCAAGCCGTCCGTTATATCGAGAAGCAGACGAAGGGAAAAGAAGGGAAGTTTGACCCTTCCTTGGTAAGAAAAGACGAATAGGAAGAAGCTTTGGACGGTTTTCTCATGGCTTTCGAGGATTTCGATCACCTAGAAGAATTTTTCTTCTTTTACTAGCAGAGTGCCTCAGAGCCCTCTCATTTTCCGTCGCTTCGTACAACCGTGGACTCGACAATGCCAGTGATTTCTATCCATTCAATTCGTCCTGCTCTCTTTTCTCTGCCGACTCTTCTCGCGTTTATCGGGTGTCAAAAGATGCGCGTGGAATGGACCAAAGAGGATCCATTATCGATCTGTGGCTATCGATACTACTTCGAAAGAAGTTCGAGGTAAACGTGTGGGTTGCAGCGAGAAAAGGAAAGCCTAACCTCCTATGAACACCCTTCGTAGACGTCGTGCCTTGGATTTCGTGCCACTCGGTGATAAGCCGCTCCAACCAACGATCCAGCCCTTAAACATCGCCCTGAGTTTCTTTCGACTAGAATGAAATCGCTTCGGGGTTTCGTTCCGCGAATAGCTTCGATCGACGAAGACCCTTTTGGCTTGTTCCTCCTGTATCAGGAATATAATTGGTCCTTCCATGAAAGCTACGGTAGAACTGTAGTTTCTTAATGGGATCACGTAAGGTAACATTTAATGGATGATGGCGAATCGGTGACATATAAAGAAAATAATTTTGATAATTATTGGATTCAGAATATAAAGAATTATATATTTATTAAAAGGAATAAAAGAAATTTCATTTTTATAATAACATCGATATACAACTATTTATAAATTTCCAAACTTTCATGAATATCACCAATATCATTAATACGATTTCAAATATGTCTCGACCTCATTAAGATTTCATTTCAAATTATTAAAACTTTCATGCATATCTTATAAGCTGAATGAATTATGTTCTTTAACATGCATTAGATTTTATTCTAAGCAACGATCATGAAGGTTTATTGTAATCATACACGAGCTGAGATATTTTCGTGTACGTGTATACATATCCCAATGTTTTCCAACATCAACATAGCCCCTTATATTTCTGCGGCAATCCGCAATGACCGGCCGTGATTTCCATTCGACGTTGTTGCGTGCTCCCCGTCGGTTTACTCTGAGAAAACATGCGAGCACCGCGACGAGACCGAGGCATTTACATTCAAATTTCTTTCCCTAGACTGAGTCTCGCGATGCATGTGACGTGGAACCAACGACGATTCCTTTTATCGATCGATCCACCAACCTCCTCTAAAGAAAGATTCTTCCGGAAGGATGCGAAAAAGTTGCCGTACCTATCAAAAACAAGTCGTTCCACGAGCTCTAATGTTTTCCCTTTTGCTGAATTCTTTTCTAGGAAAATAACTTCAGTCTATCTTTTTACGAATACCAAAAACAAAAAAAAAAACGTAACAAAAAAGTTTTGCTGTATTAGCTTCCCTTAAAATGTAAATGCATAGATTTGTAATTCTGACTCATAAATTCGAAGTTCATCCCTCAATGAAACTTTATACTTGAATTGTCTAAATTAAACGTTTCTACTATCTAAATTATAACAATTGCTCATTCTTCAATCAAAGAAAGTCTCTATTGAAGGAAATAGGAAGTGCAATTTTATTCGTAAAACATACTTCGAATTCTTATGGTTCGACGAATTAATAGAAAGAAATACGAGTCCATGCTGCAGGAAGAAGTGAAGCGAACACGCAATATCGATGGAAGAATCCCTCGTGAGTTTTAATCGAGATGGGTAAGAGAATAGAAGCGATATCAAGGGAGAAGGTGATTACTGGGGTGGGTTGTGGGGTGAAAGTGTTCGAAGGAGCGGAAGGAGAACGCAAAGTAAACGAGCGCTAATTGGAGCTGGAACGGTTTTGTTTACTATGACTACTACTGTAACTACAATCAACTACTACTACTCCTTGCTAGGTGGTATAGCGTTTACCAGATGTCTTCTCGTTGCTTTCTTCGCGGACCAAATCGTGAGGGAAGATTTCCCCGTAGACGCAATAAAAAAAAGTAATTCGGGATGAAGTTAGGCGATGTTCGGGATTAACAAACGATTGGTATCCGTACGAATTCACTAACTGTACTCCGCCACAGGGTATTGGGTATATATATTGGATTATGTAGATATCCAGTCAGTTTCCTAAGGGTATTCTTACAGTCGAGTGAGTTTCATGTGGGGTGAACGGTTTCTTGCTGGACCCAACGTAGTATTTGCTTGCCGTGGTTAAGGTTATTCACCACCTTCCGTTCGGATCTCGTTTAGGACTTCAGCAATGGATGCGGAAAAAAATAAGAACTAGAAGCACGATAGGGGAATACTCTTTCTTTAAATTTTATTATCTCGGATCATCGTGGTATCGTATAAAAAAAAAGGAAAGAAAGAAAGAAAGAAAATCAATTATGTATATATATATATATATATATACTTAGATATTATAAACGTGTATACTTAGATTCAAGTATCTACTATGAATGTGGTAATGCAAGGCTCTAGAGCGTTTTTATAAAACGATTTCAAACTTCTTTACGTTCACTTTGTATTTTTCTTACGAAGAGAACGATAGATAGCATTCTTACTTGTGTTCCAGCACGTATTTTCTGAACGAGGCTATCTCAAAACCAACCGCATCACGTTTTTCGATTTAAAGCCCCAAAGGCCAAGAACTACCGACCAACGAATACATTTCCACTAGTTTGGTAAAACATTGGTATCGCATGGCAAACTCCTGTACCGAACGAAACCCTACTTTTGCCGCTTGTTTTTCCCTTCAGTATATACGTGTGCTTGCTTTACCTTTGCTATTTGCATAGATCTTCGTAGGAGGTGCACGACGACACATCCTGCTCTGCCAAATTGAATTTCTGATGGTGTTACCCGAACGACCTTTATACTTCTACTCCCTTTGGGCCACTCTCCGGGATACTTACATTCGCCTATATTTTATTTATCATTTCGCGATGTGCTCTCTCTCTCTTTCTCTCTCTCTCTGTCTCTCTCTCTCTCTCTCTCTCTCTCTTCTCCCATAGAGAAAAACATTATTGAAGAATATGACGGTCTCGGTCTAAACGGAATGGATACTTTCGTACAGTGGTATCGATGAAGCTTTTTTTCTAACTGAGATATATATATATATATATATATATATATATACAGAATAACCAGCGTTCATACCGGAAATAAAAGTGGCAAAAAGCTGGAATAGGGATTACACAGCATCCTCTTCGGACGAGTTTATTCCTACGAATCCTTTTAGTTCTTTTAACTTTTGCAGCGAGAGCGGAAATCGTAACTCCACTCTAGTCTTCTTACTCGCTCTTATCGCGATCGGAGAATTATCTTTCCGATTATATCTTCACGCTATAATAATACGCGTCGAAGCGGATACGGAGACTGATGATCGTTAAAAGAAATTATTTCTTAACGGTGTGGAGCTAAAGGCATTCGAGAGCACTCGTACCAATATCCAGAAATATTTTTGACGTTTCATAAACTATCTCTTATATTTGAGTTCATATGATAGTAATCTTAAAAATGGTTATTGCCCATAAACGTAAAAAGGTCGTTTAAACGTTCTGGTTCAAGAGTTAACTTATTTCTTCAAGGAACGTACCGATTGTCAGGTGTGTCACCGATTATAGACACGAACGACTAAAGGTATAATTCAAGTCATCTTTATATCAAAAACGAATCGATCAGAAATCCTCTCGCTTTGAAATATTTTCTAGCAAAGAGAAAAATATAAGGAAGATTTCATCATGCAGAATGCGTAACGTGTACTTAGTGGGAATGTTCGGTGGCGCGAGAAAAAAAGAGGCAATACGTGGCTATAGTATTCGATCGGACGAGGTGCTTAAGTGTGAACGCAATTACCAGCGTAACCACCTACGGTGGTATCGAATAACACGTATTAAGTGAGGCCGAGGAAAAGGAGAGAGGAAAGTGTTCGCGAAGGAGAAAGAGAGAGAAGGAAGGTTAGGTGGAATACGTGGTAGTGGTGGTAAAGTCGAGAGGCTGGGACTAACGAGCAAGGCGTGATACTGGCTGGTGAAGGAACGGCTAGCCCCCACTGTAGTAACATTGGGCCCACCAGCGTCAGGCCCACGAGCGTAGCCTTCTTGTTCCCGCGTCCACGCGTTCGTCTTCGGTCATTGATCGCAATCTCTCGCTAACGAGCTTACCGCCGGGTGCGAAAATCTTACCCGGGGCATACTACAGCCCCGACCTGTGCCTTCTTCGATTTCTCTCTCTCTCTCTCTTTTCTTCTTTTTTTCTTTCTCTTCGCTTTCCTGTATTCTCTTTTTCTACATCTCCCTCCTCATCCTTTCCTTTTTTGCTTTCTTCTCTGTTTTTTCCATCTCGAAGATTCCTCGAGTGCCTACCTGCGTGCTCGATGATAATCGAGCAAGATCCACCACTGGGCTTCCTCACGAACCAGCCAGGATCTTTATTTACAAAATCGATCAGCCCGTTAAACGTGATCGTTATTTATGACTGTAGAGCATAGGGTCCGTCTCTACCTGCAGGTATCTCTCGTAATTCAAACAGCGTCCTGCTATGAGTACGAAAGAAAAATATCGTCATAAGCTGGGAACAAAGTTTAATGACCCTAAGGATCGATTCTAATCACGGAAATGTGAACGTCCGTTTGGAATGATTGAAAGCGAGAGGATGAGACAGGGGCCCCAATGGATCAGTTTCGGCACTGAATTACATTGGCCTCAAAATCTTAAGGGGGTTGGCTACGACATTGAATGTCGTGCACGCCTACGCAGATGGTGCGCCCGGGGTGTAGCAGTTAATTTCCTCCGTCCAAACAGCACTAATCCCGAGTGACATAAGCCAACTGACGGCTAGAGGAGAGACTATTATATCGTTCTAGGAGAGAGTCAGAGAGAAATATATATAGGGAAAGAGAGAGAGAGAGAGAGAGAGAGAGAGAGAAATGTTGGTGAAAGACTAGGGAGGAAACAGAGAAAGAGATAATAAAGTTCGGACGAACTCAACTACGTACTCAACTACGTACTCCGTTATGTTTCTTTGTCACTTTATCTTCTCTTTCTCTTCTATCTCTCTTTTCTCGTTCTTTCTGCGAGTAGGTACATGTAACCAGTATGGTGCTTCGCGTCCGTGCAAGCCGAATGAAACACGTAGCCAATTAAAGCGAGTTGTATGTTCCGGTTTTGCTTGTGAATCAAGTTGTAAGATACATCGTCCTCCAAATCCTTTGTACACATATACCGGACGTGAATGTCTCGCCAACGGGAATTCCTATAATCTTCAACGTTGAACTTGTAACTTGAGATTGAACGAATAGAATTGTAGTGTACAAACTTGTTCGTCGACCTTAGGTGTTCTTTGCTCTCTGTATAATCGATATGTTATTTTAACCTTTCGTGAAATACCAATCCGTCGCCTTAACCTGAAGGTGTAAATGTTCTAAGATCGGATATATATATATATATATATATGTGTGTGTGTGTGTGTGTGTGTGTGTATTTTTTATTTTTTCTAAATTCATATTTTTTTTCATATCCATTAATCAATCCGAAGGTTAAAAAAAATATAAAAGTAAATGTTTCAAGGTAATAATTTTCTTCGATGGAAACAACAAGTAAGCCAAAAAAAAAACATCAGACCTTCCTTCAACTTGGGATTTTTCGCGATGACACTGACGACTCTATCGGCTTCCTTCGGATTTATTTTCGATCTCGGTTCGTTACGCTCCAGTTTTCTCCTACCTGCTGTAGTCCCTTCTACGACAAGGAAACGTAACGTAAAAGGATTTATACGAGACACCATGTGACATGCCGTCATCCCATTACGGATCATCGTAAGCCTATTTGTTTAGGATAGGAACGGTCACGAGCTTAGATCGTCGTCTAATTGTCTGGAGTAACGTGTGTTTCAAAGTTGCAGCAACCTGACGTTCCCATTGGCCAGGTTCACAAGCTTTCTTCCTTCGACTTGTTCAATGACGAACCATTTTTGTTAGCATCGTGAGAAGCAGATGCACTAATGCCAAACTATTCGATGCGATATTTACTTTACTAACAAGGCGAAAGTAGTCTTTCTAGGCAGTAGAATAGAGATAATACGAAAACTAGGGACGATTGGAGCCCAAAGATAAAGAGAGAAAGAGAGAGAGAGAGAGAGAAAGATAAAGAGAGAGAGAGATAGAAGAAGGTGAAGATGGGGAGAAGAAACGAGCTATGGCTCTGCTCTAAATATATATCTTTGAGCTTGTTGTATGGGAAGTGACGAGGGAGAGAAAATATCTCTCCCTCATTCCATAACGAGCGGGGAAAAACGATGCCACCTGCTCTTCTTGCCACGCGCATGAACTTTAATTAATAGGCTCGAAAAACGGCATTTAATAAAGTACATTATCTAAGCTGAAAGAACGTGGTCAGACATATCTCTCTCTCTCTCTCTCTCTCTCTCTTTCTTTTTTTCTCTCTATCTTTACTTATTCATACGAAGAATTTAATCGTCAACTTTTAATTGGATAGGACGAAATGTCGTAATGATTATGATTGAAAATTAAATGAAAAATCAGAAACATGTTTGGTCAAATATTTTAATATCGATGTACGGATAAGTTCAGGATTGGTTGCGAATTAAACCTTAATAAAAATATAAAATTTCACTACATCAATTATATATCGAACAATATTGCTAGGCATAAAAAAGAAAAAATAAAAAATAAAAAATAAGTTATGAAGATTGATTGGAATTGATTATTGCTTTTATAAATCGTTTTAGATGGCATTGACATAACATTTGATTTTATTTTTCTCGTGTCTTCTTGATGTTGATGTGAAGATAAAAAAAAAAAAAAAAAAGACATGATCCTGACTTTTACTAGACGCGGTGGTATTCGAGCGAGATGTCGATGCTACTCTACGTCTTGGCAAGATGTGCGTTCGACGCGTCGTTTATGTTCCGATCATGAGGCATGCCGCGAAACTGACGTGTTCCTACGGCATCAGCCGGCTCTCGAGACTAATTGATCGTGTGTCTAGACGCGATCGTTTGTCCCTTAGTCTATCGATCTGTCGATCGAACTCAGGTGATCGTGATATACGCACTAACAGCTTCATACTAGATCCATTTTCTAATTGTATCGTACGTATAATCTAGTCATAGAGGATATCTATTGGTTATTTATAGGACATACAAATTCCATTCGAAATTGATCTATTGAATGATACATGTATTAATTACTGATTCGCATATTTCTATTCTATACTATATTAATTATTTTATATCAATTGAATATCTTTTTCCATTAATATCGTGCTCGTGTTTAATAGTGAACATACGAATCATTCTGGATTTCGTTGACTTTGAAAAGAAGTCACCGCAGTTACTAAATCAGAATAATTCGTCGGCGCCACCGTTATACTATTTATTCAGACGGACAGATAGTTGGGACGGTTCATGGGTTTGAGCCAAGGTCATGTCGGAAAAGCCGGCATTAGCAAGTTGTTACTAAATTTAAGTATGCACCGTCACTCACCGTTCCTCAAGTTTACACGCTTGTCTTACGTGTATTCGTGAGTCTTGCTCTGACGGACCAGATAATTGTCCCCTGTCGGATTAGGGAATATCGTTTTCAAGCTTCTGCCGAGTCGGCTTGCCAATTATCTTACTCCTTCGCCGTGGTACAGTCGTCGTAGACCCTGGTAGTTTCGACTACGAATTCGAAGAAAACATTTGCCTGAAACGATTAGCGAAAGTGTTGGAGGGAACAAACTCGAGATATTTATTACATCTAAAATTACTTTTGAAAAATTCGCCGAAACGGACGAATCTTTGTAGGAGGACGTAGGGCTTGCGACGAGTGTGCTGACTCTGATCTAAATTTACTGCTGTGTTTCATGTAAACGACAGAGAAAGCCCTCGACATAGCGTAACATTCACGGGCAGACGATTCGCACGAGTACCGACAACCGCGAACGCTTGCTCTCTCTCTCTCTCTCTCTCTCTCTCTCTCTCTCTCTGTCTGTCTCTCTCCCTTCTTCTCTTCTGCCTCTATCTCCGTTTCTCTCCCTCTCACTCCTCTGTGGTTGACGGCCGGCTTATCTATGCTCCAGTTTCCTCCCCGCGAGATATCTATTCGTCTCTCGAGTTCACGTCTCTGACGCGTTCAACGAGCCTTTGATCGAGTGCTTATCGCATTCCCAACCCTCCAGCTTCGACCCTTTGCTATTTAAAATCGCGTTTCTTTAAAGAACGGACTGTTACTGTTCAAGTGATATGAACTGATATTTAATGGAATTCTTTGTTTGATAAACTGATATTTAATATATAGAAAAATTATTAAATATGAAAGATTTTATATTTGAATATTAATAAATAAAAGTTACTTATGTTAAAAATGATTATAAAATAATGGTGATTCAATGATGAAAGTAAAATCAATAAAGAAATAGGCAAGAATTGTCTGTCCTAAATCTCCCCTTTACCACCTTTATTCTTCTTTTCTCCCTCTCTATGTTCGTTCATGCGAAAGAACGCGAATGAGATTGCACCGTAGCTGGTACAGGAACACCGCCAATTGTTGCAACGTCGAGGAGCGTGGCCCACACCTTTTTACTCTCATCCCCCACGTCGCATAGCCACCATCCACTCGTGCCCATTGTGTTCCCATTGTATCCTCCCTTTTCTATTGCACGAGGCATTTTTATTGCAACCGCTCGTCGAGCTCTCCGTGGCTCGCAATATCCCTGCAAGGTGAGCCTCGCGTCAAACGAATCGCAAACGTTTGTTTCCGTCTATGCTGGACTCGTCATCCCTACCACCATTATTTTTCAAATCTTTTTAACAATGAATATGAAATAGTTGTTACGAGATAGTTATACGAGTTAAAATAGCATAATATAAATTTTATAATAATAGTATTAATTCATCGTATACATTTCTATAATTTAATATTTATAAATATATATATATAATGTATAATTATTTCGAATAATGGCCAATATTATTTCAACGTAGATAATTCGAATGTTTTCTTTTCTTGAAGAACATAACTTTTCAATTTTCCTAGTCTTAAGGGAAATTGAAAAGTACGACGGAGGAAAGTAATTTTCTACAAATTACGATTTTTCCTTTTATTTTATTTTGCGGCTGTCTTTGGTATGAAAAAGAATTTCACCATCGTCGAGGATTTGCCTTATTTAACTAGGAACTGTTACTGCTCGATTCTAGCATTTTAATAGTCACCGAGTGTATCTCATTTGAACTGGAGAGAACTATTAACAAAGAACAGAGAATCTCCCTGTCTCTCTACAGATTTACATTTTTTAATCGGGAAAGAAAATACATTGATAGAAAAGTTGTTAATGGGAAGTTTGTCGAGCCCTTCGTAACTTCGAGAAGACCTGGCCGTTCTCGTTTTTCTTTCAGACAATCGTCCGTATAATATTTCAGGAGATTGAACGGTATTGTCCATCGAAATCGCAGTAATACATCGACACCTCGAAGTTCGCCAGTCTGGCAAACTACTGCGCTTGTCTAGTAACTCGAAACTCGTCGCTTTATCCCTCGACAGAACCCCTAGACATTTCACGTTCAAAGTGTTTCTTTCCTTTATATAGAACAGTAACGTGAGATCGACAGGATTCATCTTTCCAAAGGCGCGTCAGAAAGAAAATAAAGCGCGCAAGTTAAGGACAAGTAAATAAATTAATATATTTATTATGTAATAAATAATGCGTAATGTGATGTTAAAAAAAAAAAAAAAAAAAAAAAAAAAATTTAACAATTTTATAAATTCACAGGTATGAGTTTAATTTGATAATAAGCACCATCTCGTGAGAATTCTAAAGATTAAAGGTTATAAAATGTTGGTCATTCCAAGTCACACTTAGTTTCTAATTCGACGTTTCCTTTAAACGCTGAAAGTGAAGTTATAAATAACAAGAAATACTTTTAACAGTGCTCTTTCCACGAAGTATTCTCAGGAGTACATCAAAGTATCTTTAAGATGCTTACGATTATAGATCGTTCAAATATACTTTAAGTACTAGAAAACTCGCAAGGTATTACTAAACGAACGGTTAGTTAGAATTGGAAACATTTTAGATCTTTATAGATTTTAGTAACTAGAATCTTCTTGATTCCTGTTACTTGAAACTTCATATCTTACAAGTAAAAACATTGTCATTATTTTTAATATCTAACAATTATTTTGCTGACTTTAAGAAATATTATTTTTATTGAAAGATATTATCACATTTCACATTGTAACATTTTAAATAGACATTTTTGATCGAATATCAGATCTCAATAAAGTCCTATCGAGAAATAAATAGAGAAGTTAAAATGAAAAAAGGAAAAATGGATATCGAGAAAGGGTAAATGAGAAGAAGAATAGAAATACGATCTTTTTACCATTTATAGTGTGACGCGCTTACAGAAAATGCAATCGTTCTGGCGTGGCGCCACGCGATGCAATTACCGAGGGAATTCTAGGCACGCGGAGGGTTTGATACCGTGAGCACTAACCCATACACACTATAGTAGACACGTCGTGCCATTGCACGAAAACAACCCCTCTGTCTCTGCTAGCGCTAGCCCTTTCTCCTCTCTTCGTCCCTTTTACTTCTCTTTCTCCAACCGACGAAAGGACAGTAGGGGTTGGCAGAACTGAAATTCCAGTTGGATACAGCCTCCAAAAAGCGTCTGTCTGTCTCTCTCTCTCTCTCTCTCTCTCTCTCTCTCTTTCTCTTTATCTCTCTATGAGAGACTTCCCGTCACACAGATTATTATAACTTTCCCTTTACGATCGATACTATAAACGGATTATTAACGTGTACAAACTCGAATCATTGTGTTCGAAATTTGCAAAATCTTTTGGGCTCTCTTTATTTCTCTCAGCATCGAATTGTAACTTGATTCCTCGATACGACGTTACTCGTGCCAACGAACTTTTCTGGTATCACTTCCGTTATCGGTTTTGTTTCAGAATTTTTTTCCAAGTTTGCATGGAAATTTAGACGGTTGATAAAGGAAGTATAGTGAGATACTATTAGTCGAGCATATCACAAGAAGAGGATTTTGCATTAATGAACATGATCTGTTATTCTAACGATGGTAGCACTTTTCTAAATCCTCTTATATATCGCGAAATGGAATGAGGAAGACAAGGGCAGACGGAAAATGAGGAAATAGAGGCAGAGTAGGAAAAACCGGAGTCCTCCTAATAAGAATGCTACTTGCAATAAAGTAGGATTTGCGCTTGATAAGAATCATGAAAAAAACGCCGCGTAAGATCATTTCGAATACATCAGCCCTCAGAATTCTTGATTTTCTCTTTTTATTTCAGAAGTTTTGAATTTCTTTGAAACATTTCTTTCAGTTGTTAAATAAATTTCAAACAAAAAAAAATATTGTATAGTAATACTTGATTAGCCAGATCAAATCTTATATATATATATATATATATATATATATATATATATATATATATATGTATAAAGTTATTTTTTTTTTTTAAATAATTATATTTAAATTAAGTCAAATAAAATGACAATCTCTTTTTTAATTTTATACAAAGGATTTATAATACCTGAAGTCAACTTAAGATATATTTTTATCAAAATCATTGATCGGATAAATGAAATTCGACGGAGGCACGAAACCGTATCAAGAATAAAAAAGCCGTGTGATCTCTTCTGACACGTAATAAACCGTCGGCTCTGAAGGTAAAAAGAATAGGAATAAGAAGAAAAAGAAGAAGAAGAAGAAGAAGAAGAAGAAGAAAAGGTAAAGGAATTATTTCAACACAATGCCCAGGGCTTTGTGGTGAAGATATCACGGATGAACGTTAATCGTGACACAAAATTGGAACGCGAATACAATAGGTGTGACGTTCTTTTTTCTTTCTTTTCTTTTTCTTTCTTTTTTCTTTTTTTTTTTTTTTTGTTGAAAAGACGCTGATCCGAACGGACCAGTTTCGGCATCCTACTGAGCTGAGATGGGTCGAATATTCGTTGCTCTTCTACGTTCAAAACCACGATCAATCCTTTTTTCTTTTTTTTTTTTTTTTTTGTTCAATAAAATCAAGACAAATTTTTTGCTTTCCGCATGACTAATATATTGCATTAAACAAAGTGAAAGAAAAAAAAAAAAATACATCATATGTCAGCCAATTGAAAAATTAAATACAAAATTTGACTAAAAGCTAGTGAACCGGAAATGAAACATCATTGACTAAGGAAGATTCTTCCGTTTAACCAAGACGAGATGTCAGTTATAGCAGACGTTTCGGTAGATGGACCGGTTACCCTCTAGACACTCCTTTTCGCTAATAGCATGCACGCGACCATCCGGACCACACGTGCGCAATAATAGGAACGACGTTTGAGTAGAGAACTGGTACACGTGCAAACAGACACACATATACGTGTACCTATGGTTGTACATCGGTCCACCGATCAAGCGTAGTGCGGAGCGTCTGTTGCTAGTCGACTTTCTACCGTTCCATCTGTTCCTTGTTACCCGGGGTTATTAATTAGCCGCTTTTTGGTACTCGGTAAACTTGGGGTTGTCGAACGCGACTCGAGTGACATCGACGAGAGCATTTCAAGCTATCCAGCATATGCGATAAAAATTAAAAACAAGAGAACGGATGTTAGGAAAAAAAAAGGAAGAAAGAAAAAAAGAAAGAAAGAACTCTAAAACGAGGGCACCTTTTGTTGAGCGATATCGAGAAATGCATACGCATCAGTAATATTCGTCGAAGTGCTTTTCTGCATCTCATCTACTTCGAAGCTTTCATCGTTCTGGGATTTGTACAGTACCATGTACACCACGATACGTTATGTCTATGCTGGGTTTCAACATTCTCTCCGAATCTCCTGGTGGCAGCCTCAAGCGGCCCTCACCCGCAGAAATGTAAATACCGCTCGGCCAATCAGCCTGATTGGTCCCATTCGCTCGAATGCTCGTCATTCAGCAGCGTATATATCGTGCCTTACGGGCCGGCTCGGGCGGGCCTCCTGGATCCGCGCATTGTTCAGGGAATTGGTGTATAAGTGCGTGTCTACGAGCACGCACGCAAACCGCGATTCCACCCAGTCTCGATCCATCCAGGATTTCGTCCTGGTAAACGAGAACGTGCATTAGTCATCAAACGCATCCAATACTCTCGTTCCTTTGAGATCAAAATCTTTCAACGATGCTCAAGCTTGAAATTATGATAATTCGTGATCGGACTATCGATAGGTTTAGTGGGTTAAATGTTTTGCTGAAGATCGTAAGACCTATAATTTATCTTGGTTCTGAAATTGAGGTTTACGCTTGGGATGCTGTATTTATAAAGTTTTACTCGTTAGAATCATTCGAATTTAAATATTCCACTGGAACAGATTATTTCAAACGATACGTATTGAGACGTATGTAAGTCGATCGAGAGTACGATCTTTAAAAGAAAGCGAAGCAAGAGAGAGAGAGAGAGAGATAGAGAGAGAGAAGATATTCGAGATTTTTTCCTCGGGGCACAATGAAAAGCAACGGTCCAAAAAAAAGCCAGAAAAGAGAAAAGAGTGGAAAGGGTCGAGCAATCGGCGATGCGCACTTTGAGCAAAGAGGAATTAAGTGAACCCAAAGCCCAAGGTTGAACGAGCAAAAGCGGTCCGGGGAATAGAGAGTTCGCTGTACGAAGGTAATATCCTTCATTCGTCGAGATAACGTGTTTGAGCGAAGGGATGTTTACAAGGGTGGACCGAAACGTAACGTGGAAGCGAAGGAAAAGAAAGTAACGACTCTACTTGAGAAGATGAACCTCCATAGGTTCCAAGTCCTCTTTCTCATCCTCGTTGTAACATCTTCTTTCTGCCTTTCCTGTGCAAGATAAAGAGGAGAAAGAAAGATATATATATATATATATATATATATATATATAGAGAGAGAGAGAGAGAGAGAGGGAGACAGAGAGAGAAAGAGAAAGAAGTCGAAGACGAATGGAGTTCAGAGAAAACAGCACTTACGTCTCACGTTTCTAATCTGGTCTTATTCTTGTTTACTGGACTTTCGATAAAGGAGCAACGACGAAAAATCTGCACGTTGTTTTCCATCTCGGGAAATCTAACTCGTAATTTATTATACTGGTAAATATAGTATGAGATTTTGGACAAGAAAGAAAAAGGAAGAAAAAAGTTGAGAGAAAGAGAGAGAGAGATATAGCGCGTGGTTAGGATTAGTAACTTCAAGCTCAGGGAAGTCGCATCTTTTCGCTTTCTCGAACAGCTGGCGCTTCTATGAGGACGAAGGACAAAGATGGCGGTCGCTACGGTGTCGCGAGATCCATTTTAACGAGACACCCACTCCTCGAGGGAGTTCATTGAGACGCCGGCTGCTTTGGCAACCGTCTTGCTTCTTCTTCTTCTTCTTCTTCTTCTTCTTCTTCTTCCTCCTCCTCTTCCTCCTCCTCCTCCTCTTCTTCTTCTTCTTCTTTTTATTATTCTTCTCTGTTACTCTTTTGGCTTCTCCGAGTCTTCTTCTTTTTCTTTCTTTTTTCCCCTTCCACGAATTCTCGGCATTATTCAACGGGCGCGCGACTTTCATTGAGGATGCGCGCACGTATTGACTGATTCGGAGTCGTTCGAAATCAACGATAAAAACGTTGCTTCTTGGAAGACAGAGAGTACCTCCTGTAGTGCCACTAAAATTGTTCCTAAGGAGACTCCTTTTTATTGAATCCTTCATCCTTTTATATCGAAGATACGACCCGATGAATTCAAGGACACTATGTCTTTCTTAAGTTCCTTTTTTCTTTTCTATATTTTTTTTTTCTTTTTTCTTTACAATTCATCATAAGAATTCGCTATTAAATTTTATGAAAATTTAACGAATTTATGATATAATTTATTAATTTTAATTTCTCTACGGTGCGGTCAAATGGAAAATCGTGAAAGGTATTGCAATTAAAATCCAATAAGAGCAATCGATGAAAGCTATGTGAATACCCGTATCGGTCTAGTCGCTTGTGAATTTCATGAACGAAAGCGTGACCATTCGACGCTCAGTGAAACTAAATTTAGATTACGAGCGCGTTACTAATTGCACGCATGGCATTATAAAGCTTAATCGCTTTGATTACTTATTGCACGTAATTAAGCGTTTATTGCAGTTACTCTGGGATCGCTCTCGATGATTTACACCGGCGACGATGCTCTATATCAGCCTATCACTCTTTCTCTCTCTCTCTCTTCCTCTCTTCCTCTATTTCTCTTTTTGTCTCTCTTTCCCTCTTTCTATTCGATCTCTCGCTTTCCCCCTTTTCTCTCGTGCGCAATCGAAAGCTCGAAACGGTGCAGCTGCGAATAGAAAATCGATTTGATCATAAACATCGAGTCAATTTTAAACTATTTGCTGGTTGTCTCGTCTCTATTTATATCCAATTCGATCGATCGGCATGATCGAAATTTCATTCGTCTCAATGTAAAAGATGATAGCATTGAATAGACCAGCAAGAAATTCAGGAAAAAAGGAAAAAAGAAAAAAAAAGAAGAGGGAGAAAGAAAAAACCAAAGAGAGAGAGAGAGAGAGAGAGAGAGAAATTAAATTAAATAGATACTCTATAATACTCCCCTTTAAACTAACGTATCACGAAACAACTGTGGCGTGCACTGCAAATGCAAAAAAATATCTATCTACCCCAGTAACAAAAAACGGAATTCGTTTGTTGCAGGTAAGCCAGTTTGGAGATCCCTTCCACGTTGAAAGATCAGTCGAGTGGAGGAGCCCGAGGAACGATAAACACGAAGCGCTTTAGAAAAAATAAAAAAGGTAGGAACGTAGGCCGATCTACAAAAGCTTTATATAGGGAGTCAGGAGATAGGATAATCTTTGAAGGATGCACAACACCCCACGTGTGTCCCCCCTTTTTTTCCTCGTTCTTCTTTCTACCACTTCCTTTTCCTCCCCGCTCATCTACCATTTTCAAATATTTTTTACACGCAAAGGCGCACTGCCAACGGCATAGTCGCGCAGCACACATCGTGGCCATTTGACAATGACGAGGAAGGATTCGAGCTTTCGAAAAGTCGGACTCCCAAGCGTATACGTACTCAACGGTGAGAGGGAAGGATCCCTCTTTCCTACGAAATAAACTGTTTTCTTAGGCACTCCGGGGCTCTTGAAAAATTCCTAAATATTTACTCGAGTGGAGGACCCCCAGACGGACGACACTTAAACGGTATTCTCCGAGAATGGTACACGAAGACGGGCTTAAGCTTCCCTGAAGGACGGATTAGAGCCACTCGTGCGCATTTCCTTCTCTTCCTCTCTCTCTCTCTCTCTCTCTCTCTCTCAATTTCTTTCTTTCTTTTCCTCTTTCTATTCTTTTCCTTTTCTCTTTCTTCAATTTCCATACCTTCGAGAGTCTCGCACAGAGTATTTGCATACGGGGTAGATCGGTCGTTCCTTCCAATTCCATGAGCATTTCGATTCTGTACTCGTAAGGCCGATATAAGTCGAACTTTTTCAAAGATATGATACCTATGTCTTGTTGAAATCATTCTCCGTCCTTTTCTTTTCATATCATTTTTTACTCCTGACTCAATCGTAATTTATTCCACGTTTATTCAAAGTCGATGCCGAGGTTGATCGGAACACATCGTCGACACGATCTTTCAGGGAAGGCAAGAGTTTTCCCACCGGCTTAGTCAGCTCTACCATTCACGCTGCTAAAGAGGCCGTGAGACTTCGACCCAATTTATCCTGGTTAGCTTAACTCTTTCTGTACCTCTCTTTCTCTCTCTCTCTCTCTCTCTCTCTCTTTATCTATTTATCCCTGTATTTTTCTATCGATACTTCTCTTTTTTATGCCTCACTAGATATTTGATATTTTTCATCATCATAGAAGTATTCGAATTAGTTGTAAATGCGTTTCTAAAGTATTCGTTCTTTACTTCATTATAAAAGCGATACCGAACGTTCATTGATAATTTTTAAATTTCGAAATTTAATCAGATAATGTATAATCCAATTGTATAGTAATTAAAAAGTCATTAATAGGAATTTAATCGCGTTACTTTTCAATAAAAGCTTGGGTTTGAGAAAAAGAATTACGTAAATATATAACTCTCCAACTCTTTCCCTTTCCTTATTTCTTTCTTTCTTTCTTTCTTTCTTTATTTCTTTCTTTTCTCCTTCTTTCTTCGGATCTCTTTCGTTTCTTTCTTTCTTTCTCTCTTTTTTTTTCTTTCTTTTCTTCTTCTTCTTCTTCTTTTTCCTTTCTTTTTTTTTTTCTTTTTCTTTTATTTTTTTTTTTCAACGACGTTGTAAGCGTCGCAATGCAAAAGCATTCCCTTGTACGAAGTTGCAACGCTTTGCCCATCGGTTTTTCTCCGAAGGTAACGCCTTTCGTCTGAGAGCTTCGAAAAGTTTCGTCGAACTGTCGGGGCTCCGTTAAACACGAATAAACGATTTCTAAGGACAGAAGAAAGAGAGAGATTGTTGAAGAAAAAACGAAGAAGAAAGAGAAAAGATCTCGCTAAAGATATCGAGTTTCTCCGGTTCTCATTTTTTTTTCTCCCTTCCTCTCTCTCTCTCTCTCTTTTTCTCCCTGTCTGTCTTTTTCTTTCATTTCCTTTTTGAGATATCAACGCACCTTGCTCATTACTCGGCAATAATTAATCGGCCAGGAGCAAGAATCGAACGAGTTCTTCGAGTCTTCCTATCTCCGCTTTGTCATCGCACCGGATAATAATTCTTCGGCGATCGGTGTTGCGAACGAGCAACTCGTTCCATTGGGTTCGCTTCGATCGATTGGTTTCTCCTGGTGGAACACCGAATAACGGATTAATCCCTTAGGCCGTTTCGCTTCTCCGGATTGTTTGATTTTCGTCTACGGGGGATTCGTCGGGCCCATGCAGTTTACCTTCGACGTCGGTCTCACGACTTCAATTGGCATTCAACTATAAGGGTTGATCTTTGTTTTCCTGGAGAAAACATTTCAACCATAATGTGTAGATATTTAGTAATGATACTCATAGAAAAAGAGAAAGATAGATAGATAGATAGAGAGAGAGAGAGAGAGAGAGAGAGAGAGAGAGATTTTGTTCGATAAGACAGATGATGTATTTGAATGCTAATCATTTTCACTTTTTTTTTTCTTTTTTCTTTCTCTTTTTTTTTTTTTTTTTTTTTTTTTAAGACTTTTGTTCTATAAGACTTTTGTTCGTAAAGATATAACTTCAGGAAGAAGAATGGTCGGAATAATCTATATTTTCTTCTCATCTCACGTTTTCCTCTTTGTATCTACGGAACACCTCTCGAGTATTCCAAGAAGAGTCTAAGATTCTCGCGTAGAGTCTAAAAAGCAGGAGAATGTACTTTCTAGGATGCAAACTTCAACCCTATCTCTTTTATTCTGCACAATAAAGCGTGGCGGGAAAAAAACAGACACAAAATACAGACGAGAATAAAGAAAGAAAAAGAGATAGATAGAGAGGAGAGAGAGAGAAAGAGAGAGAGAGAGAGAGAGAGAGAGAGAGAGAGAGAGAGAAGCAGACAGACCAATCCAAGAAAAGTGCAAAGCAAGGAGGTAAGGACGTCTATAGAGAAAGAAGGCAAGAAAGAGAAAAAGAGTATGTGAAGTTGCTATAAGTGTCTGCGGACGTGCATTTCAGCCCTATTCGAAACATAAACTGGGCCGGCAGACGTATCGGTATGAAAATTTCAATCGGCCGAGTCAAAGTGTCGGGTTGGAGAAGAAGTAAAAGGGGGAATGATGGGGTCGGACGTGGTCGAAAGCGTTGGAAGCTAGAGGCGCAGGTGGAGTTTGTCGGGTAAAAGAGCCGAAAGGTAGTAGGGAGAGTGGTAAGGGTAAAGTGGCTCTGGACCGAGTAAGTATAGCCTCCACTTTTCTATCTTTCTCTTTCTCTCTCTCTCTCTCTCTCTCTCTCTTTCTCTCTCTTTTTCCCTCTCCCTTTGTACCAACCTTTTGCTTTCTGTCCCTCTCTCTTCCTCTATCTCTTCTATCTCGTTCTCAACGTTTCTCTCTTTCTAACAACCCCTACCATCACAGCATGGCCTCATACCTGCCCCCACCCATCCCTCAGTCTATCCTCGTGCGAGGCCCTAGCCCGCGGCGAACTGCATAATTCATGGCCCTACTACACCGACCGCCTCCCTAGCCGACCCTCTTCTAGAGGGACACCAACACCCAACCCTCGTTACCTCTCCACCACTACCACCACCTTTCTTCTCTTCTTTCTCCTTCTCCAGGGTCAGCCTTGGAGTCGCGTGCATTGTACGTAGACGTTCTTATAACCCGCATCTGTAAACTGGCATGTGTTGGTAAGAGAGGGGAAAAGGGAAGGACAGTATGCTAGAGAACACAGAGACTCTTATGTGATAAAGTTTGGCCCACAGACAAGCTCACATACACACTCGTTGTAGCTAACCTTCTAAAAGCGACGGTGCAAAGGAATGTAGGCGAATATTTGGGTTGAATTATGGAATGGCTATGCTGCCGTTGAGCCAAAGAAAGAAAGAGAAAGATCGTATGAAAGAGTTTCTAACGATTTAGTCGAGAACGTCTGTTCGATAAATTACCTACAACTCGAAGTACCGACTTTTGTGAAAATTAATACGAAGGAGACTTTGATCTAATGCTCTGCGCCATACGGTGTATGTGAATCTAAAAAGAGGGATGGTAGAAAGGGAGTTACTATCCTCCGGCTGGATCATGGACTACTGCATTTTCATTTTTTCGTCCTGACGGTGGACAAGCCGTACCGGTTTTGCGCGAGGAATAAATAGGAAAGACACGCTCTGCCATCTTGACCATCCCATCGCTCGTGCTTGAAGATAAACATCAGTGCCAGCAGCGGTACTACACCATAGTATCCGCACCTATGCCATACGGTAGTCAAAGGGACCACTCGTAATTAGACTTTGCGGTTTTATTTTACGTCTCTTTGAATTCTTGAAAAATTACGAATACTAGTAAATTTTATTTCCATTTATCAACATCGATATATTTCTTTTTTCTGTGTTTTTTTTTTCTTTTTGTTTCTTTTTTTCTTTTTTTTCTTTTCCCTCACCCCCCACTCCCCCCTCCCCCTTTGAAAATCTTCAAGTAAATTCACTTGAACATACATCCAAAGTCTTTTATGCGTTTTTACTATGTAAGTAAAAGCCTTTTGGTAAAAGGTTTTGTAATCTCCAATGTTGGTTGGTAGTTGCGATGGTGGTAAAACGGTAGAGCAAACGGTAAGACTTGCTCGAGCGGATGAAAGATGGAGGTATACGTTTCGTACGGAGCGTGCTACGAAGCTCGAACAAACGGGACTCTAAATCCACGTAATTTCTTCCTCACTCTTGAAGCATATCGCGTGAACGTTTTACGCTAGACGTAACGTCGCCGCCGTTTCAAGAGGTAGCATTAGGAAAAATTCTTTCTCTGTTCCGAGTACTCGATCTTGGATATTTCTGAAAGTGTCGTGTTTTCGTTGAAATGAATGGAACGCATAAGTAATGGCAATGTGACGTAGCAATTTCAACGATCGTAAAAATCTCATTTTAATGTTCACGATCGTGATAGTATTCGGTAAAATTTCATCAAAGCAAAATTGTCGACTGGTTTCTTCGATCTTGATAAAATGATAGAGAGAAGAGTCGTAATTCAGTCGTAGTATCGTTAAGTTAACAGGAACGATATTCGCAGAAGCAAAGGATCGATCGTCTACGAGCTGATTCAACCGGTTCCAAGTGGAACGCACGTCTCCAACAGAGGCGACTAGTCTACTCGAGTAGACCTCTAGGTTGGATGAACCCTAGGACCTTAATTACCGTGTCGGCTAATCGATCTCCTTCGCATTGTGATCGCGCCATCGTCGACACTGGTACCGACGCGAGTAACCACCATTGCGAAACGATATCTCAATCGACCGTCTCAGAATATTATAGAAAATTTTCTACAAATTTCAATAAAATCTATATCTAGAATTTTGAAAAAAAAAAAAAAATCATGTCGCACAAATATTCGTTAAAAAGTTCAAATTTACTATTGTCACTTAACGATATGTGATTTAACGATCGTGAAAGATTTTCTCGACTGACTATCGGTCGTTTCTCGTAAATCTTCGCTTTCGACGAATTCGCGATCCAAAAAAAAAAAGATCACATCGTCTGGAACATGTTTTTCATGACATGTTAAGTAACAGAAACATATAGAGAGTGGTTTCCTAAACTTAATGGATAAGCATCGGAATGAACGTGGCCAACGAAACTGAAGTTAATTGGTCAAAAAGTGAGACCTCTTCCATTCCCCGTTGAAGGTACCTCCCTTGACTAACCCTCCTACTTCGTGACTTTTTTCTTAGTCCGCGCCAAGACGGCACCACCAAGAATAAAATACAGTTTGGCCTTTCCTTCTTAAGTTCTCCATCTTTCTTCTCCTTCTCCTCCTTCTCCTTCTCCTTCTTCTTCTTCTTCTTCCATTCGAATACATATAAGCTCGTAGAAGAATTCAGGCTCTACTGCAACCCGCAGTTCTTCGACTCTTTCTCTCTCTCTCTCTCTCTCTCTCTCTCTCTCTCTTTCTCTCTTTCTCTTTCTCTCTCTCTCTCTCTCTTTCCTTTTCTCGAACTGGTGATCCTAATCTCGATAATGATGCGTAATGGCTGTTGGCGTGAATGTAGCTCTTTGTCCATAGCTCCTACGCCGCTCGTATATCTGTCCGATACCGAGCGTACCATTTCACCCTGGCAAAAGTACGAGGGCTGCCGAAGGGGCCCCTTACCTCTTTTTTTTTTCTTTTTTTTTTGACCTCAAGAAACTGCTAAACTTTCCCTCTTCCTTTCGGTTATACAGGAAGAAGCATCTTACTCGTTTAATCGTGCTTGGTTCCTACGAGTAATAAAGATTATCGGTAGACAATATTATAATTTTTCAATAAAATTTAAACAAGTTTGAACAATAACGATATTAAAAAAAAAAAAAAACAAATAAATAATCTACTTTCTTGATCAGTATATAGAAAATGATCATATAAATAGATTCATGCTATATAAGCTTATATGTTTTTAATCTTTACTTTTCTTCTTTCAGGAGTAGCGGTTATGAAGGTTCGATGACTACGAGTTTTAGTGACATCAATATGGACTCACGTTATCTGAGAACCTGGATCCTACAGATTTTACTTCTTATTTTGTCCTGTTCGCCTGGACGATCTATAGACATATGTAAGTAGTAGAAACGAAAGATTTTACGACTGATTACTATCTATACAAAGGTTTTCCATTTTTAAACAAATTTATAACACCGTATTTATCTTTAAAGTCATAATTTCGAAGCTGCCTTTAACGTTCTCCTTCGATTCGATAAAAACAGGCAAAAGTGGCTCGTTGTAGGGTGATCCTTGTGGGTTGCGTTTAAACCTCAGCTTCGGGCTTTTACACGCTTTCCATTCCATTGACTTCATGGGCAACGAGAACCTTCCTCTCACTGAACCACCCTCGTACGCATTAAGCAAACAACCTGGGAAACTTGTAAAGTATTCGACGTGCATTCAGTCAAGTCGCACGTGAAAAGGGCTTTTTAGATTCTTTCCATCACAAAATCGTGCTGGAAACTTAGATATCGAAGAGTATGGAGATCGATCGAGTTGAAGTTGTTCCATATGCGTAACATTCTTGAAAGAACAATTTGAACGACTCAAAATCTTTCATATGTCGATTATTTACATCCCCGTTGGACTTAAAAAAAAAAAAAAAAAAAAAAAAAAAAATAGTAAAAGAATCGAAATTATTTCATTTGAATATATAGAAATAAATGGAAAGAAATATATTATATTCTTTTTTTTTTTATTATTTATCCTTCGTTGATTACTCATCCAATTTTACAGATAAGAATTAAGTATTATTCATTGGAATAAATACAAAACGAGGCCTATTCGTAAAGATATCCTTCCGTGAAATTTACATCCCTATAAATATTTTCAGTATCAGTTCCACAAATAAAAAAAATGAAAAGGAAAGAAATATAAAGGAAATAAAAGAAAGATCGTACTTCTGAAAGCCTCGTTCAGCGACGAACGAAACGCGTCACGATTATCGTCGCCGGCGGCGTATTTCGGTCGAGGCGAACGCTTAACAGGACAAGAAGAGGGCGGGGGTGGAAGACGAATTAAACGAACTCTCTGTGGCACGCGCGTATGCCGAAATATAAATAGCATCGACGAAACGAATTCAAAGGCTTTGCGAGAAGAACCGAAACACTACGGGACAACCCAAAGAGTGTGATTCTCGCTTTTCACCCTCCATCCTCTGTCCTACCCCCGTTACAACCCACGCCGAGTAAAGTTGTACATTGAACCACGTTAGTAAGTTCGCGGTCGTGTTAAGCAACTCGGTTCAGAAAGAGACAGAGGGAAATCGAGCAAAAGTGAGTACGCCTATGCATATATGAAAGAAAGAGACAGAAAGAGAGAGAGAGAGGGAGGTAGAGAGAGGGAGGGAGAGAGAGGAAGAGGGAGAGAGAGAGAGAGAGACAGGAGAATGGGAGAGTTTCGGGGAGAAGGGTACGCAGTTAAAGCGCGCATAAATTGCAATGTTAATGTTACTGGCGATACATAAACATGTTGTCCGTCGGTTGGATTGCGGTCTGCAAGCGGCGAACGCGTTCTGCTATGCATGTACATCGTGCAGAAACGTTTCAGAGGGGTTGTTGCTTTCGGGGGGACACGAACTGCTTCCCTCTACCGTGCTTGACTAATATGAATTTATTGCTCATCATTCTCTGTTGTGAATCTTTCAATAGAGTGTTCGATTTCACGATTATTTAGAGTAGATATTTTTGATAATTTATCATTAATATTTCGCGTTAAAAATTATTATTAATGTTATGCGATAGTTAAAAATAATATTACTTCGATATATTCTTTCTTATCAAATCAAAAAAAAAAAAAAAAAAAAAAAGAAAAATATAAGACGGCCATCAGAAATATAGATCTAGAACAAGTTAAACACGAAATACAAATCAAATATTATGATGGCCGACAGTATGGAAAGGTTTAAGCGAAGTTCTAATCGGATCAAACATTAACACGACAATTCAATGGTTCTTATTACTCTTCGTTAATCAATGAAACATGAATTGAAATTCATTAGAGCCCTAGAATGTCATTTATAGATTTACATGTGTGCGAAAACGTACGATAAATATTAAAATAGTTGTGTAGGTTTACATATTCGTAAGAGTATTTGTTCAGCATGGTGGTACAACCAAGTAGATCTCAATCTAGGCGTAGGTTAGATAGGAGGCGCGTAGGTTTAGATTGAGACAGAGCATGTACTTGGGCTAACAATACGCATACACATACATACTTATGTTTGCTTGTGCACGGTACGGTGGATGATTGCACAAACGTGCACAGGAGTTTCCATCGCGTCGACAACACGCAGCCGGACTGACATGACGAGCGCGTGTCCTGGATGGAGAACCGTTACGCGAAAAGCCCTTTCTCTCTCTCTCTCTCTCTCTCTCTCTCTCTTTCTCTCTCTCGCTCTCTCTCTCTCTCTCTCTTGCTCTCTCTTTCTCTCTCGCACGTACGCACGCGCACATTATGCTATTGTCATCCCTCGAGTCGTCGTCCTTCCCATTCCAACTCTCCCCAGTCTCCTTCCTCAATTATTCGCAAATCCATTAGATCCGCAACCGTTGGATACGAAATTATCAGCTTGCTCTTTGACGCATTAACATAACAACCTGACGATTATAGCGTTATCGTTCGATCGTTCGCTCTGACATTATAGCAGTTTGATTCGGGTCAACTGGTCGATTTTAACTTTTAGTTAAGTTTCTTGCATTGGGAATATTATCAGTAATCATAATTAAGAAAGTTTCCAACCTAGAGCAAGTAGTTGGATTACTATTTAGAAGACTCCCGAGACTCTTATGTAATTACCTGATAACAGTAGGCCTAATTTAATTGTGAAAGTTGACTATTGCCTTCGTACTAAATTCGAACTTCTATTAACTTCCGTTACTTTTATGAGCACAATTTTAGTGCAAACTAATTTCTCATATATTATAGAACTAAATAAATTTAACAATTTCAATAAAATAAACAAAAGAGATATATATATATATTCAAGAGAATACCCGAGAGGATGATAGAATATCTCGGTATTCTTAATAAGCACGATTTACGTCGCTAGTAGAGCGAGTATTTTCATAAATCCAGGCCACGAAGGCAAACGCAAAACACATGGTACGCTCGGCACAAAGGGGTTGGCGTCTCGCGTCCCCTCGAGAGGTAAGCAACGCATGCAACTCGAGACGGTGATTTCGAGTCTGACGAGGGGCGGGTCGGTTCGCCCAAGGGATCTTGTGGAGAAGGGTGTAAAAGGACCGATGGAAGAAAAGGCTCGGGCAGCAGGACGCCTGAGGAGGGACGGAAGGGTCGCGTAAAAGTAGTACTTCCGTTTTTCCAGCCGTCGCGGCGCCAGAAAGAGAAACGACAAAGAGCATGCGCCTTCGGTTCACCACCTAACGCCACCACTACCTTTCCCTTCCAACAACCTACGGCCGAGGCTGTTTGTTTTTCCTGAAAGAGGCGAAAATGGCTCCCTTGGACCTCGACAATGGGCACGAATAGAGAGAAAGAAAGTGAGGGAAAGGGACACACAGAGAAAGAAAGAGAGAGAGAGAGAGAGAGAGAGAGAGAAAGAGAGGAGGGGTGGGGGAGGTAGAGAGGGAGAGATAGCACTAGAACACGACCACGTTGCCCAAAGGGAAAGCATGAACTTCTTTTGAGGTCATCGCTCTTCCAAACATTTATTCTAATTTCACTGGCCCGCACGAAAGGGGTTCCGTGTTCTCGGTGAAACAGAAAAAGATAGAGACAGAAACGAAGAGATGGAAAATACAGTGCAGCAGGTGGGCACCTGCTAATTTTGTTAAGCGAATAAAGTGTTAGACAGTAACATAATACGACCGAGGAAAAGCCATTTCGTCTACTATTCATATTAGAAAAGGAAAACGTTCGTGTCTCTTCTAACAAAAGATTTTATTCTTCGTTTCCGAAAAAGTATTTTTACCATTTTTTCTCGTTGTTGAATTCGTGTTAATACATCTTAGCCATGTTAATACATGCTAAGAAGTTAAATTCAAGAAACGTTCATCACTTGGATATGGAAAACATTATTTTTAATCTTAATGAATTTTTTGTTGAAATGGTGAAAGCGCATTATCGTAAAGAACAGAGTCGATCGATCGTACACGTTTCGTGCCTGAGGAACTTTCTTCTGTAGTTTAAAAAAGAAAAGGGAAAACATTTGTGGATAGTATTTAAAGCAAGACATGATTTATACGTTAATATCACGGCGTAATAAGGCAGGCCGCTTAATATGTTTTTCGCTAAGATCGAGAGAGTAGGTAATTAATTTACATTCACGCCGTTGAACGAGGAAAACATGTAAAAGGAGGAAGGGTGAAAGAGACGGAGAGCGAAGACCACGGTCTGGACCGCGTACACAGTCATTAATAATAATCACCGGGTTAACAAAGGCAAGGGGCCAAGGCAAAATTATTAAATCCGCCTGAGATAGAAGAAACAGAGAGAAACAGAGAGAAAGAGAGAGAAAGAGAAAGAGAGAGAGAGAGAGAGAGAGAGAGAGAGAAAGAGAAAGGGAAAGAGAACCCAGGACGTTGTGAAAATTTTCCCTCACTTCATTTCCTTCAGCCATTTTACTCTGACGCAAGCAGAAAAAGGGCACCTTCCTTCGTGGCATAGAAAACGCAAGGCCGGCGATCCTGTTGCTTCAAATAATTAGCACCTTCATAAACGTTTTCTTAGTATACCACATTCCTGACTTCGTCATTTCTGAATTTGTTCAAACGAAAGGGATATTTTGTACCGAGATATTTTGTTCAAAATATATCAGTAAAATTATTTCATTTCTTTTTGAACATTGAATATTGAACAATTTAATAATAGATTTAACAATTAGCAATGATTGATTTAGCAATTAAATTTGAATGAAATATTGTCTCGAAAATATTGTCTAGATATATTTTGTTACTTTACGATTAAAGTATTTTTGCGAACTGAAATTGATCAATTTTTTGTAGAACGACAAAAACGAAAAAAAAAGAAAAAAGAAAAAAGAAAAATGAAAAAAAAAAAAAGAAATAGGGAGTAAAGAGTGGGTGCTCTTGTCTCATAGAAAATGCCTTCTTCGAGAACATACGAAGATTCGAAAAGCCTTCTTCAGAGGGAAGCGCTTATCAGTTTGACAGCGGAAGAGAAAAGATGAAGAAGAAAAAGAGAAGTAGAGAAGAAGAGAAGAAGAGAAAGAGGAAGAAGAAGAAGAAGAAGAAGAAGAAGAAGAAGAATCTCGCGAAGAGGGTTGCAAGGGCATTCAATTTCCCTCTTCTCGCGGATGGATGAGGGCGGTGCCCACCCTTCCGTTCGGAGCTGTCACTTCTCGAGAGTTATGGTGACCGAACGAGTGGCTGAGGCGGGCCAAACGTCGCATAACTTACTTCTTCTTTTTCTTTTCCTTCTAGTACTTTCTCTCTCTCTCTCTCTCTCTCTCTCTCTCCCTCTCCCCTTCCCCCTTTGCCTTCTCTCCTCCTTACCTCTTTTCCAGGATGTCTATAAATACAGGAATCGAACCTGCCTTTCATAAAGAGACACAAGTTCGTTTGTTATCCCTAAGCAAAATCCCATTTTTATACGAAGGTTTAAGAAAATTGTCTACGAAGTAGTATTTCCCTAAGAATTTTCAATCGCATAAAATACATTCTGAATAATTTTAATCACGTTAAACTAAGCAATTTCGTAATGTCTCTGTCGTATTAGGATACTTCAGAAATTGTACTGTTACCGATTACTTTTCAAAGGAGACCAAAATTTTTATTTCTCTTTCATCATCCTTGTCAAGACTTTTAATACTGAATTTATTTTTTCAGCGTCGTTTAAAGTAAAACGTAAATAGAGTCTTCTCTGTAAAGTAAACGTTGGAAAATAGAGAGAAAGAGAGAGAGAGAGAGAGAGAGAGAGAGAGAGAGAGAGAGAGAGAACTAATTCAAAGGGTTTTATTAAATAATGATACTTCCTTTTGCAAAACGTGAAATGTTATAAGTGGCAATGAAATTTTATCTCTTCGCATTCCAAGTTTTGGACGAGTCTTTTAGAGAAAGATGAAAAAAAAAGACAATTTACAAGCTCACTTATTTACGTGGTCTCGGCAGCCTTCCGTGACGGGACAGAAAACTCAGTAGGAGAAAGTGTACGGCAGAGGGGTAGGTGGGAGGAGGGGGTAGAGAAGAAAGTTTGTGGATTTAAGGTCGTTGCACGAGTAAACGAGCTCGATAATCGTTGACGTGCCTGGCGATGATTCAGGAAACAGCTGTCGTTACAGCCCAGTCGGAGTTGGATTTCCTACTTGAATTTATTGAGTTTACGAGAGCGAATTGAGCCGACGCCACCAATATTATCCGTTTTTCTTGAGAACTTTCTCGCGCTGTAATCTCGACGTGCGGAGCAATCAACATCTCTTTGATGTACTGAAAATTTGGGTCTAGGATAAATGGCGATTTAAAACTACCGTTAACGAATCAAACTTCTCTGATCCTTCTCGAACGATACCATCTATAGAAATGGTAACTATTTTTAGAATGGGATCGATCATAGGTATCGCGTGTTATAAAAGTCTTTCAGAAAATCATATTGATCAAAGGAGGAGTATCGTAGAAGCGTACGTAACCGAATCTCCCTTTTTTTTTTCGTTTTCAGCACAATGCATCGCACCCTTAGGAATGGAGTCCAGGGCGATCCCAGATGCCGACATTACAGCCAGCTCGAGTTTTGATAGCGGAAACGTTGGACCCCATCATGGCCGGTGAGTAGAGTAGTACATTCTTTTTTCCCTCTTCGATACTTTCTTATAGAACGCTCACGTTGCTCGGAGCAATACAATAAGATATAAAAAAAGAATGTCGTACTATCGATCGCCCGTCAAGATGTACTTCTCTTCCTTACTTGGTCCGTGGTTAGCCGTGGTATAGATATATGAGAAACGATGTCGCTTCATCGATGACATGTTCGTCATACTCCTTCTAACGTAGTCGAAATAGGTAAGGATCTATCTTGAGAGTCGGTTATCATATCAATCACATACTAGTAAACTGCACGTCTACTGTGGCCGTCAGCTAGCAATGAGGATTAATGACGCCTGGGATACTGAGCCCCGCATGCTGAATCATTTGTATCGGCCAGCTTCAAAGCCCTTTAGACGCCCTAAATGCATATACCCTCTTCATACCTAGTCCTTTGATTATACGTGCGAGTTAATTACCATTGAAAGGAGAAAGAAAAAAAAAAAGAAAAAAGGAAAGAACGCAACGGAGTCCGTTATGTGATACAAAGGATCGTTTGGACCACCTACGGTGCGATGTGTTTTCTCTCTCAATGGCTCGTACTATTATTTACATCGACCATTTGTTTGACCATTTTTTATTACTGGATTTTAATTTATTACATGAATTAATCGTGGACTATGTCACTCGTTTGTTTTTTCTCTCTTTTTTTTTTTTCTTATGATTTTTCAAAAGACTATATATTATATTCGTATTTTGTTGTAAATATATTATTAGATAAATGGAATTTCATCTTTTCTTAAGTTCATTTTATTACGCACATATTTGCATGAATATCTTTTTTTTTTTCTTTTTTTTTTTTTTTTTTTTTTTTTTTTTTTTTTTTTTTTTGTAAACGAGTAACGCTTTTTATCCGATCGTTAGAAAGCTCGTCGATTTTTATTCGAAAAGCTCGAAAGCGCATTAGTAGGTTATGCGGTAGCGCTAGAAAAAGAAGGACAAGACGTTTTTTGTGGCACTCGTATTGGCGACACGAAGAAAGCCCCGTGAATGCAATACCGATATCGTTCGCTCCTACGCAGTCTTTTCCTAGTAGACCCGTCTAGACCTCCTTCAACGAGCCCTTATAAGGCTTCTACGATGCTACGGGCTTCCCGGTGAATACCCTATTTACCTCTACGCCTTCCATTTACCTTAAAATACCCATATTTAAACTTTGTTTGTACACACTTTAATGCTATCTCTTGATCACCACACCGTTTTACCAATACCTCGTTCCTCCATTTCTCCCATCATTTTTACCCTAAACGAGTCCATAAAGGTAATGATTTTCATGATAAGGAAAGATGTCTTCATTAAAGTTACATGATGCTACGAGAGCAACCTTAACTCGTTAACGAGCGATAGTTATTGCATAACGACCGGATTATTCATGTGTTGATCATGTTGTTTTAGTTAAATCGAAATAATTCATGAATGAGATGATACGTCATAATACGATATTCTAAAAAATATATAGAAATTAAAATTTTACGATCTAACTTTTTCGTTTATTCAAATAAACGAAATCAGAAGGATTCGATGTTATATATTATATAAATCCTTTCAGCTAGAAACGTACCTTCTGTTTTCGAAAGTTCTCTCTTTCTCTCTCTCTCTCTCTCTCTCTCTCTCTCATACCTTGTCTTTCTCTTCTCCTTCGTCAGACGGATTCGAAGTTTTCGCGACTGGTGGAGAAACACGTTGGATTTCGACGTCCATTATATATCCTAGCGTATGCTCGACTTCTGGCACGTTCGTGCTTTCGACAAACAGTTTCTCCCGATAATCGAGTAACTCACTCCACTCTTCTCTCCCTCTCTCTCTCTCTCTCTCTTTATTTCTCTTTCTCTCTCTCTCTCTCTCTCTGTCTCTCTCTCTAGTTCTCTCAAAAGCTTCTCGCACCGAATTCGCCAACGTGGCAGCTCCAGGCAGAGTCTACTCGCAACGTAATCGTCCGTTCTGAGATTTATCGTGGAGCGGGTGCCGCGTACGCGGAATGTCTTTGATGCCCTGGACTGTATCAAAGTGGCAGGCAGACAGTTCGAGCTCTCTTAATGGGCTATGAGTTATGGTCCTTCACGGTGGTGCATATTATCTATCTCTCTTTCACTCTCTATCCTCAACCTCCTTCCTCCCTTCACTTTTACTCTCTCTCTCTCTCTCTCTCTCTCTTTTTCTTTCCCCTTCTTTCCTTACCTCTCTCCATCTCTCTGTCTCTTTTTCTTTCTTTCTCCGTATCTCCCTCTTTTTCGTTCTATGCAACATCCCTTTCGTTTCACCGCTTTCCTTTATTTCTTCTATCTTCTTTTTCTTTTTCTTTTTTTTTTTTTTTTTTGTTCTTTTTCTTCCTTCCTTTCCAACTCCGCGACTTCACGCCGTGTATTCGCTTTTACTGCCCTTCTCGTCAAAGCAAAATTTCAAGTTCTTACATTTCAGAGAGAGAAAGAGAGAGAGAGGGAGAGGAAGAGGGAGAGAGAGAGAGAGAAAGAGAGAAGGAAAGTGAGAGAGATAGAGAGAAAATGAGAGGGAAAGGATGAGAGAGTTTAAGAAGCAGAACGAATGATGGTTAATTTCTTCAGAGCAAAAGAATTTTACGGTGAATAATTCGTCTAATTCGTTCTTGTCTTCACATTGTATTTTCTTTATTAATACCAGAAAGTTGAATGAGTATATATTTGTCAATATGTACATATATCTTATAAGACTTATTATAAACATATTCCTTGATTTTGAATAATAAAATTCTTACGAATAGATACTTCATATGAGTATCTACTGATTATTCAATGCTAACTTCACAAAGGACATTCCAATCGTTTGTCAAAGGATTATTCCAAAGGTACTCGAATCGTTCGAAGGATTCTTTGGTAAAGAGCACGCTCCTCTGAGTGTCTGAGTGTCGTGAAAGGTATGTGCGAATACAATTATTAGCCAGCTCGAAGTGGCTTCACCATCGTCGTCGTAGTCGTCGTCGTCGTAGTCGTCGTCGTTGTCGTCGTTGTCGTCGTAGTCGTCGTTCTCGCGATGGTGCCACCTCATCTTTAATTCATGTCATCCGGTGGCTCGGCACGATCGATAAATTATAATTTCACTCCCCCGTATCAACTCCACCTCATCCAGCAAGGTGACGGTTATCCGTCGGCCAGGAAGACGATCACGTATTTATGCGACTTCCTCTTCTCGATGATGCACACATCGCTTCCGTTCGCAATTCTTTTATTTAACCTTTTTTTTTTTCTTGCTTTCTTTTTCTTTTTCCATCCACGATTTCTCGCAAAAAGTTGCATTGTCTTAGACCAATCGATCAAACGTTTAAGTCGAACAAGTGTCGAGAAAAGGAAACAGAGGAGATGAGAAAATAAGAGGTTATCTTGATCTTAAAAGAAAATATTTACTTTTTCCAGGCTACGACAAGAAAGTCACGGTGGTGCTTGGTGCCCGAAGCAACAGATCACAACTGAACCACGTGAATGGTTGGAAATCGATTTACATACGGTGCATATGATCACGGGTACTGGTACTCAAGGTCGATTTGGAAATGGACAAGGCGTTGAATATTCGGAAGCGTATCTTTTGGAATATTGGAGGCCTAAACTTGGCAAATGGGTTCGCTACAGGGATGTTCGTGGCGAGGAAGTGAGTCATTTGTCAAATATTTTTCATATTACTTAATAGATCATAGTTTAAAACGATCATGTAGAAAAATTGTTTAAATTTTATATCATTTTTATTATTCATTCATTTATTAAATGAATAATTTTATTGAATATTTCAAATATATTTATCGTCAGTCTTCTTTATATCCTACTAGCATTACCATCGTTGACCCTCTGGAGACCATTCGGTAGCCATACTTCGAATAAGTGACCACAGGCTTTTATGACGAACGAATAATTCAAATCGATCGGCGAAGTTATAGTAATTTATCCGAATAGAGTCACGTTAAATGCGAGAGGGAGCACGATAGAGGTTAAATTTAGTCGAGGGCAATGTGCATAAAATGGCCGTGCGTACGTACGTGTGCGCGGATTATGGAGAATGATTTGTAGCGTTGTCCACGAGTCTAAAGGCCGACCACGGGCAGCAACTAAAGCGTGACATTAACAAGACGTAAATCTTCAATGTAATACGCTATTTTCCAGAGATGTACGCTTTTCTTTTATCTCTGTCTCTGTCTCTCTCTCTCTCTCTCTCTCTGTCTCTCTGTCTCTCGCTCTTTCTCTTACACACACACTTTCTCACTAACTCACTTACTCTTTTTCTTTTTTTTTTGTCTTTCAACATTTAACTGGAATAGATTTGTAACTGGGAATATACTAGCTCGTTAATGAAGTAGACAATGCAATATTCTGTGATTTTAAAAGTACTACTATTCAGCAATTTTAAAAGCACTATCTGACAAATAAGCTGAAAACTTCTTGAATGGTTTCATATCGTACTAGAAATAACGATTCTTTATTGTATTTTCTATAATACCAAAGGAACGATACTTCATATTGATTTGTTCGTGGGAAATTCTGCAATGTATCATGAATATATTGAAGAGATCTTATCAGCTTTTGGTTGGACAACGCTTCAATCTCGTAGAAATGTAGTGGACTCACTGAGCCGATCTTGCTCTACTCGAGCTTGTAAATGGATCCGATTGTTTCGCAATTCTCACTGCGCTTAATCTACATATTCGCTCTCTACGAATTCCCATATTTGTAGAAGGAAAATACGTCCATTACATCGATAAAATTTAATTTATACATCGATATCGAAATCAGACGAAGGATTGGAAAATTATTCGCGTTGAATTATACACATAATCGAACATTTCAAAATAATACTATTGTACACTATCACGTTATACATTATTCTTATCATACAATAAAATAACAAAGAAACTTTATTAGATTAGATTCATGCTAGTAAGAATTGTTTCTTGCGCATGCGTAAGATTCACGAGATATCTCGAAATTCGTATCGAAAGAAAAAGAGAAAGGAAGAAAAAAAAGAAAAAAAAAAAAAAAAAGAAAAGAAAAAACGTAAAGCGTCCGATCGTTGAAGAGGTTTTCCTCGGGAGTTAGTACGAAAGAGGGGCTGCCTCGAGCTTATTTGTATAGGAGGGTGGATCAATAAAACGAGGGAAGGGAAGGTCGTCGCGTGCACACGGGTCAGACGATATTCAACTCACCTATATAGAACGTACCTGTCTGAATAGGCGAGGCCATACCGAAGTACTCTACGAATCTCACGAACTGCGAAATTCTAAAGGGATCATGGCTCTCTAGAGATGCCCTTTATACTTTGATATAGATTTCCTTGTTTCTACGACCTTTTTTTTTTTCTCATTTATTCATAAACTCGGTGAAGGTCTTTCATTCGTCGATTCAGTTAAGTCGAATTTTATTTCTTAACTCATTTCTAAACTCATATATTAATTATTTTCCAAAATAATTACTAGCTTAAGTAATGTCGAATAAATTTAATCAACATATAATTAGATATTTATTTTATTTAAACGTTATTTCATCAAATAATTATTATACATGTTCAATGATTCGAATCATTAATATTTTCAGATCCGATATTCGTATTATATTACCTATCAGATCATTTCTATGAATGAATTCTATCGTGCAACAATTAACGAGAATTCAATTATCGTATATCTATCTTTTAGAGAATAATAATTTCTTTTAAATTATATAGATGCGATTACGCTTGAATGAAAAGCAAAAATGTTTCAAAATAATTGAAAATATTTTTTTCTTAAAATAGCAATATAAGAATTGTTTCTTTTTATTAGACGATAAATAGTACAATGTTTTCTTGGAGTTAGGGGCACGGTCTCTATCAAGGATCGATACGACCTGCAGGAGTCCGTAAGGTTTTCTCGAGGACAACAGTTCAAATGGATAAGAAAAGGTTGGGCCCACCCAAGTGGTTGATATGAAAGAAAAAGAAAGAGAGAGAAAGAGAAATAGAGAGAGAAAGAGAGAGAGAGAGAGAGAGAGAAAGAGAGAAAGAGAAAGAGAGAAAAGTGCCAGTATAAATCCGCAGAAATTTGCGTCCCCGCGGTACGTTCCCTCCCGCTGAGAGAAACATCCTTCTCAGTGTGTGTGCGTGTTTCTCGTCGCTTAATTACAGAACGACGTTCGTCCTTATCGTACGTACGATCGTCGAGCGTTCTTTCGAGGACGCTCGACCTTCGTAGAATATAACCGGTACGGCTGTCAGCGAGTCGTGTTCACGGACTATTAAAGGAAATTAAGAAAAATCTACGAGGCAAGGGTATGTACTTGTGCACATACCTATATACGCAAATACTAATATACGTGCGACAAAGGCAGAGTAGAAATACAGAAAACGACTTCATTCGTGGCGGTCCGCATGTAGGCGTTCGAGACGGCAATTCGGTAATTATTTTCTGACACGAGTAAAAAACTTTGTATGTGCGTCTTCACTCAGCGAAATACCTTCTGAAACATTAATTTAGACTAAGTACATTCATGTCGCGCGATATTGATCCGTACGACAAGTAAAAAAGAAAAAAAAAAAAAAAAAAAAACATATCAAAATAAACAAGCCGTTCTCATTGAAACCCTTATGAAATATGATTTTATGTATTATATAAAAAATGAAGGGGAGGAGAGAAATAGAGATCGAGTTGAAAAAAAATAATTTTTGCCATTAAATTACAATGGAAAACTTTAGACGTAAGTATGTATTTTTCGTGTGTGTGTGTGTGTGTGTGTTCTTCTGACATTCTAATAAGTTTTTAAAAAATTAAATATCTTATTTTAAAATATCTAATTATTATCCTTAAAAAAAATGTTTATTTTTATTAATAGATATTTCTTTCAAAATCGATATTATATTTCTTCTCTTCCATCTGACACAACTTAGAAATACAACTGTACCTTTATATTTTTAGTTTTACATGTTTATCAATGGATGGAATCAGACGAGAATCGATAGTGGATTCTTTGAAAGAAGAAGAGTGCTTCAGAGGATGGAGATACGTTTAACTTGTTTTATTCTTTTCAAGCCATTACTTCGTACCTGTGGGATATCTCGATAAGATACCAATCGAGGAGTTTCACTTGTCCCTGTATCACTTTTCTTTTCTTTTTTTTCTTCTCTCTCATACACACACACAAACATACACACACGCACTCTCTCTCTCTCCGTTCCCTTTCTATCTCATTCTTTTTTTTTCTCCCGGAAGATAATTTCGTAAATATCAACCGCGAATTCGGAGAGGGTGGACTTGCACGAGAGAGCAAAAATACGACGGCATTTACGAGTCGTCGGGCCGTTCGCGCGGCCGCCAGGAAAAATAAATAATCTCGATATTTATCTTCCCTCCCACGCTATAAGGAGCGCGAGAGCCAGAAGAAGAGAGAAAGAAAGAGATGAAAAGAGGGAAGCCGCAAACGGATTCAGAGTAAAAGACTTTCCTCTGATATCGCTTCTTAAATTATTTCTTCCTCCCCTTTCACTCCTCACGTTTCTTGACGTTTCTTCTTCTTCTTCTTCTTCTTCTTCTTCTTCCTCCTCCTCCTCCTCCTCTTGAATCTTTTATTATTCTTTTTTTTTTCTTTCTTTTTTTTTTCTCTCCATCTCCGACAAGATTTTCGGTAGACAAATTCCAGAGAAAAAGAGAGCCGATGCGACAAAGAGGTAGGCGTGGCTCAAGACCAACGCCCATTTTATGTTAATGTTTTCCTCGCGTTTCTGCTGCATCGATGAGGACAGGTAGCTGACGGTAGCTCCTGTCGTCGACTTGTTCGGAATTTGCTACGAACCAGTCTCGTGACCACGAAACACCTTACACGAAACGAACATCGAGTTATGAAAAAAGGATCTTTATCTTTTTTTATTAACGTTAGGAATATAGATTTTTTTTCTTTTTTTTTTTTTTTTAATAATTTTTCATTCCCTTTACATTCATATTAAATTAAATGCAAGCATTATTTATAATAAGATACGAATGAACTTGTACGTGTCAAGTATCCCCTATTCATGATTTAACATTCTTAACAATTTTTCAATAATTCATATAATAAAAGTGTTCGATTGAATTGGACGAAGTCAATAAAAAAAAAAAAAAAAAAAAAAAAAAAAAAGGAGAAAAAAGAATAGAAATTTGAAAAAGAAAAACGATAGTGTTTTCAAATAAATGTACGAAACGTTTCAATTGGAATCTTATCGAAATGTGTTACATGTACGAGTACGAATGGCAATGTTAAAAGGAGAAAGAGAGAGAGAGAGAGAGAGAGAGAGAGAGAGAGAGAGGAAATAGTAGAAATACCGATGTCTCGCGAACGACGATAATAGGGTCGTTAACACTGGCAAAGAGAAAGAAAAGATACGAACTAAAGGGAGAAAGAGAAAAGAGAAAGAGAAAGAGAAGAATGAGATAGAAATAGACAGAAAGATGTTCTAGGAGTAGGTGGAAAGAAAGCAAAAAAGGAAAGACAAAAAAAAAAAAATAAAGAGGAGAGAAAGAGAAAACGAGAGGGAGGACACTTGTGTACGTGGTTGTATACTCCTCGTAATGTGCAGTACGCTCACGTAATTAACCATACGTGAGAAGGTTGTAGGTATTACGCGAGAGCCGAGAAGCGAGTCGACGAGTCGTCCGTAAGTGGGAAATAAGAGAGCCTTTGTTTCGAAGGGTCTTTCGCTCTTCGAGAAATTCTCGATATTCCCTCTTCGCTCTAACCCTCTCTTTCCATCACTATTTTTATCTCTCTCTCTCTCTCTGTCTTTTTTTCTTTCTTTCTTTCTCTTTATATCTATCTCTTTCTTTTTCATTCTCTATCTTTCTCTTTCTCTCTTCCTCTCTCCCCCCTCTCCCTCTCTTTCTATCTCTCCCTTTCTCATGTAGTGCGAGGGCGAGTCTTTTCGTCGTTGCTCGCGGTTGAACGGTCGAATAGAACGAGCCTTGTTTCGAAGCAGCTCGCCGCCAACTGGACAAATCTCCTCTCCTCCTCCTCCTCCTCCTCCTCCTTCATCCTCCTCCTCCTCCTCCTCCTCTTCCTCCTCTGTAAGAAGACAGTGGGTGAGTCGCGAACGCTCAAAGAATATTACGAACGGGTCTTGTCTCTTCTAACGATGCGTTATCCTCAAAATGAAATAACCGACATAGCTCGGAGAACCTTTTGCAATGCCGCTCCGATCTAAGTCTCTCTTTTATATACATGAGATATGTCTCATCTTTTTGCTCTCGAATACACTGTCACAACATCGTAACTCGATCGTCCATATCATATCGAACTATAATGATTAGTAATTAGTATAGAATAGGATATACGTAATAATGTCTATGGTTAAACAATGAATTAAGTGGATAATTGAGAAAATTTTAACAAATTTTAAATATAAGTAATAATTATAAAAGATTAAGAGAAAATATTTATATTGAGAAAAAAATAATTTCAATTGAATTAAAAAAAAAGAAAAAAATATAGATTTAAGACTGTGTAACGATGAAATTTTATTTATATTTTTTTAGGTGATAAAAGGCAACACAAATACATACCTGGAGTCGAAACACGAGCTAGATCCACCAATGTGGGCGAGCAAAGTACGATTCCTACCGTATAGTTATCATCGTCGTACAGTTTGCATGAGAGTCGAGTTGTACGGTTGTCCTTGGAACGACGGTATCGTTTCATATTCGATGCCTCAAGGAGACAAGCGAAGTAACTGGGAGTTCTTTGATGCTACTTACGATGGTTACTGGGACGGTCAGCTACTACGAGGATTAGGTCAACTAACCGACGGCAAGATCGGCCCGGATAATTTCAAGATGAGCTACTACGATTACGATCGTGGTCAAGGTTGGGTCGGCTGGAGGAATGATACTCGTTCGGGTCATCCGCTTGAGATCAAATTTGAATTCGACCACGTCAGAGAGTTTTCAGCCGTTCACATTTACTGCAATAATCAGTTCACCAAGGAAGTACAAGTGAGTTTAATAAAAAACTTCATTACATGATTGAAGATTAACATAAATTTTAAGAAGATACGAAATTTTATAAAATACTTAAGTAACTTTCTCACAAAAATAGAAAATATTATAAAATTGTTATCCGTAACAACAAAGTTGTTTGTTAACATTAATTAGAACTTTAATGAATTTTATCGTTAAATTAATAATCGGATTATATATTTTCCAAAGTTATGTAATTAGTGGAAATACTATAAAGAAAAGTTAATAACAAAACATCTAATGATGTCATATGTGCAACCATGAAATATTACGAAAGTGATCGTCTATGTATTAAATTTTCCTAGTTGCGTTAATATACACGATGACTTCATCGTTCTTTCCAAGTTCTCGCATGTCTGCCCCGCTAACTTTCTTTTCGATCGATAACATCGCGCATAACATACACGCGACTCATGAACATATAGAGAATTCCTGAACGTATAGTGACGATCATTGATGTACTTTGCCTTTCTTTCTCGTATCAACTTGCTCCCTATTTCTCCCCGCCATTCTTTATACTTACCAAGAACAACGAACAGTATAACTCCACGTAGTCGTATTTTCTCCAATATTTTTTTACGAATTTTCTCTATCAAACGCAACATTTCTTTGCTCGTTCAACAATGAACACTCGCGTACATTCTCACACTGGTTACTAACTTATTAAAGATATTACTTGCGTCCGTCTTACCACCGCCGTACACAGAGAACCTATTATTTCCATGACTTTCACGAAACTTTATCGTTAGACGAAGTTACATGCTCTTCGTCGTTGCTTCGAACAATCCTCGGGAGTCTTGGAAATATCGAAAAATTCGAACGATGAAACTTTCCGGATAACAGCGGGCTCAGAAATGTCTGCAGACATAGAAGTATATAATATGCGCGTGACGAAGAGGAAATTGGAAGACCCTCGGGCGACTTTCCGTTTTCACCAAAATGGCGACCAAAGGAAAACGGACGGAGGGAGAGAAAAGAATAGAGAAAGAAAGAAAGGAAAAAACGTGAATAGGAGGAGGAGCTTACGCGAGAATGATAGTTCAAGGAAAGGAAAAAGGTAGTGAGAAAAAAGAGAAAGAACCATAAATATAGACTCGGGTTGAAAACCCATACGAAGGAGGGAGATATCCAGCGCAAAGCTTTAATCCGTGCCCGGAAAAGACGAGGGTGGTATGTACGGCATAGAATCCAGTTTTCACGTTGGAGTCAAGGTCGAGGTTGTAGGATGGTTAACGAGGCGCAACAACGGTTAGCCTCTGGCTTTGCTAGCTGGAATGAGATAGAATGAAATAGAATGAGAGAGAAAGAGAGAGAGAGAGAGAGAGAGAGAGAGAGGCAGAAAGAGAGAGATAGGGTGAGTCGTAGTTAGGAGAAAGCTTCTTTTGCTTGTTGGCATTAACGCGTAGGGATTCTCAGCGACGGTGTTTGGCCCTTCCGCGAAAATTTTCCAGCTCACGTTGGGATCTCTCTATATAATGGGCCGCGAAACACTCTCCTACCGGTATCAAGATTTATTTGAATGGAGCGCCTCATTACCCAGCCCGGGAGCCGATTGTATAGCCGCGACCAAGCGAGCGAGAGGGAACAAGCATGATGAGTGGAAGAAGAGAGGAGGATAGCTAGTAGCTTGGGTAGGCAGTAGAAACGCTCAGCAACGTAGATTCAAGAAGGGTGGAAGAGTAGGTTCGAAGGGAGCAAGGTAACATCGCGAGAGCTTTTTCTCTCTCTCTCTCTCTCTCTCTCCCTCTCTCATATACACAATGGTGGCAAGCAACGATCCGGAGAGTACAGATACGCCACGTATTCGAATACAATACCGGTAGTCTGGCAAATCGGCAGTACTTAGATGTATAGGAGAGCCTAGAGGAAAGAGAGAGAGAGAGAGAGAGAGAGAGAGAGAGAGAAGAGTAGTTGGCAACCTTCTCAACCCATTCCACTTTTGAACAACTCCTTCTATTAACAAGCGAGTGCCCACTTGCACGGATAGGACACGTCTCCTGAAAGACACTGCACTTCAAAGCGTAGTCAGTAGTCTTCCGTCTTCGTCTTTCTTTCTTCTTCAAGTTGGTGTTTCTATCTCTCTGAGGAGAAGACGAAAATCCATGAACCTCATCTTAGACGGAGTTTGATAATCTGGGTTTTGTAATCTTCGCTTTCGTGTACCACGTACCAGTCCTAGTTCTCGTGCTATCTCTCTTCGTTTATCTGTCGGTTCCTCCTCTTCACGATCTTCTTCAACTAGTAAGAGACCCGAATTAGCATTCCGCGCGTATTCGCTTCTTCGATCCTGATGCATCAGCGTTAAGGTCGTTATCCGTTCTCTCTCCTTCTTTCTCTCACTTACTCACTCACTCACTCACTCACTCACTCACTCATTCACTCGCTCTCTCATTCATTCCCTCTCTTGCACGATGGTGATAACGATAATAGCCTTTGATTATATCCATAATCGAGTGCGCTTTAAGCGCTCGTAATAGCGTTAATAAGCGATATTTGCCGATTTAACGAGAGTTGAGATTGACTGCGTTAACGCGACGAGACTGCTAACGTCCTTGCAAGCGACGTAGGCGGATTACAAGCGAATAAGAGAACTCACCAATGTTTTGTTCTTTCTCGCTTAGGTGTTCTCCGAAGTGAGCATCATGTTCAGCGTGGGTGGCAAGTATTACACTGGCGATCCAATCGTCTATTCATATATGGAAGATAAGATTTTTGAACAATCGAGAAATATCACGATCAAACTTCATCATCGAATTGGAAAATTCGTCAAATTGAGGTTTAGCTTCGCTGCTAAATGGATAATGATCAGTGAAATCACTTTTGATTCCGGTAAGCTTTTCAAATTCTATTCTACACGTAATCTCAAAACTTTTACGATCTTTTAATCACTTTATCGTCTACCTCAAATGTTGCAGATATCGCGCATGGTAATTTTACTCCAGAAGTTCCGCCTACAACCGAAGCTCCACGAAGTCGTGATCGAAATTCTGCTCGAGACAATCCCTTGCAAGCCGAAGTTCCCGTCGCTAAGCAAGATGATCCTACATATATGGCCGTGATCATAGGAGTTTTAGCAGCAGTCATTTTGCTTTTAGCAGTTGCCATTTTTCTCATAGTGTCGCGTCATCGACAAAGAAAAAACTTTGCCAGTCCCTTAGGTGCAAAAAGTGCAATTCCTTCGAGCAACCATCAGCATTTATCACCCGAATCAGCTTATGGAACAACAGAGAAGGATCCTTCTTTGATGACGTATAGAGTAGAGGAATTAGACGATCGGTATGCTGGAACGAAATTAACGACCCTACCACGTGATCTTAATGATCGATTATTGGGAGATGTTAGATTGGACGAATATCAGGAACCCTTCCACGAGAACAAGTATCGAGAGCCTCCTCATGCTGCTTATTACGGATACAGCACCGTCGTTATAGACAACAAGGATCTTCACGACAGCGTTGAACAATCTGGTAAGTGGAAACTTTTCTTCGTCGGCAAACATACGTTCTTGACTTCAATAGAATTTTTTATATTTTATTTCAAAATATTGCGAATAATTAAAAAAAAAAAAAAAAGAAAAAAAAATGTCACTCTAACATTTGCTCACTTTTATTTTAATCCTTAAATAATTACTTATTGTATTATTTTTCTTATATTAATAATAATTCATAACTATCAAACGATTAATTTTGTCGTGTTCGTGATACACTTTTTCGAGTCACTAATGTTGATTCGTGTGGTCTATATCGTGCAGATGCCACCTACGATTACGCGGTACCAATGCCTGTGCCTAGCGTGAGCAGCGATCAAGATAGCGTATTTTCCAAGTCGTCATCCAGAGGCAGTGCGAAGGTAAGCACTCGGTCTTTCCGAATTTTAATCTCACAATAGCCGATGTTGTTTGATAAAATCGTACAGACATACTAGACAGTTCAATAAAATTTCCTTAAAAATAAGATAATTTTTAAAAATATAATATAACATGTATTAATTCATCTTAATCTTTAATTTTATTTGACAGATCCATATTTTTACTGTTCAAAATAATGATGTACACACACACATACATAGACACACACACACACACACACACACACATTCACTCTCTCTTTCTCTCTCTTTATTATTATTATCTGAATAATAATTTTTTTTTTCGAATGTTTACTTTTCTCGGAATATTTCGATCGTATAGATCAAGTAAGTTTCAAAACAAACAGAAGAGAGAATTCTAATGAATCATCGTTGTCCTCTTAGGCGTGTTTACAGAGCTTTTTTCCACCTCCCCCACCACCGATGAGTGCTCCACCACCACGCGGCTCGAACAATCTGACATATTCCAATCCGCCGAGTCCAGAGCCAGTGTGCGAACGCGAACGCAGAGGAAGCAAACGCAGAGAACACTCCCTTCATAGATATGCGTAAAATCGCACGACACATGTTCATCCATACATACATACATACATACATATACATAAACAATGAAGCACACGCGCGCGCATTCTTCAGGGATATACGCAAAACGTGTCGAAGGTTACAGAGGTACGTTAATTACTATACTTGATTAATTACACTACTCTTTGATCTTCGTTTAATTTCAACTTATTAAACGATATTTCTTTTTTAAATTTCAAGTAATGGTTCAAGTAATCTGTAATAAGGAAAATACAAATATGTGTATATACTATTCTACATCAGTGACCCGTTGATCATTCACACATTGTTATATCATTTTTAATCGTCATAATTATAAGTTAATTAATATTGCGTAGTTATTATAGAATGATGAATTCTTATATGAATATAATTGAAATGGAGCAAATTTAACACGTATAATAACACGACAAAAGCAATGAAGATCAAGCAATACGTTTTACTCTATCAAATGCGTCCTCGCACGATGAGTCTATGGGAAACACATGAAATCTTATGTGTTCGCATGAAAGATCTAACAAATTTCAAATTTATTTCGTTTTTCTTCGACGTGCACTGCCATTGACGCACTATAAACAATGTAATCATAGTTAAGCGTTAATATTCGAGAATATAGTATGTGTGTAAATATATATATATATATATATATATATATATATATGTATATACATACTATACAAGTAGTTAGATAAAACGGGCGTAATTCTCACGGTTGTATTACACGAAATTAGCATATCAGATTTTAATAATGATAATCGCGATAATTACCGATCCTTAACTCTTCTGGAAATTCAACGTCGCGACACGTTTCCTTTATAAATGGATTTTGGGGAGAAAAAAAAAAAAAAAAAAGAAAAAAAATCCAATGATTTGTGTAAGAAAAAGAAAGAAAAAGAAAGAAAAAGAGAAAGAGAGTAAGATAATAATAGATGTGCTCGTATTATCGACGGATCGAACGAGGAACAGCCAATCAAGATCGAACGTAATTCATTCGAACTACTCGAATACTTAAGACATATCTTTTATAGAATGATAATACATACTCGTATTATAGTATTGGTCTGCTTCGATTTTTTATAGGATTACGTCGTTTCTCGTTACTCGTAAAGATCTCTCTCACTCTCTCTATCTTTCTCTTTTTCTCTCTCTCTCTCTCTCTCTCTCTCTATCTATCTATCTATCTATCTATCTATCTATCTCTCTTGCTCACTGCCATTGTATTCCGGATGTCACACGATCATTTTTATTATCGTACAATCCTTACTTTTGTTCCTAATCCTCTTTCTCCTTTATCTTAATATTAAGATGATCGGAATACGCTTGATCTTTAACTTCGAACGCTTTAAACGCGTCGTTAAGAGATACGCGAGAAAGGACATAGAACATTTGTATATATTTTACGTATCTACTTTGTAAGAAGGAAAATAATAATAAAAGAAAAACAAAGGAGAAAGAATGTTAACGCGTAATAAAACTAATCGAGATAACTGACGGATTTCCAGAACGAGTAAAGCTAATGATTCGCTCTATTCGGCACGCATGTGCAACAAGATCGAGCTCACTATCGATTCGAGTCCGACCGAAAGATATACACACGCATATATATATATATACATATATATACTATATTCATATATATTCATATATGTATAATATGTGTATATATATGTGTCTACAATTACACAAAGAAAAGAGAGAAAGAGAGGTAAAAAAAAGTAATGTCGAGCTTGATTAATCGAATATTTATTCGAAAGAACGTCGGCACGAGCGAAGGATAATTAATCGCTCGGTTTAGAGCGCTTTTACGAGCGTTGTGGACCAGATCGATCCATCGAAAAAGCGTCGGGACAATATAGCGAGCTTTGATCTCGAATCTTAGCTAAGACTGACGTTTGGATAAAAATAATGAATATGTATATTATATTAAAATAATGAACTTTATCCGATCCTCTTCCCGATACAAAGGGCTGAGACGCTTGCGCGCGCGCTTCCTTTATCGTGTTATATACAGGATGTCCTATATAAAACGGAACAGTTAAATATTAACATAGACAAGCATTACAGGACTAAGTTGTACTGTTTGAAATATAATAATAATAATGGACATTTTACGTGACACCCTGTATATACATACATACATACATATATATATATATATATATATATATATATATATATATGTATTATAGATATTATGCTGTATATTCTTTTGCAAAATCCTATAAATGTATGTAGTGATATTTCCCCAATTTTGCAATTCCCTGAAAGACCCTCTTTATTTATATACATATGTATGCCCATGAGAAGTGAAAATATGAATATAAGTATGTGTGTTTATATATATATATATATATATATATATATATATATATAAAGATTGAATGAATGATTGCATATTATCCAAAACGAACTCTAAACGTACATAGTACATATATGCATTATATACATATATTAAAGACCCAAGATTATTTCTCTATCTGTACCAAAACGCCTTCAAGCAACGAGATTAAACAAAATAAAATATACAGACGTAAGGAATAGACAATACAGGATGAGACAACAATAATAATTGCGTGTGTATTAAGTAACTAAGAAAGATGATAAGAAAGGTTTAAGGAATGAAAAAAGAACAGGAAAAGAGAATTCGAGTACAGGAAGAAAAGAACGTTAACGCGACTATATTGTGATATAGAAAAAAAATAAAAAAAGAAAAAAAGAAAAAAAAGAGGAAAAAAAATAAAAGAAAAAAGAAAGAGCTTGCGGCTCTCGCGAATAGCACTCTCCCTCTCTCTTTCTAACACTCTTTTTCTCTATCTCTATTTCTTCGTTTAGCGCGCGCGCGTGTATGTGCTTTAACACGTCTCGTCGGAAAGAAGTTTCCTTTTTTTATTTCTCGATTTTTTTTTTTTTTGTGGTCCAAAGGTGTGGAGGGAAGGAAGAAAAAGGAAAAGAAATAGAAAAAAAGGAAGAAACAAAAGTGCACACGAAAGGATTTTAGCGATGTATAATTAAATTGTTTCCATTAATACCTAGCCAAGATTCTTTTAATGAATTTGAAACCATCGTGAGAATCATGCTCGAGAAATAATATAATTTTTATAGATCACAAGAAAACTATATGTTCCTTGGACGCGTATGTCCATTATTTTTTTATTTTTAAATTTCTTTTCTTCTCTTTTATTTCCTTTTTTTATTTTTATTCTTTTTTTTCTTTTATTTTGGAGGGGAAGGCACAGAGACGCGTATATATATATATAAGGTATATAAATATATGTATATATATATATATATATATATATATATATATATATATATATAATGTTTTACAACGATCAAAATCTTAGCAATGTATATCTCTAGTATATAATAATCGTTGACATCGTCGCCTCATAGGATATATCGGATGAAGGAAAAGTTATTAGGAAAATAAAAAAAATGGTGAATAATGATAAGAGTGCTTCAAAGTGCTTCGACGGAATGTAAATATTAATTGTTAGGGGACCGCGTAAATGTAATACATAGATATATACATATATGTATATATATTTCACATACATACATACAGACAGACAGACAGACAGACAGACAAACAGACAGACAAACAAACAAACAAAAAACATATACAGATCTTCTCAAGCGCCTTAAGTTCATAGGAGGCACGAGCAAATAAATAATTTCAATCGCAATAACGTCGTGTATCTTTGTTAGAAAACGAAGTGCATCATTTTTCGTGATTCGATACGGCGAGGAATCGAAAGGATCAATTTCACTAGAACTATTCGTTCCAGGACTATTCCTCCTGCACTTCCAATAAACCTGTCGATTCCTCTCCGACGACAATCATCGATTTATATTTAAGAACGAGCTATAAGACGCGAAGATGTTACGTAAGACTTATCTCGTTATTATACTTTCCTTTTTTTTTTTTATCCAAAAATTTTTCCATGTATCATATACCATAACACTGAAATTAGTTGTATCCTTTAGAAAAGAGAAACAAAAAAAGAAAAAAACAAGAAAAGAAAAAAAAAAAGAAAAGAAAAAGAGACAACTAATTTCTTTCAGACAAATCTGTCGCATTAGTTGTTTATATGATATATCGGAAAAAACAAAAAAAAACAAAAAAAATGAAAATGTTAAAGGTCTAACCAGAATGATAAAGTGTTATCGAATGTTAATGTGAAAGGGAAAATATGTGAGTGAGGGCATGATAGAAAGCAATGAAAAAGGAGAGGGAAGAAAGAAACAACGAAAAATATAACTAATAATTGTACGTCGAGAATTCGTGATCTAAGCTCTCGAAATAAAGAAAGGCATTTTGCTCGAGTTTTGCCATATCTGTTCGCGAGTATGCACTTCGTGCATGCTACCCTTAAAATGGAACGCAGAAAAAGAGAGAGAAAGAGAGAGAGAGAGAGAGAGAGTATGTGTGTGATTGGGAGGGAAAAGGAGAGGTTAGAGGAAGGGTTAAACATCGCGTCGACCTCAGCGACGCGACGTGTCTACGACAATGCGATATATCGTAGCGATACGGCACGCTCCTGACGGATGGAATATAACGAGAGCCACTGTACTGAGGGCGAGCTTACGTGAAAAATATAAAAAGAATGACAAAAAGAAAAAGAATACAAAAAAAAAAGAACAAGAAGAAAAAGAAGAAGAAGAAGAAGAAGAAGAAGAGAGAACGAGCCGGTCGTATCGAGGCAGTCACGATGTCTGCCATGCTCGAAACTCTTTGCATGCGATCTTCTAGTGGCCCTCGCTTCGAAGAACACCCGTCTGCATTTTTTAAGTCCTTCGGCCGTACCACTTTCACCATTTACTCCCCTTCCTCCCTTCTTCCCTCTCTAACCCTCTCCCACCCTTTCGCACTCACTCGAATACCTCTCGAGAGATTCAGTCGGGGAGATTAACTTTTTTTTCGTTAACGCTCGCTCGGTGTTGAACTCGTTCCATTGTTTCCGAAATTCGTGTTAAATTTTTGTCATTCATAATATTAAATTCGTAAGAATTTTTTATTACTATATTATCATTATTATAATAGAATAATCGTGAAAATGATATGATACGTCGTCTCTCTCTCTTTTTCTCTCTCTCTCTCTCTCTTTCTATCTTTCTCTCTCTCTCTCTCTTTCTCTCTCTTTCTTTTTTTCTTTCTTTCTCTCTCTTTTTCTCTTCGTGTATATAACGTTGTAATTTATACATAATATGTATGTAAACGTGAAAGATTGCTGATATGTTCGCCTAAAGTAAATGCGAACAGTGACCATTTGTACATAAATTGTATATTAATAATAATAATAACAACACAACAACAACAACAATAATAATAATAATAATAATAATAATAATAATAATAATAATAATAAAAATAATAATAATTATTATAATTATAATAATAATTATATCGTAAAGGACGAGAGGTACCACTATGAATGTAATTATATTGGTCGACTAGTATATAATAACAAGTACCGGAAGCATATTTGATATCTGTGTGCCTGTATTCTTTTGTATGCTACCGAGATAGACACTACTATATATATATATATATATATATATATATATATATATATATATTATATTATATTATTGGGATGTAGGAGATTGCGAGTGTGAGGTCTAATGTATCACAAGTACACACGAATATACGTATACATACACAGGATACATATACATAAAGACATGCAACACAGAACGTACACATGTTATACATATACAGACATAAGACTATCTCTGTCCGAATGGACGAAAATAAAACTTTTAGCGAAGTGAACAATTTGATCTCCCCCTTTTTTTTTTCTTTCTTTTTCTTTTTTATTTCAACCCATAGAATAAGCTAAATCGTTCTTCCCATTCCCATTTGTCATCAGAATGGAGAGGAAAGAAAAATATATAAGAAAGATATTCAAGATCGCTAAGATGCTGTCCAATTACAAGGCTCAATCATCAGGTAGGTTATTTTTATCAAACGATCCTGATATCTTTTTTTTTCCCCCTATTTAATTCAAAGTCCCTAATTAGTAACGACATCGTTTATTATTTGATTAATGCAACGACCGGTTTTATTTATTTTATAAAACGACTTTTAAAAAGACTTCCAGTTTCTCAATTATCGTGAGTCATACTGCTCAGACTTTTTTCATTGAGGACATTGAAATACCAAGAATACTTGGAATTGTTTAACTCAACTAAGAAGAATTATTAATCTACCGGTAGTCCCAATGGGAACCCCCGACGTAGACTATGCGGCCTCTTTTAGCATGGACTTTTCACGAGTGGTACCAACGTAAGCTAGCTTTCGCGATGGCTGTCGTCCTTTCATCGTACTAATTTGGCGCCGTCAACGATGTCATTTGTCATTCTAATAGCCAGAACGACGAGCGCGTTTTTAATGACTCGAGGGTTGAGACCGTCATAGCCTTTACCCCCACTAACCAGTGTACCCTCGTTCATCTCTTTTTCTCAGTTTCCCTCTATACCTTTCTTTCTCTCTGTCTCTCTCTCTCTCTCTCTTTCTCTCTTTCTCTCTTTCTCTCTTTCTCATTCACTCACTGGCTCCTTTTTGCGCGAGTTCCTCTTTTAATTTGTCCTCGACACGGTGCTTTACGTTCTATCGTCCGTTTCCCCCTTTTTTTTCCTTACTGAGAAGGCCGGTTCACCATTTTCTTTTCAAGAAGGCTAATGCAAAGGCAGCGGGAGAACCACCCCAACCATTCGAACGTTTTCTTCTCTAAAATGTTTCCCCACCCCACCCATCGATTCGGACTTCCATTAGACAGGCACGATCCATTAGGCCCGCCAATCTTGGCTCTATCGAAATTACTCAAAGTTTGACATACCGGGACAGTCCTATTGTGTTCCCATCTTCTATGCCACGAGTTACTTTCTCTATACCACTTTAAGTTTCCACGTAAAACTATGGATCGACGTCTGGCAACTGCTTTTGCAGTTTTAAATTAAAATTCGATTTATAACTCTTGACTTTTTTTCTTTGTTAAAGATCTTAATTATTACGAGAATTTTATCATATGTAATTAGCGTAAAATAAATAAATATTAATATTAAAATTTTTTACGATCAATCGATTAGTTATCAAAATGTTGAAGGATTTAAGTTTGATCCTTCGATTTGATATATCGTTACTTTCAATTATATCGGCTTTACACGACATCGATCTTAATTAACGATACGTCCAAATCATTTATTTAACATAAGAAAGAAAAGGCACTGCTAAGATCATTTCTAATTAATAATCAGTTGATCAGTTAGCCCTGTGGTCAAGATCATGAGTATGTCAAATGAAAGAGAAAGGTATCGCGTTAGGTCTAACGAATTGTCCTAGTTTTCATTTTCCACCCTCTTAGGGAACGACACGCGAAAGGTGTGGGCTAGCTAATGCGCTTCCTGCGAGAACCTTTAACCTGTGCCATTATTGTTTCCCATCCATCACGGTCGGTCTGCCGTGTGAGCGCTGTTGCCACGGGAAATATATCTCACCCTCTGAAAATGTTGCCGCATCACATCCGAAATTACGGTCGAATCCCAACGTTGTGAGGATGGTTGTGAGGTGGTGTGTTAGTTGGGGTGCGGAGGCTTGCTTTGTACAACGTCGCTCTGAAGTTCCGCTTTTGGTCCGTGCTATGGTAGTTATCGTCCGCCCTAATTCGGCCCACGATTAGCTGTCTGCCCTAGCTTCTCTTTCTCTCTCTCTCTCTCTCTCTCTTTCTCTCTCTTTCTCTCTCTCTTTCTCTCTCTTTCTCTCTATCTCTAACTTTGTTTCTCTCTTTTTCTTTCTCTTTCTCACTGATCTCTGTCCCTCGCCAAATTTCCAGCTCGATAGGAATTTGATTTAAGGATGGATATTACGGTGAGTACATTTTATGAACGATTCGATTTATCTCACCTTTCGTTGTCCATTGTTCTATAGGACATAAGCGATGTCCGGTCATTTTTGTAGTACGTGAGGAAGAATGAGAGAATTGAGAATAACTATATAATAAAATGTCTCTTTAATAATAGTACTTTTTTTTATAGTACTTTATATGTAGTTGATACGATATTGATAATGCTTATGATATTATATTATCAAAAATCTTTTTATAATATTTGAAAATAATATAATTTCTGGACAGAGATATAAGTTGATAAGGTTATTCATGAAGAAACAATAAAAAAAAAAAAAAAAAAAAAAAGAAAGAAAAAACACAAAGAATATTTTTTAACGATCGTAATCGTTAAAACAGTCCTGCAAGAAAGTAACATAAATGTAACATGAAAATAACAAAGCTCGTTAGAAATATATCCATTTCTAATGTCGACGAAGCCGACGTCGAAATTCCAAGAACCAGTTGTCAAGTCAGGAGTATAATGATCGCGTATTCGCGTGATATCGCGTTATGCTTGTCTACATAAAGGTAAATCAGTGTGTGAAAGCTATATATATATATATATATATATATATATATAGAAAGAGAGAGAGAGAGAGAGAGAGATGATTTGAAAGAAAGCCAATGCCACATCTTTTTTTTATAGAAGCGTCGTTTATCGCGATAACGTGATTCGTATATTAAACTCAAGAAAATGCGTCAAATTAAAATATTCGTTAGTTAAAAGAATAATCGTGTTTCACATTCCTTGATTTTTTTTTTCTTTTCCTTTTTCTTTTTCTTTTTTTTTTTTTTAATCATAAATTATAATAAAAGTAGAAAATATAGTTGGTCGATTAATCCCTTGGATTTTTTTATTTATCGTTTTTGAACATTCAATCGAACGACGACATCGTTAAGCAAATGTTGTACGTCAAAAAGTAAAAGCCGCGTAAGCGAATGCTTTTACATATATAGCTACTATGCTACGGTTCACGTGAAATGAATGCAGGGCTTCATATTTTATTCGTTTAAAACAGATAGAGTCGTCATAAATCCGAGAGTCTGGCGACATCGAGTATATCGACGATAAAATCTCTCTATTCATATATTTCCAAATCATATTTATTTTAATCTTCTCGTTGCCGATATAGTTTTAACGAAGTATTAATACCTCGTTCTCAAATGACATCTACGCAATTCATGTACTTTATTTCTAATGAAACCCCGTAATCCAAACGAACTGATTTTATATTCAAATTAATATAGTATTATTTTTTATTAATTGTCCGTTTTATTTGTAGCATTGTATGTGTACGTGGATATTGTATTATTGTTCAAATGTTTCATTGGGAACACGTGAATCGATTAATTCTGCGTTAAAAAAAAAAAAAATAATCCGTTGATCTAAAGATCGCGTTTAGCAAATTCATTTTCTTCTTTCTTTTTCGAACAAAAATAAAATAATGCTCGTGTTGCTTACGTTTCGAGAGAAGGAAAAAAAATGGATGGCCATTCAAGTAGAGCACGTTGTGTATCGTCATAAGCTCTGGTAATTCCTCTGGAGTCCTGATGACACCCGGTATCGGATGTCAAATGGGCAACGTTCGAAGACAAATAATCCTGTCGCGATGCCACCGGTCGAGAAACTTGCTCGCGCCTTGCTTCTCTTCTCTTCTCTTCTCTTCTCTTCTCTTCTCTTCTCTTCTCTTCTCTTCTCTTCTCTTCTCTTTCTCTTCTTCGCTTCGGTTTATATCGTTAAAGAAAAGGAGAAGAGATGGGACTTATTTCGAGTCATACTTTCGCGCTTCTTCCCCTCCTAATTGCTAACAGGAAGCCACTACTCAGCGTTACTCGTAAGATCTTCCACTTCGATATTTCACCGGTTTACGTATGCAGTTACATTCTCAAAAAGAGTCAAATTATCCGGCAAATTCATAATAACTGTCACTTTAATTGCACGTAATTTCTTTTGCTTTGTCCAATCAGTCTAAATTTACCAAAATGGTCCATGATATCTCTTAATAAATATTAAAGGATAATAATATTGGAAATATATTTTTTCCTAAAGAATTACAACTATTTGTATTTTAATGAACGATGTAAATCAATGATTTGTTATCAGTGTACACGTCGTTATTAACATCATTACTTATATAATACTAAGAAAACACGCAATAATCATAAAAGGACAGAAACATAAAAGCGAAACACGTTGATATCATCGAAGGAAGATCGTTTTATCGCGGATACATTTTATTACCTGTATTATCATTCCTGTGCGAAGAACATGCAAATGTAAAGTATTATGAGAACGTAAATACATTTATGGTTAGCGAAACGATGAGAAAGATGACGTAGAACGTGTCCGTAATGGAGTTTGAACGCGAGCCAAAAGATGAATTTAATACATCAGGAAGTGAATCGTTGAATTTGTTTATTCGGAAAGAAATGGATCTTTAGGCGTTCAATATTTTATGAAAAAATATCTAAATATTTTATATTTGAGTCATTTTCTTTTTTAACACTTTTTTCTTTTTCTTCTTTTTTTTTTTTTTTTTGCGATCGAAGTTCATTAAGCCTATTACAAACATTAAAGCGTTAGAAAGTATCCGAAAGAAAATGCATTGCCATGTTGAACTATACGTATTGCTAATCCTGACAATTACTTTGGAAACGAGAGGAAAGATTTCAAGTGTTCTCAAGCGAGAACACTCGTTTCTTCCTGAAACGGAGGAAGAAGAGGCATCGAGGAAACGACGTTGATCCTTTTAATCGAACGATCGGATTCGCGTGGGAGCGAGAACTTGGTGGTTAATCGCTCACCCTTCGTTGGGCTTGGCCCTTCCAAAGAGGCTGCCATTGAAATGGACAAGCAAAGTTGAATCAGTCCGAGAGTACTTTCGATCCGACAACCGCAAGTCGCGCGACTGTGGCTGCACTTGTGGTCTCTTCTCGAGCATCTAACTGGCCAATCGTCAAGCCTACCGCTGCGACAATGAGCGTTCGTTCAATCACGAGTGGTTCTCTCTCTCTCTCTCTCTCTCTCTCTCTGTCTGTCTCTGTCAGAAGCATTTAAGCCTTTCCTTCCATTCACTTGCTTTCGATCACTTCCTGCGCGTTTCACTGGCCGCTTAATCGTCTATTAACCCTTTCCACTCGATGCTCATTCAGCCTATGAACGATCACAAATTTGAGCTCGTTGTTATGCACGTATTGCGTCGAAGATGGCGAACTCGTGCGAGAAAGATTGACAACGATGACAGTTCGTGTGCGAAATTTGGCTCAATCGCGTGGAATTGACGATTTATCTGTGACTTTGAGAGATGATCACTTTGATCCTGTTCTAATATGTTGATATAATTTATTCATTCCCAATGTACTCCATCCTTTTTAAGAATAATTATTGAACACGTGTGAATTTTATCCAATGAAATGTTTAAATGGTTAGTTAGACAATGTAAAAATCATCGATAAGAATACGCGACAATAGCAAATACCATTGCAATGAACTTGTCTGAAATCTACCAACGCACATTGAAGACATTCTCGACATTCTTTCTGTATATTTATAATAGACCGTAAGCGATTGAAAGAAATAAGAAGAAAAGAGCGGAGAGAAAGAGGGGACGACGCTGACGACGTTGAAATGCCATCATAGAGATAAGACTTTTACAGGCCCATTAATATGCCAACGTTAATTAGCACCGCTTATGCTTTATAGGATTCCTCGAAAAGGGTTAAATGAAATCTTACGAACCTTTAAGTCATGGAACACGATTAAGACGTTGCTAGAAAGAGTAAGAAAGGAGGGGAAATCGTTGAGAGACTTCCGCTTGGAACGAAGAATTCAAGAAGGGCCCTGAATTTTACGATTCTTCCTGAGGAAACGAAAGCTCACTTGGGTCTTATGAATTCTTCAGTCTACGACTTACATAAGGGGTAGGTTCACATAGGAAGAGTAAAGAGAAGGGAATGCGAAAAAGCATTTTACTTGAACGGAGAGAGAAGCGCAAAATTTATTTCGTTTCGCTCGTTCGACCCCATCGCTTTGCAAAATTCAACGTAACACACCGGCTTTTACCTCGCTTCACTAAAATAGTATAGCTATGTCGAATTTAACTTTGAGTTATGATTAATTTCAGAGGCCACGCAATATGTAAGTCCTAAAAGGGACAATATTTGAATTGTTAAAAAATGATACGAAAGATCTCGTGAATTTTTTCAAATATTTCTATTAATACATATACATATATATACGCGTGCACATATATCAAAATAATTAGAGATATCTTTTCTCCTCGCAAATGCATACTCCATTGTGAAATATATGACAAAAAGTGACGAATAAATCAAACGAAATTACCATAATCTTTTCGAGTCTTTCGAAATGCTTTAGGGGGAATAAAAAAAAAAAAAAAGAAAAAAACAAAGAAAGAAAAAAGAAAGAAAGAACAAAAAAAAAATATTTGGTACATCGCCAAGCAATTTTAAAAGCACAAAAACGCGCCATAAATACGATAACGATCGTCAACGTCGGAATAAGAGCTACCGGCTTGAGGAGGGCCGCGAATTTTTCACGAAATTCGAAGTCGTTTGCCAAGATCGTCGGCTCCTTTGATCTCCAACGCGTTAGAGCCCGTTGCCTTGCACGAGACGAATACACGTCGTTACGTACGCGACACGTAGCGGGAAATCGCGTAGACGACGGAGGGGACACGCTCAGCATCCGGTGCGTGTAAAACGTATGTGAGCGTGCGTGCTTGCTTGCATTAGTATACGTATACGTATATATGTATATATATATATGTGTGTGTGTGTGTGTGTGTGTGTGTGTGTGTGTGTGTGTGTTAAAGTACACGAGTGAGTGTAAACGTGTGCATGCCTTTACGCAAAACAATGCAGACAGCCATTGCCATATATTATTCATCGAACAAAGCCCGCGTTCGGATAGTGGCTAACGCGCGAAGGAAATAAGTTGTCACTTCGAGCCACGAACGATCCCGGCTCGATATCAGCGCGTATATCCTGTCTTTAACTCAACGTTGGTTCCCTTTGGTATTCCTGGAACTTTCATTTCATTTTTATTTCTAAATCAAAGAATAACGTTTACATAAATATTTTTATTCCTTTTAAAATCTTTAATATTAAAAAATTAGAATACAATGGAATACAAACAATTCTAAATAATCATTCAAAAAATTCCTTAAAATTTTTTTTAATAACTTAATACTGTCAAAAATATGTCTTAGGAGTAATAAGTGATAACTGGGTTACTTCAATTTCGAAGTTTTTGAATTTATTCGATCGAAGGAAAAAAAAAGAATAGTACTATTTTACTATGAAACTCTATTGATCGTGGATATTTTACGTTCGAAAAAAAAATTTAGAGAGAGAATCATGTCTGTTCAGATAGTAGATAGAGTTCATCGTCTGAAAATCTTCTATAACAGACAACTTTCGAGGGTCGAAAACATTGAAAACTCATCCCCTCAAAAGAGAAACGTTCGTACGGTAACTACTGAAGAACCGGCTAATCGTCCTACCCTTCACTTTCTCCTTCTCTTTTCTTCTTCGAAGGACTTCCTTCGTATAAAGAGAAGACGAAAGAGCAGTCGAACGAGCGTCGCGTTTCGTACGCTCCAGCGAGGATAAAGACAAAGAGTGAAATCGGTAAAGGATGAAAGAGTTGGGTAGGAATAGGACTCAATAGAGAGAGAGAGAAAGAGAGAGAGAGAAAGAGAGAGAGAGAGAGAGAGAAAGAGAAATTGAGAAAGAGAGAGTAGGCTTTACAGACCATCGAACTTTATGGTAGACGCAGATGAATCGTGGGAATAACTAAACGCGCTAGATTTACCACCGTTAAAGTTATTTCTCATTCGAATGGAGGAACACGTTAAGTGTTCAGTCAAGAATCTTTCTCCTTTACGTTTTTATTCTTCCTCTCATTTATATTCGCCAATATCAACGTTATCGTAAATTAGAAATTCATAGACGATAATCACGATGAAATATTTGTACAGTTGCATGTACATAAAACTTTTGATAGCTTTTTTTATTTTTTTATTTTTTTCTTTTTTTTTCTTGAATTCACTAAATTTTTAATTTAAGACCTATAAGAATTCATTTTATGGTGGTGTATGTGATCAAATTTATAGAAACTCTTTAATATTCATCGTATATTATACGTATGTACATATTTCAATAACGTAGTTAGGATCGTATAATAGTAATAATTTCTACAAATATCTATGGAGTTCCTTTCGTTGATAAAAGTCGGAGGAAACTTTTAAATTTGATTTTATATATGAAATGTAATTGAATATTTTAGTAACGAATACGATACGGCAATGTTCTATAAGTATGTATGTATATATATATATATGTATCCTACGCGAAAATCCGTCTTCGTATATGCGAATGCATAACATTAGTTTTTCTAGAACCGTAAAGGAAAAATGAAATACGTTCTATTATGTTTTATTCATATTTCTCGCGAACGAAGAAGATGCGACAGTAAGGATACAATATTCTCTTTGTGTGATCCAACGTCGATGGATATGTAAATCTTCGTATTTATTAAACGATCGATATTTCAGAAAGAAGTAATCTTTATTTGTAATGACAATTTTTGTATTAAAAAATTATATTAAAAATGTATATTAATGATCTATATTTAATCTTAAACTTATTTTATTAATAAGAACATTATATTCTATTAAAGAGTCACAGTTAAATTATATTCTAATAATTTCATTTAGCGCGTCTGTAATTCGAGTTAAATGAAAATAAAAAAAAAAAGGACGTGAATTTATTTAAACAATTTGAAATTTACGCTAAATATAATAAATTGATATTTCATTAACTTTGACGATTAATGGATCCTTCTGTGTTAATGAATTTTTTTTATGTTACGCAATTCCATCGCAAATAATGTCAAGCTAATGGCTGCTTAAATAAAGTAATTGAAAAAAAAAAAAAGTATTATTCGTATTATTTTGGGATCTTTAAGTATCAATTGATTTTATTAAATAGTTAAATATGTAAATAGTTTTTCGAAAAAAAAAAGAATAATTAATTTTGAAAATCACTTAAGAACTTTAGTTCTGTAAATATAAAAAAATTGCAAATATGTAGTATGTAATTGTGTTAACATATATATATATATATATATATATATATATATATATATATATATATATATATATATATATATATATATATATATACATATATATATATATATATATATAGATCGTAAATTGTAGAATGTAATCAAATGATTAATATGACCCGATATGTTGCACGTATGATAAACACGATAGTACAACATGAAACTGATGAAACATTAATTTGTCGAAGATGAACTAATGGATAGAAATTTAAAGAAACGAAGGAACCTATATAGGACGAAGAAGCAGTTGGTCGTCAAAGTACAAATTAGATTATGCGCAGTGTCGCCGCGGGGGAGCATCCTTCGTAGAAAACTTCGAGTCTCGTTTCGTTTCGTCGAACTTGGTGAGGTTCATTCCCTTCTAAATATGTGTATGTTCATGTATCTGTATATAAATGTAGAAGTGTGTTCGAATATACGTGTAAAAAGGAAAAAGAGAGAACTCTCTTCGTAGGTCGAAATATTTCAATATTTACTTAAAACAGCCGCGGGAATTATTTTTCTTCGTAAAAGGGGAGGAGTACGATCGATCTTGTTTTTTTCTTTTTTTCTTTCTTCTGAGAAGAAGAAAGACAGAAGACACAAAGGGAGCCGCTTGTTACCGGTTGAGTCCTCTTCGGCTTTCAAAAAGATCCTTTAAAGAACGAGAGAGACGCTACTCTCTGCCAAATCGGGGTACTCTTGCGAGGGAGGCCGCTTTCGAAACTTCGAAATAAACTTCCTGCTTGAAATTCGATCTCATTAGCGTCGAAACGATTGAACGCGATGAAATATCTTTCTTCTTTTCTCTCATTCTCTATCTTTTCTTTTTTTTTTCTTCGTCTTATCGTGCTTTTGTAATATCGAAACATTTCTATGTTTGAAAGTTTTAAATGGAATTGGTTTTCCAATTTTAAAAGAAAAAAATTATATACGAATGAAATTAAAAATGATCAACTAAAGAAAATAAATCGATGATAGAGTTGAAAATAATTGGATATATTTATGATATCAATTGGGATCAAGGGAATTGAAAAAATCAAAACGAAGATCGATTCAGTATATATGAATTTTAACATTACGATACATAGAGATCCCAGGAGTATGCCATAACGTATTTGATTAACGAGAGTGGGATTCATTGGGTGGCAACGTCAACAACTAGACTAAGAGTTAATAATTACATCATCGTGCGAGTCGATTAAAATCATTTTAATTTTCAATTTTCTCATGCCTCGGTAACTTTACAATCGATCGATATTTATTATATTCAGATGTCGACTAAAGTAAAAGTACTGTTAACATATTAATATGTCTTACATGGATGAAATATAATTAATTGTATTAATTCTAAATGATATTTGTCTAATAAAAATATATTCAGTGTTATCGATTTTTCTATAAAACAAAAAAAGAAACCTAATTGAAAATAAATTTTTCGATCATTGAAGAAAATTGAATTTCCGAAGTGCGAGCTAGCGAATTGATTAGTCAAACGATTTTAAGCGACAATTAATTCTCTTTTATTTGATATTTCTAATATCTTATTGTCAATTTCTAATGTGCGATCAATCTTAATTCAATTCGTGAACAAAGTATCCGTCGACAGGGATAAGTGCGTTTTTCTTTTCATTATGTTTCTGCGCGATTGAATTTTGATATACATTAACAATGTTATTGGGGTCCATATCTGCAAATTCTACGATTAAAACATAGCGAAATGATTTTATATGCATTAAGAAACTGCATCGAAAAAACTTTGCTCCTGTTAATATATATATATATATATATATGAATTTTTAAATTTGAGAAAGGAAGTGTAAATTCATTACTTTTTTTTTCAATCTGTTTCGATATTACATTATTGTGTTTTAGATGAATTCTTGCTTATTTTTGCTTTTACTCGGACATATGAGTAAAAAAAAAAAAAAAGAAAAAAGAAAAAGAAAAAAAATACAAGAAAAAAGAAATAAAAAATTTTATTTCGAATAATACTCGTTGAATATCAATCATTTCGATGGGAGGGGAAAAACACTGTTTTGCACTCTCTACTTTTTTAACAATAATATCGTTTTTGGTTTTGAAGCGGGCGCATTGAAATATGTATAGAACAAATCCGCATAAAGGTAATTAAAACTGCATTCGTGTTTTCGAAACAATATTTACTCGAAAAAAAGATTTACTCGGTTGAATCGAAATTAAGCGAAATATATTTTAAAAGCTATAGTAGATAGGTAACGAACGATAAACGACCGGAAAACTACAAGAGGTATTTGTGTATTTTACTGGGAATACAGTAAAGCGTTAATTGTGTAAATGTCGATTAACCGAGGGTCCGATTACCCGGATACCAAATGTCCAAAATATCGATTATTTGAAGGTAACATATAGAAACGTAATATCGATAGAGAGTAACGAAGGCGTAAGCGCTTTAAAAATAGTATTAATTGTCAAATACTATTGTGAGGAAATACCAAAACGGGTGTGGATTCATTTGCATTATTTTATTTGCATGTATTACCACACGTGCGTTAGTTCGAGTAGCAAGTTCAAGTATTAATTTTCTATTTATTCTGCCACTAAATAAATCCTTATTTTTCTAATTAATATCTTGTTAAATGATTATTATTATTATTATTAATATTAGAAAATATGAACTTTGCCTTTGCCAGTTAATTATATCTACTCTATTTATAGGCTAGAACGTGCGACGTAATAAAGATATTTAAAAATTGATGCACTATAGAACAGTTTATGGCTGTTGCAGCGTACCTCTTATGAGCCAACGTATGCACCGAGAGACTTTCTTTATCTCTCTCTCTCTCTCTCTCTCTCTCTCTCTCTCTCTCTCTCTCTCTTTCTCTTACTCACTCTTTCGCACAGCAAAAGCTAACGGTAAGCGCTTTGCTTCCAGTGCGCATTCCCCTTCTACCCTCCCTCCCCCTCCCTGCCGCCCCACTTCCACCAACTGAAAGCACCAACACCACCACTAACACCACCATCACTAGTACCATCCCTCGTTTTATAACCTGACGAGTTTAATGCGCGCATCAAACTTTTAATTACCCGACTCGTCTTACAAATTACTAACAGATGGGCCAACGTTTATGCGTCGCGGCCCTTTTCCTCGTAAAAAATGGCTCGGCGCGACGTTCGTTACAAAAATGTCTGGATTTCATTGTGGAAAATCCAAAGTTCCTTCTTTACCATATTGTTTCTTATCCCCTTTCCCTCTTCTATCCCATTTCCTTTTCCATCTTTAACTCACCCTTTTAACTATCGACCATTCCGTTTCTTCTTGTCTTTCGTCCTTCCTTGTATTTTTTACACATCCATAAGGTACCCTCGAAGAATATCATAAAATATGAACTGTGACGGTCGATGTCTTTTCACGGAATTCCAGCAATTTTCGAGTTTCTAGTTTCTAGCGTATGACGGGAAATGATTTCGTCGTAGTCTCCTCGTCGAAAATAAGTTAACGCTGACGTCCTGAGTTCTTGAACTTCTGCGTAGTATATCGTTACCAAGAGAATGGCCAAGTTCATGCTCGAACAACTGGGATTTTGTTGGCCAGAGATCGCGAGTGTTATTAGAAAAGAAAATAGAAAGAAACTATGGAGGAAATTGGTATGAGAACGAACGTTCGGTATACTTGTTTGTACCGTCTAACTTTTTGAATGACTGTAGAGACGTCTTGAAAACGACAACTTTCATTTTTATTTGAATAAGTTTCTTCGATAACGATCGCATTAAAATCAAATATTTGTCTGTTAAATTTGACAAAAATATCGTCATGGCGTTCCGTGAATTTGATATCGCAAATTATCGACGTTCTTTCAAAATGCCGACGCTCGCCACCTACACGATTAAGACAACGACAACGACAAGGACGACGACGGTGCGAGCTTTATCGTAAATTAGAAACACCGTAGGGAATTCCAATATGGATGAGAGGAAGCAACGAGCGATGTTTAACAAGAAGAAAATATACAAAGGCTGTCATCCGAGAATAAGTTGTCTTTTTGTCTTTGAACGTTATAACTTTTTTTTGAAAGTGAATATAATTATTCAAAAGAAATATGAAGGATCGATGCATTGAAATTATTTGAAAAATTTGTTAAAAAGATTGAAAAACGAATGAAATATTTTGAATTTATTCTCGTCAGTTTTCAACATTTCAACATTTAGCAATTTTATTTTTGGAGAAGGATTAAAAATCTAGCCAAATGGGATCATTTCTCGCTTTTTAATTCAGTACTAAACGGAGAAAACGACCTCACGCACGAGACGTTCTGAAAGGATCTCAATTACGTGTATTTAACGCGACGAAACCAGGAAGAAAGAGGAGAAAGAAAAACGAGAGAGAACTTGCATGGAGTTTCTTGTATTCATATTCGTGAGCCAGGTAAATATCGAAATGATATATAAAAGAGTTACTCGACCATCGTTAACAACTTACATGCACGAGATATTATTTTAAAAATATAAAATTATATACATTTATATTTCTGTCATTAAAAAATCTCTTTAAAATATTAATTTACATGAAACATAACCCGCATAAGGATATTATAAAATGCTTGCCAGATATGAAAGTAATATAAAATTTGCCACGTATTTCTTATTATCTACGGCCCATTCGAGATACTAAAATTTCATCATAATATGAACGTTCTCCTTAACTATCCTATCGCGCACATCTGCTTTAAAACAAGCGAATCCATGGAGACCTTCTGGAATAAATCGAAGTTCGATATCATGATACACATCGGACGGCTTCGAGGACCAACTATGGCCTTAACCCTGCACCCTTTTAAAACCGTTCGTTCATTATTTCTTCTAATGAATATCATTTGCAAAAATAAAAATAAAAATAAAGAGAAAGAGAGAGAGAAAGAGAGAGAGAGAAGCTCCAGCTGGTTCACATTGGCACGCGAACAGATCGTTATGTTCGCAAAACTCGCAAAGAACCGACAGATATCGTTCGTTACCTCGGGGTTTTCTCGATAAGCTAATTAAAAGAGAGACACGAGAAGACAGCAAACCCGTTCGCATAATTGGATCAAGTTGTGCAGCAAGATAAGCTAACTTCCGTAAACGCCTTCGATGATTTATCAAGAATATTAATAAATTAATCTTGATAGATATTAATTTACTTACCTTAGGTATTATTTGCGAATACGTCAAATGTACAATTTTGATTTTTAAAATATATTATATTAATTTTATATTTCGCTGATTAAGACTTAATTCTTAATAATTGAATTATTAAATGAGGTTTCTAAAAATGCAAATTGAATATTATAATTTTATAAAGAATTTCGAGATAATTAAAAAAAAAAAAATATTTCTCTATGTTACTTTAAGTATATTTTTTTATTATCAATCTAAAACTGATTAACCTTAAGCATATTTCATTTCTGTCTTTATTCAGAACAAATGAAGACAAGATAAACGAGCGGATAAAATTTGCGACGAGTTCATTTACAACGTGGATTCATTCCACGATGTTTCACAGGGGGTTGTTACCAACGATCCATGACGAAAGCGAGAGAAATAGAAAGAGTGAGAGAGTGAAAAGGGGAATGGGTAGACCAGCCTATTCGCCCACTCCTTTATTTAGAACGCGAGCTCTGTGGTGGGCCGCGAGGTAAATTGCATCCTCAATTTTTAATAAAGCCCCGGAGGGGCCAGAAGCTTTGTTGAACGTAGATATAAAGTGAACTTCGACGTTGGGTAAGTCAAGCAGCAGTAGCAGAAGTAGCAACATCGTTGCAATGGCGGCTTCGAGTAGAAGAAAAGAAAGGCAAGAAGGGATAAGGGAATTCAGAAGAAAAGGACTGACGAAAAGAAGAACGGGGAATCTTTTTCTTCGTTTCATTGTGAACTTTCAGTCTTCAGGATTTACGTTCATATGTCCATCTACCTTCTTGTAATATTCATTCTGGATAGTGGAGAGCAGATTTGAAGATGATATACTAAAAATGGATTACATCAAGCAATGGATCAATAAATTTATGACGTGAGACTTAACAGAAAAGGATCATTTATAAATAACATCGAATGCGTTTGTTTTGGGTGTTTTTTTTTTTTTTTAAATACGAACGATTATGCTTTTTTCAAGTAAGAGTAGATACATTGAAAAAAAAAAAAGAAAAAAGGAAAGAGCGCAAAGTCAATAGAATAAAGGGACAGAAAATAAGATGGGTAGGCAAAGGGGAAAAGGGGAGAGAGAGAGAGAGAGATAGTCGAGGGTTGGTAGATCGGAGATATTTTACTACGATCGACAAAACAATAAGTACGACTGGAGAAAACTTCTGTATATTTTAGAACGGTCTGAGACGACGGAACTTGGGAAATAAGCATCGACGTAATGGCAGTTTTATAGGAGATTTATTTCTAGGAATACGGGCGCGCAATGATGCGCAGCCAGTAAACAAGAATCAACCCTTACTATTTTTAACATTTCGAGAAATCGTGAAATAAGAAGCCATTAAGAATTTCTTTTCAATTTTCATTCGACCCTGATTATCACAATTTTTATGATTCTCTCGAAATCCATTACGATTGCTATTATTTTTATATTGCCTTTTGAAGAAACATTTAATAGATTCAAAAGATATCTTTAACGTAAAACAAATAGATTTATTAAAGGAATTTTTTATTTTATCTAAGAATAATTTACATACGATCTTATGATAAATAGATATTTAAATCAATGGTTGTGATAATCTGCGGTTCACACCGTAATAAATTTGATCTTTGATAAGTAGACATTGGTAGTCCACACATGTAAGACCCTTTCGGCTCTTCAGAAAATGGATACCTATCATCGTGCTTTATCTACGTTTATTAATACGCTAAAATATGTAATGATCGAAAGACAACGATATTGGATACCAAGAGCTAACTCAACAGCCCTTATGCAATATACGTCATTGCAAGAGGCAACGATACCCAGTAACTAACGAGCAACATGATAGTCAACTTCATTAAAATCATATTGATTAAGTTGTTAACAAATAATAGATATAACACAATATTTCATTGCTATTAAAAATAATTTCAATCGATAAAAACGCGAATGGTATCAAGCGTAATTATCCTTTCCCTTCTCTCTCTCTCTCTCTCTCTCTCTCTCTCTCTCTCTCTCTCTGTCTCTCATCATTCCGTACTTCTTTTCTAACTAATATAAAGACGCGCTTCGAATAAATATAACCGCATTACGAATGCTGACAGCGAAATCCCAGGAAAGAAAAATACGTTTCCAAAGGATACTATCTCTCTCTTTCTCTCTCTCTCTTTCTCTTTCTTTCTCCTTCCTTTCCTTTCTCTTTTCGAGCGTATAATTTACTCGGTAATTTAGGGGTCACGAATCCGACGGGAGTTTTTGTCGAAGTGGCAGGAAGCAGAAGAAGAAGAGGAAGAAGAAGAAGAAGAAGAATAAAAGGAGGAATAAAAGGAGAGGAACGAAGTGGAGCACTCCAGGCTTGTTAAGAATTTCATTCTTAAAATCGGCGGCCACTTACCGGCAGGTGGCCAGCCGGCATCAAATCAGACGCGTTACGCTAACTGAATTTAAATCGTCCAAAAGAGAGAGAGAGAGAGAGAGAGAGAGAGAGAGAGAGAAAAGAGAAGAAAAGAAAAGAGAGAGAGAGAGGGTGAGAGAGAGAGAGAGAGAGAGCTACCGCCACAGTGCCACAGGCTACGAGGATTATCATAATTTATGCGCCCTCGCGCCTTCTCCAATGTGCTGCTGTAGCCGTGGCCTTACCTACGATTCCAAAGCTCTTTATTATAAATCCAAATCGAGCGCATAATTCCTTGAGATATAAGCATTCTGTGAGAACTGTATAGGTGTACGTGTAAAAGAGAGAAAGAGAAGGAGAAAGAAGAGAAAATTGAATTATGCTCGATGAAAAGGGTCACTCGCTCTCAGGCATAAACCTAACCTTCTTTACCTACCCTCGAATTCATTTCAGAGCTTTAGAGATTCTAATTAGGAGGAGTGGATCTTAAAAACACGAATTTCGAAGTGTCTTCCTGTTTTCTTTCGAGTTTGTTGCGTCCTTGATAATGGAATGGGATTTTATCGAAGAGAATCAAGATTCAAAATGTCTTAAAATTTAGATCAATGGAAGTACAGTGAACTCGTTTCTTAATATATTTCATTACTCTGATACTCTGATTATATTGGATATACTTGAATCTATCTTTTATCTCCAGACTTTAAGGAAGATTTTTCTGTAACTTTTTATCCTCCTCTTCATTATCTTCCTTTATAGTTGTCTTATTTTATTGTGCCCTCGTTTTCTTTTTTTTTTTTTTTTTTTTTTTTTTTTACAAATGAGATATCGTTCGAAGAAAGTAATAAAAAATTACAGTCACATATCGAAGTTCGAACAGCACATTGTTCGAGCGTCCTCGACTCTTTTTTGTTCCCTCATTCAGTTAGCCAATTATCCGTGAGAAACTTTTTATCGTGGTCCAGTCGAACCTTTACTCGGCATCAATTAAATTAGTTTCAAAGCATCGCGAACACAGCTACGCAAGCGCTACCTCAATTCTTCCGACACCTGCTGGCTCTCAAGTTTTCTTTCGAACGGACACATCGTCATTGTCCTATCTTCTCCAAACGATTTATTATTGTTAGTATCTATAGTATCAATCAAAAGACGTTTATATATAGTTAGACGATAGATAATCCATACATTGAATAAATTTCGCTGAATCATCATGGTGAGAAAAATAAAAGAAAATCACTAAGGGCGGTCTGTAAGGATTAAATGACCAGAGTTTAGAATCTAAGGTTACTTTTGCCTGTTGAAATACGATATATTTTTACGTTACTTCCACAATAACAATTCATTTTTAACATAGCGCCAGAGAATAACTCTATACACACAACTCTATACCTTCTAACCATTCTCCCTCCAAAGAAGTTCAGAGTGACTAATGAGGGTTACGTATCCTCTCGAAAAGCGTGAAGATCTTTCGCCGTTAGGCCACCATCCGACATCCCTTGTTATTATCATCATCATTTTCTTTCGTTCCACTTCGAAACTCGATTTCGACGCCTCAACACCCCTCGCTGTGTTTTTCCTTTACGAAGTTGATTGCTTTTATTCATGGAACGTTTTGTCTTCTACCTACGACGTTACTACTGCTTCTTTAGATATATGAATAATAATAATAATAATAATAATAATAATAATAATAATAATAATAATAATAATAATCAAGTAAGGGTATTTTGAGTTTCGATCCGGTTTGTCCTACGTTATCCCCTCACGTGCCAGAAAGAAATAGGCATGTTGGTATTTCCTGCTTTCCAGACGTTCTCCGCTTTATCTTCACAGATAGGGTAGTTCTCTGTCGTTCTGAACGCACGCATTATGCGAAGTGTATACCCAGACGAAGATAATGTTCGAACGAGGAATGAGAGACTCCACGAGACGTTCTATCAGGAAAGAGAAATATATATATATATATATATATATATGTATGCTTACGTATGTACATACATATATGTGTTTGTATATGTATATATGTGTTAGATTGGTGTAGTCAAAGAAGGCACATTGGTGACTCGCGTAATCGCACCGGATATCCTGAGTGTCTTCTATATGGTGTGACTGGACACGACTAAGGGAGTTCCTCATGGATGTTTTTCTTTTGTTTTAAACTTTTCATATGTGGCCGGAGAATTCTCTGATGTGTGATATTATTTTTCCAAAACATAGATCCGTATGAATTGTAATTCATAATGTGATTCAAGAGAGAGAGAGAGAGAGAGAGAGAGAGAGAGAGAGAGAGAATAAAGAAAATAAAGAAAGAAAGAAAAAGAACTTTAAGCATTGGATATACTTATAGACTATTTTTTTCTTTATCAGCCAAATATCACGATAATACCCATATTCATTTCAGATATAGCGAAACTTTTACGAGAGATACAATAAAAAATCATTTACGTCAGGTACAAATCATTATATCGCCAGGAGAAATAATTTGCAGGAGGTCGCCTTGAAATTTAGTAGGGTCGACGGTGAAAACGACGAACAACAATGGTCACTAAGGGGTAAGGGTGGATGCAAGGGACTCCCTCCCTCTCTCTCTTTCCCTCTCTCTCTTCTCTCATGAGACCATTCCTATTTGTCCTCCTGAGAGCCAAACCGTGTCGCAGCTTCCGACGGCACGCGTTCTCCGATGTTAGAGAACACGAATAGGAGGAGTGGGCTTTGGCCATTGCTACCACATTGGACGTTAAAGGACAAAAGTAAACGGGAGGTTGGGAAAGTGTTGTAAAGTGGAATACGTACGATACTCAATCTTCTACTGATTTTTGTTTTATGACTCATTGAAAGCCGCACTCGCGCTTAAAACGTTAGCCTGCTAATTCAAGAACACGTGCATTAACCGGAACGATGTTCATTCAGCAAAATTGAGAATACAAAATGAGAATAAAAAAAAAATGAGGGGATAAAATGAGGGGAATACTCTGATTAATCATGGTGTAAAATTTTCAAAATGAAAAAAATATATACATATATATGATGTCGAATTAGATCGTCGCAATGTGTGAATTTTTTAAACATTTCTTTGCACTTAGGTATCAGAATATATTTCGCAGATTTTAACTTTATCGATTAATTCCTTTTCGTTCCTCTGTCGGAGTAATTCTTTATTTATAAGAAAAAATGTCTCCTTGGGGGATGATGTCCTTTAGGGGATGATTTCCAGAGTCGTCGCCTATAGTCGTATAAACTTAAATAATTCCATTTTTGGCGAGGTATATTTCTCTTCCCTCGTCATGTTTTCTGTAAATGTATATCACTTAAATTCGTGTTCATTCTAAAATACTATAGTAATTTAAAACAATGAACGTGTTGTAATTCAACAAGAAGTAATATCTATAAAACTTTTCCTTCGCTTCCATTGTATCTATAATATATCTTATACTCGTAAATTTCTCCACTTATCTCGAATCATCAAAGTATCGTCTATTTAGTCTATATCCCGATTAAGATCCACCTTAGTAAAGGCAGTGACAAAGAGTCTACGAACTACCTCAAGGTTATAAAGATTTCCAATTAACCAAGGTCAACGACGAATTAGTAAGCGTTAAACGATGATCATTAGATGCACGGACGAAATACTAACGAGCGAGCCTGTTTCTCTACCAACGGGAGAGAAAGAGAGATAGAGAGAAAGAGAGAAAGAGGTCGTCGGGAAGCTGCTTAGCTCGCTTCGATAAGCAGAAGGCACCAATACAGGGAGAGTGTCTTCTAAACGTGTGGCGATTCGCAATCGCGACACGGTCGTGATTACCTGATTGAATAATTCATCGTCGCCGGTCTTGTCAAAGAACGTACCGATGGAGGTATCTACCCTTTCGCTTCCTTCATTCTCGATACTCATTCTCTTTCTCTCTTGATGTCTTTCGACTCCTTCTTCTAGTCTCTCTTTCAAATTCTACCAAAGGTAGAATCATTCTACTCTAACATCTAACAGAGAAACGAAAGAGTTGTATAATTTAGCTAGAAGGTAGGATGAACGAGTGTCCTGAATTATCTTTAACGATGGCTCCTCGAACCCTCCTTTCCTTTCCAAGAATCTCTACTTCTCGCAGGTAACTTTTTACCGCTTCTTTTGTCTACCGAACAGGATGTCTCTTCCTTTGTGGATCCTTTTAGCAGCATGTCGTACAAGTCTACAAGAATGTCATATCTTTTCTTCGATTTGGGAATTCACGTGGAATCCCAAATCGATATATATATATATATATATATATATATACTTTCTACCAATCGAAAAGATACATAATCGATGAGCATCGTAGATATTTTATCATGAGACAGGGTCAATGAATCTTCCTTAGTACCATTTCATTTTTCACGAAACACATTATAGGCAATATCGAGGACATGTAATCGAGGTAATGTAGAAAACAAGAGCGGGAGACCATCTGAGGTCCCTTTGGATGAGTCATCGGTCGAGTTGAGAGTATTATCGTATGCAAGCTGGGTCCCGTCTGCCAGAAAACCCAGTCTCTAATCTGTGCTATATCGTAACAAATACTTCCCGGACTTACTTGGTTGAATGTTATCCTTAAACCGGACTACTGGTTTACAGTATTATGGAACGCAAAAAATGTCGAAAGAATTTGCCTCCGTATCTGACGAAGTCTCATGGCCCCTTCGATAAGTCGAGCTAAGAGTTACTTTCGAAGGGCGACCATCGTTTCTGAGGGTTTAAGTGGTAAATTGCCTTTGCAGTTTACTAGCCGTAACTCGACATTTCTAAAGGGAATTTTTTAATGCTCGAGGTTAATGCAATGTCGCTAATGGAATCATTTCTATCGTATCAAATAACGTTAGGAATCTATCATGAAAAAGGAATCTAGAATAAAGTGAAAAGAAAAAGAATAAATAGATACTCATAAGAAATAAATTGGATCAACTGTTATATCAACAATTTATCTAAAATTGATCATATGTTTTGTATCCAGAAGATAAAATGATAATCATCAGTGAGATAAACTTTAATGATCATTCAACAACTAACATAAAGTAAAATGAATAATAGAAAAAAAATTAAAAGATACCAAGTCCACTTACATTGAGATCGCTCGACTTTGTCCTCGTCAAAAGTAGCCATGTCACGGTTGACACCGTTGGCACTTTGCAGCTCGTAAAGCTAACAACGAAGAGAGACAAGAAGCCATTTACCATATTATTATAGCGCACGAGGCTATGAATATTGACGCGTACTTTCATTAAATCGCGCGAGCCAGGTTGTCCGGTAAGAACCTCATCGTGCTTGTCGTCCTTACTCGTAGTGCTCGTTTGGCGCCGCCCATAAGGATTCCCTGACACTTCTTTGAAACAGCTCTGCGCGTTTCTCATCTATTGGGCACGCTGATTAAACCGAGTTGGCATTCCCCGAAGAAGGGAGAAGTTATTAACGATACCACCATCTTCGTCTCTTTCTCGGAGGAACAGGCTTGAGATTAGATCGATTTTCATTCTCTCCCACTCTCTCCTCGCCATTCTCACTTGTTTTACTGTCTCTCTCTCTCTCTCTTTCTCTTTTCTCTTTTCTCTTTTTCTCTCTCTCTCTCCCTCCCTTTCTCTCTCTCTCTCTCTCTCTCTCTCTCTCTCTCTCTCTCTCTCTCTCTCTCTTTCTTTCTTCAACCGGTCGAGACATTCTCCAAGCTATTTATCTCAACCGTTTCCATTATCCATCGTCCAAGCGTATATATCAGATCGCTTTTCTTATAAGCCTTCTCGATTATCGTCGTTTTATTGCTTAGCAAAACAGTGAATCAACGTGTGCTAACATTTATCACGCATAATCAAATTGAAAGGTAATCGACGTTTCTTGCGAGGAACGTGGATATCGGACGACAACGGTGATTTCCAATCGTTCATGCATTATGATTTCTGGGTTAGGAATTTCATAAGACTCTTTAAGATAAGCTATGTGACATGGAAATTCAATTACCGTTTTTCCAAAAAAAAAAAGAAGAGAATAAAGAAAAAAATATTCTAAAAATTCTCATATAATTTTGATTTTCGACAATCTTATAACAAAACCAAAGAAATAATTGTTACACATGGTTAATTCAGATACGAACAAATTCGTTCGTCCAGGTGACCGAACACGTAGTAACTCGGGCTTATCGTACGAACGATATATCATCGTAGATGTCGTTGTTACTCTCGTGGTTTTCGGTGAGTGGTCCAAGAGGAGATAGTTGAGATTCCACCGACAGTTTCGGCGATTTGCCAATTACGTACAGGCAAACACATACATACATACGCACACATACATATCTATCCGCCAATCTCGAAAATCTCGTACGCGTGGAATGCATTAGGTCTTACGATGCGCGTTGTCGTTCTAAAGCGTGCGACCTATCGAATATGTGGTATCCAGTGGTGTCCACAAGTTCTATCTAAAATAAGGAGACTCAGCGATATTAACCAAATGGTAAGGAGAGAGGGCTCGGAGGGAGAGAGGAGTAGAGGTTAAGGGATGGAAGGAGAAAGAGGAAGAATGTTTCGCTCGTTGCTACCTCCCTTTCAATCCGCGTCCCCTTGGTATGTTGGTAGCGATGGCGTAGGAGGAGGTCGTTTCGTGCTTTCTGGAATTTGTAAGGAATTTCGTTGGAAGGATCTAAACAATATCCTGGGGTTGGATCGTAGCTGGAGACGTTACGCGGATTAGGGTGCGGTACCGTTCTGTCTCAAGACGACAAGAGAAAAAGGAGAAAGAGAGGTAGAAGCATCTGTTGCGCCTCCATGAGTAACATTTACATAATCGTGAAGGCTTTAGTCGTAAGACGTAGCCTGTCTGTCGGCCTACCGTTTCGTGCCACGCGTCGAGCGAACGGTATTCGCCATTGTTATTTCTAGAATCAAGTAGGACCACTTGCAATTACTTAGAAACGCAACTCTTCTTTTTGTAAGATCGTAAAAAGGAAACCTTAAAATACCGATGTATCGACGCAGGTATACAACCATTATTTTTATTCATTCGCAGTCGAGAAAGAACGTCCCATCAAAAATATCCTCTTAAACGAAAGGGGAAAACGTCTCGAGACATCCATTAATCTCGATCCTTATTCATCTCTTTAGATGTCCATGGTTTTGTTGTCGCGAGAGGTAGAAATAACCAAAATGATGGATTTGTAAAGAGAAAATGTTAGCAATTTCAGGATTACTTCTTTTGATTCAGAAATTTCTTCGTTTCAATAATATAAAATTATTTCTTTGAAAAATTCAACGATCTTTTACACGGTAATATATAAATAAAATGGAAAAATTGATGAGATAGTAAACGACTGACCTTCTACGGATATAAAAATTCCAATTTATCTGAAACTTTCAATTTCAATTTTACTGTTCAAAATGCCTTCTCGTTTGAAAGTCATAGACGACTTGCCAACGTAATAACACCGTCGCGTAACACGGAATACGACAATGAGACAATTCCAAGCAAGTTCTCCCATCCCAATGTTACAACATAGCATCCCAGCTAGTGTTCTGGTGAAGTCTATGTACGGTAGACGGCAGTGATATGATTTGCATGTCGTAGAGCGACGACCCCATTGCCTACCAACTCGCGTCTCCTTCCATCAAGAGAGAGAGAGAGAGAGAAAGAGAGAGAGAGAGAAAGAGAGAGAGAGAGAGAGAAACAGCGAGATGGATAGATAGAAAGAGATGGGTAAAGAGATGGAGAAAGACAGTGAATGATAGAGAGGACGAGATAGAGAGAAAGAGAGCAAGAGAGATGGTATATAGCACGTATTAGCTATACATATGCGCTCGCAAAGACTTCACAGGCTCCAGCACAGTGCTAGTAGAGAAGTGAAGTGACGTGCTGCGCTGCATACGTAACGAAAGCTTCCCGCATTAACCGCATCCACTGCGTTTCGTCCTTTCGTCGTCTTCTTCGTCGTTATTCTACCCGACACCGAGGCTGGCCAATTAGGAGCGTCGCGGTGCCTCCGAGATGAAGCTTCATTTTCGAAGTCACTCCAAGGTGTTGCTGAACTTTATATAGTATCACCTTTCATTGCTACCTTCTTTTTTCATGTTTCTTTTGTTTTTTCTTTTTTGGACCGCCTTTAATATTTTTAATGAGAGATCTATTGACTTTACTTTCTCAAATCTTAATTGTCATCTTCAATTGATAATTCGATCGACATCGTCGAAAAATTCATTTCTTCAATGGTTAAATCGTTTCGTTGTACGAGAGAACAGAATGTGGTAGATATTATGGCTAGTATCCTCCCTATTATTCCTCGTCCTCACTATGCTTAATATCAAGCAGGTCGTTTTGAGGTCGCTCTCTGGCATAATCTCTGACTCATTGAAACTTCGTCCTGCGTAAAGGCAATAGCAAGACCTACGTAAGCACACTTAATCCGTAGACTCGAACGACCGGATACTTAGGACATCGATAATACGATACATCTTTATTCGGACATTTAAAAAAGGATAAAATGTTTTGAATTTATAAAAATTAATCTTAGATCTTTCTATAGATATACCATGTTAATATTATTTATTTCGATAAGAAATTTAGTATTACCCGTAGGTTAATGCCGAGATCACAATCAACATAAATTGTAATAACGTCGTGAAGTACCGTAAGAGAAACTTACAAAAGTAGTTGCAAGCATATTCGATGCTCAAGAAAGCGTTTGGGACTTTCCGTCGTAATTGAATTACTTCCGCATATAACCAAGAAAAGTTAGTCACCTTATAATTCCATCAAGAACAATTAACGTCGCTTGAGTATCTCGCAGAAAAGTTAGGCGACAATTTAATATTATAATTAATTAACGAGACAATCGATGCTCCTCCACTTTAATTGAATCTGTAGAGCCTTCTCGTTGATTTACATCAGACAAAAGAAGGTACGAGAAAGAAGAAAAAAAAAGTGAATATATCAATTGAATTTCCATTCCCGTGTCGAAGGTTTTCTCAGAGAAATCGACTTCGATCGTGCGCGACACGTTCATCGATAATGCACGATCATGCTACAAATGCAAAAGGTTCCCTTGGAAAGACGCGTTAGAGTCGACGCTCGAACGTGACCGAAGCCAAAGAAAAATGTTAAGTCTCGTTTGCGAATATTTCGCAATTTCCTTACAAAGAAAATTCAATGTGCTTTGTCAAAATCATCTTTTCGTCAAATTTTCATCAAAAATTTAAGCCTCTCGATAGTTGAGAAGAACAAATAACACGCTATAAGGTTTCAATATTCTAAGTTAAAAAGTGAAACGAATTTAGGAATTTTAAATGAATGTTAAATAAATCACAAATAAGGTCAGAATAGCAAAGTTAGATTTTCGTGTGTCAATCAAATATTGAAGACATTTGTAAAGCTTATCGGAGCAGAGAATCTCAAATTAAGATCGAAATAATATATATTAGATACGATTCAATCTACAGAAAATGTTACGTAAATATAAGATCCTTGGTAATGTCTTTGCCTTTTACAAAGGGTATAAGTTAACAAGGGCTTGAAGGACCGTCGCTGGTTAGATTATTATCCCAACTGATGTAAGAAAGTTATTTACGCCGTAATAATCTTATTTGCCAAATAGCTTTCGTACAATATCTGGGTTGGGTTAAGCGAAATCTCCGGAAGTCTCTGTGTGAAATGGCTGCGGGTAATACGGGTGCAACAATGGCCTTCGCGAGTACGATCCAACGTAACTCGCCAGCGTCGAAAATGTTCCTGAGGCCGCCTCGTGTGTAGCGAAGAGGAAACGCGATAAGAGAGCAAGGAGAGGTTCGCGATACGCATACTACTCGTCGACCGTGATCATTAGGCAAATATAGAGAGCTATTAACGCTCGTGACTCTCTTCTTGGAAGGATGTGCGTTCTTCCTGTGAATTCTATAAGATCATAACTGCCTGATAAATGATCATGACGATCATTGGTTTTTTCGTATCGACGGTATGAGAAGCTTTATTGTTAATATCTCACTTATGAGCCAACATTTCTCTTGTATTATTCTTAATCTTTTGTTCCTTGATATAGCTGAGCATGAAGAACACGTTTGAATTAATAGCTTCATTATATGTTGATATTATAAATCTATGTAATAATAAATATAAATCAATGAATACCATGAGGAGACAATTGGTTGTCTTGAGATTGGCGAAAGGTAACGCGAAGATACTTATAATTAATACGATTAATTAATCATCGGCCGCTTAGGAAAATTGGTAATACCTCGTTGGAATGAGTCGAATGATTACATCGTAAACAGACTTCCGCTAACTAGAGACATTTAACTCCGGTTCGCCGACACCGAAGCGCCATGAGTTTAGCTAACTATCTGTAAGCAGCTTATGAACTATTAGAACGGGCAAAAGCGGTTGGAAGGTATTCCTTGCGTTTTTGCTTATACCGGACTTTGATAAAAGAAGACTTGAAAGGCAAGCTAGAATAAAAAGCTATCGTTAGCGAATTTCCTTTTTGTTAGCTTGCCTTTGCTTAAAATCTCCTTTCCAGTCCCTTTTCTTCTCTATTCATACATTGTCCATAAAACATTATTAATTAAAATAATTCACACTTCATGTACTTTCGAATCAGTCACTATTTCTAAATATAGATATATTGAGTTAGTTATTAATCATATTAATTAATAAAGACTTTATACAATTACATCAAATTTTATTAAATTGATATATTGTATTCATGAATGCGACGAATAATATTAGAACTGCATTATCAAATTATAAGAATCTATCGGCAAATTATCTATACGGTTCATTGACTCTTAACTCTCTGCAAATCGATCGGAAAATCAAGCTTATCTGACGTGAGATAGAAGCTAATCGGACGAATAATTAGTGACTTTGCGGACGTATCAGTCAATCTTCATTCCATATGGGGTTAATAATGTAATAACATAAGTGCGCGAGCGTATACGACGAACACAAAAGCAATACATCTCCGATGAAGATCAATCGTAACGGATGGAGGATTTAGGGGATGGGATTGGCGGCAAGAGGTTAACGTGATAATACCGGAAACGTCCAGACGGAACCTTTCCGCTTTGACGAGCGCCGATGATGTCTGTCACAATGGCATTTTTATGCGAGCACATTTTCACGTCCTCTTTCGAACCACTTCGGAAATTCTCTTTCCTGAAACGTTACCTTCCATCCATTTCCACGTTTATTGATCGGATGAATTTGTTAAAGAAACGACGCTGAAAGAAAAATATTCGTCCATTGTCTTTGATTATGTTTTATTTTCTATTTATTTAATTCGGATTAATGTTGATGATGATATGATCCATTGTTATTAAATTGAATATAATTCTTGATCAATCATCCCACGAAAACAAAATTGTTTTATGTAAATATCAATTTTGATATCTACGTAATCAAAATATCAAATATCAATTTTGATATCTACATAAATCAAAATATCAAATATCAAGTTTGATATTTTGATTTACGTAGATATCAAAATTGATATTTACGTAGAATACATTATTACGTTTGATGACTGACGAATGAACTGTATTCAATTTGATACATAATCAACATTAACGATCCATTTGGATCTAAATAGGATCATGTAAGAAAATATTCAAGAAAAGGATTATGATTATTACCTCTGTGTGTGTTGACTCATAGATAGTTATATACGAAGAGAACGAGAAACTCAAGTGAGAGTGTTTAGGAGAACTGTGAGGTTAGGAGTTAGGAGAGGGGTTTGAAGGGATATCGACGAGTATTAAATTACGACAACGTCGGCGTCGGCGTCGACGATATCCAGGCGTCGCCGGAGCGACGGCGCATCGCGGAATCGCTAATGGAATACTCTGGTCCGGCATATTGTCGAATTTCGTCGTTCCGGGGATAAAAGCCCGTTAATTCGCAACCCCCTTAACGGGTCCCGCTAATGATTCCGTTTTGGCTTGGTGGTTCGAGCTGTCACCAGGCCGTCACGCGCAGATGCAGTTTGTCCGGCTTACACTGTACCCTCCTCATCCTCCTCCTGTTCCTCCTCCTCCTCCTCCTCCACCGCCTCCACCGCCTCCACCGCCTCCTCCTCCTCCTCTTCCTCCTCTTCTAGCTCTCACGACCACCCCCCACCTATATTCTATACTTTATCCGACCGCATACGACTATAATGGCCGACGTGTATATTGATTTATTCCAAATCCGATTATGATAGCCTTATTCGTCGTGCATCACTTAATAATACGTTCTAAGTTTTGTTAAGAGTTTGACTAAATAATTTCCATTAAATGGATTGTATTCACTCATTTGGATTTACGTATAATGTTAACAGGATATCTAAATTATTGAATGTTCGATATCATTTGATCTTCACAGGATTGATTCGTGGAATTACTGATATTGATTGGGTATTCCAATAACTAAGTTTCTGTATGTTTAACATCTATATGTAATCGTTGAAAGGATAACTAGTACATATATTATGTAGAAGTTTCTCGTGAACTGGTTGATAATTTATAGTCTCTCATACTGCGTTATGAAATTAACAAGACGTTTAAACCATGAACTTCTCCAGACAAAGGATGAACGTTTTGTTGTTTAATAAAACTATTTAGATAGAGTTAACAAGATATCTAAATCAAATCTTGTGATCGTGAATTATGGATTCCACACTATTTATCGATTAAATAGAAAGTTCAATGCATTGATAAATGGCTAAACAACGCAAATAAATATCCGTATATTGTCAGGTAACATAGGAATCAGGTACATACTTACGAATGTATTATTGTAACAGGCATTACCTTTTGCCTATGCATACCTGTTATCCCACAATTTCGAAGCGTCTTGGCATTAGGCCAACGCCCCGATATTGCGAACCTCCAACTACCCTATGTCGTACTGTCGGAGTTGCTGGCCATTGTCCGGTCTGCCTAACTGGGGGTGAGTCTAGTATAGACGAGAGGGAGAGGGACTTCCGAGATAACTGGAAATTCGGAAAATAACGACATCGAGCGTCGTCGGCGACGACGCGGAATATGGCTTCCTTCCATCCCCCTAGTTTCAGCTACGATGATAGTAACCCTGTGGGATTTATGGAATTTTCACGAATAAGACGTTACGCCGAGTAATATCGATCGTTCGGTCAAGTCGTTTGGATAATTGGAAGTAAATAATTTTATATTGTCATTTTAAGAATATCATTGATCAGCAATGAAATTTAATTTGAAAGAGAAACGAAGGCTGTTTGAGTTATCGATGGGAAATGAAATATTTTATGTAATAGATATTTTTTGAAAAATGAAGATGATTTTTTTTTTACTTTTTCATAATGATTATATATTGTTGTTGGTAACTGTCTTTCACATTAAAAATATCAATCCATCAGTACTCGACATCGTCGCGAAATGAATTGGGAGGAAATATCGGATAAAGCCGACAACGAAGAAGATGGCGGTTGCCTTCAGCTTTTCTTGTAAGGAAAGTGAGTTTGGATGAGGTACCATCCGCATCATACTCTTTTTTTATCCGTCTGTCTGTCTCTCTTCTTCCCTCCCCCCTCTCTCTCTCTTTGTCGACTTTACCGCGGCAACTTCTCTCAAGCATAATCCAATTTGTGCTTTTCCTTCCCCTTCGCAAAGGAAGGACGGCAAGGCAACGGTTGGGAGGGGGAAGAGACGGGCGTCTCTATCGTTCGACGTGAGTCGACTTGTCGATGAAACGACAATATTGTTTTTTTCTCCGTACAGTCAAGTGAAGAACACCATCGATATCGTTGTGGCTTCGAGCTAGATCAGAAGATCGTTTTTACTTCCTGCGAGAAACGTTTGACGTACCTTCAATATCGGTGCAAACACGAAACGTGTTTGAATCTGTTGGCCAAAGAAGTTAAGAAGCATGTTGTGCCACGTGCACATACGATGGAGAAGTTTCAGAACGATGTTCTTGTAATGAAAATAAGTCAAGTGTTCTTCTACTGTTCGGTGTATATATTTTTCTAATGTTAGTAGATTGGTTGGTTGGTTAAAGCTGGTTTCTTTATCAAACAGAATACTATATACATATATATTTTTGTTGTCGAGTGAGTAACAAAAATCAAAATTGAAAATGGTTATACTCTTGAAAAAAAATGAATTGATAAATAAATTTATTCTTAAATTTCGTGGATAATGGTAAAATGGCAGTAAAAATTGTTACGCGTTAAAATCATTTAAATATTATTTTATTACAAGTTATTTCGAACACGGAAGAATTATGTTGACGAAGTAAAAGCATGAAGAGGATAGCGAAGCAAACTTTCGTGATATCTAGTAAATTAGAAGATCCACTTAGATCAAAAGACATTGGTCGAACAGTAATCGCTGTAAGACACGAGGGCACAAGTCCGAGTTGCAATAAAGGAACTGCTAAGAATTATGAGAAGGCGGAGACGAGAGGGAAGGAAAAAGGGATAGAGCAAAAGAGAGAAAGGTATTATAAAAGGGAGACTACGCAAGCCTTGTGTCCATCTAGAAGAGAATCCAATGGCCATTGCGCGTTCCATAAAATTCTCTTTTTCTTCAAAATAGCATCATTTCCTTCCTTCAGTGTTAAGTTACATAACATAGCTTCGAACATCAATAGGAATGCCATTTGGGACTTCTTCAATAATAGAATTCGTATCCTTGGGATTGGGATGGAAAGATAGGTACTTTTATAGAAATCAATTGTCTTAAGTTAAAATTATTGAAGATATTACTTTAAATGATAAAATATAATGGAATTATTTATATAATCGTCAATCGTTAATAATATAAAATTTAATCTATCAAATTATTGAATTAGTACTTTGCAAATTGCTTTAAAATTATTTCGAGATCTGCTAAAAATACACATGTACGTTGTAACTTAAGCGTTAATGTTTGATTTGAGTATAAAACGCAAATGAAAAGAAAAAAAAAAAAAAAAAAAGAAAGAAAAGGAGGAAAAGAACAGTTAACTCAGTTAATCTTAGAACTACTTTAGAACGGACATGCTTTATTCTCATGCTTCTTTCTACAATGTAGAGCAACACAAAAGAAGTTTACACGCTTAACACTCGTCGAAGCTCTCTCAGTGTTTGCGAGTGCAATGCCATTAATGGGACTCGATCGAACCCTCCGTTATCGTCTTACCGCTTTATTTCTTTTTAGCAGACCGCAGATATACGCGAATGGACGGACGTTCATTTAGAGGGGTTGCTTGGTGGCAGCACGTGCTTAAAAGAAAGTGGTTCTTATTCATCGACCACCCACGATTCTTTCTTAGACTCTTTTAGATCTACTGTAGACTTCTTTCACAGCTTAGAAAACCTTCAATGTCCACTTCCTTATTTCTTTACTATCCTCATTCTATTTCCTTTCTTTACCTTTTTCAATGGCATCTAATCGAATTCCGAAAACGTGATGATTTTCGTTTCTTTCATTAAATGTTCATGCGAAATAAACGCATGATTATTCTCTTAGTGTTATTGTTTCCTTTTCTTTTTTTTTTTTTTCTAATACCCAAGAATTATTTACTCCCTCGGTATGAAGATATCTCAATGAGCGTAGTTTGGCGCCATCTCTGCCAAGGGGTTGCAATTCTCTTTTACCCTTTACTTACCCTCTTGATAAAGAAACCGCTATTTTCGACTGATCCCATTGGAGAATATCACAGGACACCAATTGCCTCTACTAGATCGACTTATACATCATTAATTTTTTAATATATTCATTTACGTTAGCGACCAAAAATATATGCCCTTCTTTTTATCTAATAATTTCGATATTCACAGGAAAACGTTCCAGCACGATCGGAACATGTCATGACTATACGAGCCAAGAAATACGCGTATCTTAATATTACGTCCATAACGGCATTCTTTTACTTCCCTTTCACTTTCTTCTTCTCCATACCGAGGAATACAAGAGAATAAAGTAGAAACGGAAGAAAGAGAAAGAGAAAGAGAGAGAGAGAGAGAGAGAGAAGGAAGTACGTTAAGAATCGTAAGGAATGCTCTCAACGACATCCCGTCGATCTTTGTGAATAATAAAATCCCTTCTTTCCAGGGATGCGGCTCTATAACGCATGGGGGTGCTAGGTTGGGCATATTTTCTCTACCCACGTGGAATTTCAGGAGTGGTAGTACCATGAACAAAGAGAGACCGAGTGAGCAAGTGAATCTCCGACGAAGCATGGAGAATCTTTTGAAGTGGTCGTCTTCACTCGCAAGATCGATTTTAGCTTTCGACTTTAGTATGTTTCCTCTTGAATCTAACGTTGGGCCGTATCTTCAAGTTGCATCTACCACTCCTTCCGATACCTTTCATCTCTTTTTATATGTTATATCTATTTTTCCCTCTGTCTCTTTGATTTTTGCTGAAAGTTAGGGCGGATTACCTTTTTAAGGCACATCGGCGCGTGTATAATTTAATTCCGCGCCAACTCGTGAACCAGATGATAAACATCAAGTAGTGGAGTCGTTGGAAGAAGAACGACCGAAAGATGTCTCTCTCTCCCTCTCTCTCTCTCCCTCTCTCTCTCTCTCTCTTTCTCTCTCTCTCTCTTTCTCTCTCTGTCTTGCTTTTACTTCTACACTTGGTCTCATACACGCGTACTCGACGCGAAGTTGCCTGTGTTTCGGATCTCCTAAATACCAATTAGAGATGGAAACTTCCCCTTTCATGTTGATTCCTGCTCCTTGAAGTTATCTCGAAGTTCGTATTGTTCTCCTCTCTCTTCAGGAACGTCGGTTCCTTCTCTCTACCTCCCTCCCTCCCCCTCCTCTGTCTTTCTCTCTCTCTCTCTCTCTCTCTCTCTCTTTTCTCTCTCTCGTTCCGATGGAGCTTCTTGTTCGTATTCTACCGCGTACCTATCCTTCCAGTGGCCCATCCAGCCCATCAAGCTTGGCATTAGGGTTCGCAATAATTGTAAAGCAGAACTTGCCAACTACTTTCCAAATATTGTGCCAACCGTCTATTAAACTTGCTCGTGAGATCTTGCGATATTCACGGTCGGCCGAAGAAAGTTCAAAGAAAAGTGAATGGATCAGCTTTTACGTGGAGATAAACATTTTGAAGTTTATCAGTGAATTAAATATGAAGGGAGATTCTTTGGAAATAAATTACTTTTTTAAATTTCTATTAGACAATATGTTTTAATTAAATTTTAATGAATTTATTTTATAATTTTAATGAAATTCATCGTTGATAATTTCGTTAATTTATTTTAATTCTGTCGATAATTATAAATTATATCAAAGAGATCAAGAAAGTAAGGTTGGAATGAATTCTTCTGTTCTGTTACAAAAAAGAAGGGACATCCATCGATTTGAATGCACGTCCTCGTGGAAATTCTAGAGAGCGATAGGCCGATCATGTTAAAATGCTGAACCAAGTGATCCACGTTTTCTCTCTCTCTCTCTCTCTCTCTCTCTCTCTCTCTCTCTCTATATCTATCTATCTCTCTTGCGCTTAGCTTCCACGCGCGCGTCAACTAACGGAGGCGTTAAATTCGATGAAGCTGCTACTACGGGCCAGTCCCGTAGTTCTCTGTTTCTCCAACCGTCCTCTCTACTCCCGGTGCGAATTGAATTAAATCGTTTAACGGCCTTATGTTTCGATGGGGAAGGACCCTCCTCCGCCATCATTTGGGGAGGACCGCAGAGCCCAGGGAGATAAATGTAATGAACGTTGTACCTCGGACCGACGCTTAACCAAGACTCCATTAGTAGCGTTATCCATCTCACATTGGTCCACCTTAACTCATTTTCTCTCTATCTTTCACACATTCTCTTACTACTAATCCTTTATTTTTCGTATCTATATTCTTAATCATTCGGACGAACCACATTTGTTATAGCCGTCAGTTTTGATCGTCTCTGATCATTTATTATTAAGTTTTATTGCCGATATCAAAACATAGATGATGATTCAATAATAAGGACCAGATGTTCTTTATGGTATATAATAAATTCACCGATTTGCTGATCATTATTATTAAATGATAAAAGTTAAAAAAGTGCAAATTTAAATAAATTGTCTAGAAATCAAAATTGTTATAACAGAGAAAAAAGATGAGACATGAAGACTTCAAGAGTTAATTGATCATACATTTTTCTCGTTTGTATTTGAACAGGCGAAGCATATCTTTTTCTTTTTTTTTTTTTTTTTCATTCTTAGGAGAATTTCAATTACGTGAGAAGGAGAAACCCGACCATTGGATCGGACTGCCAGGCTCAGAAGTATGCCGAGGACGACGTGCCATGCCTGTCGCCAAGCAAATGATTTCAATTCCGTTCCATTAAGCCGACACGGGCCGAGGGTCTTCTCGTTTCGTTTCTCTTCTTCTTCTTCTTCTTCTTCTTCTTCTCTTCGTCTTTCTTCTACTTTGTACTTCTCCATCCTTCCGCGAAACTAAATCTTCCTCGAATCGGTCCTAGGAGGGAGCACCGCAGAATATTTAAGCTTCCTCTGGAAGAGAAACTCCGCGAGCCCGCTCCGGTATATTCGCTAAGATGTGACGAGAATCCGGAATGCTTTCGTGATTCTGTAAGGAAATTTTAACACCGAGGAGGAGTTAGATCCTTCTCGTTTCGGCTAAGGAAGGAAGGAAGGAAGGAAGGAAAGAAGAAAGGAAGGAAGGGAGGAAGGAAAGAAGAAACGGAGAACGTGCCACGCGAGAAATCGAGGAGTGAAAATCTTCCACGAGTTATACTCTTCTCGGGTAATTTCTTGAGTGCTATTAACTTTTTTGGATCTTCAATTAAATTATGATTTTATCCTCTTCAATGAATTTATAAGGTATCATTGCAGTAATGAAAATAATTTGTTGATTAGTTCAATATACGTATATATAATGAATACGCGACAGTAAAAAATAATTATTTTTCAGAAAAGATCTTTTGGAAATAAAATGTCAGGGACTACGAAAAAAAAAAAAAAAAAAAAAAAAAAAAGAAAAAAAAACTGATGTCATTCTGTTAACAATGGGATTAATTAATCATTCTCAGTTTCAAGAAGTTAATCGGTGTAATTCATTCGTCGAACAGTTAGACAATTCTAGTCGACAGATTTCACTGTTTTATACCACTCATCCAAAGTTTCATAGTGGTCATCGATTTTCTCTTAAAAATGTGTTGTAATTCGTTACGGATAGGAAATCTCCATTGAGATAAATTCAAGTGGATATATATGTATACACATCGATTAGTCTTGCGTGCAAATGTTATTTCGCGCACGCGTGTACGTGTTAACGGCATTGCTTGTTGATGGCTGTGGTGGTGGTGGTGATGGTGGTAGTGGCTTTTCATCGACTCACTCGCATAGCTCTCTATTTACGGGCGAACTATACTTATCGAGAAACGCCATGGATCATCAAGTACAAACGTAGGTAATTACAGAAACCACTGCACCGGACGTCGACCGGCTACAACTTTCGAGAAACGCGAATGCGGCCACATAGCAGACGTAGTATCGAGTTTGTTCGTCTGTTCGTTCGTTCGTTCGTATGTTCGTTCGTTCCTACTTTCGTTTCTGCGACATCCGTGCTTTTCCTTCGAGTTTCCTGTCGCAAGGAAGCCGAAATGCTTCGCGTAATTTTACTTCGATGTTTTTGAGTTAGTCCAAATGAAATTCTAGCTTCACTCGAAGGACTTAAAACTTTTCGAAAGAAAATCGATTCAGATAGAAAACATTGGTGACCACTTTATTATAAAATTTTAATGATCATTTTTTTTTCTTTCAATATAAAAATTAATCAAATATTTGAATTAATTGTTATAAAAGATTTTGATAAGAGTTGAAAGAAAAAAAATTATTATTATTATTATTATTATTATTATTATTATTATTATTATTATTATTATTATCTGTCAATAAAGTAATTTGTATGAAATTAAATTCTTCTAGAACTAGAGTGCGTGCTCGATTTTATTTTGAATTGTTCTTTTTTAAAAGCAATCGTATGTTACGTATAATTCGAATTCTTTTAATATCGTCAAGCCAAGGTTTATACAACTCGGCTTTCGTTTAGGAGTGACACGAGCAACATTTCGGTCTATTCTTTCAATAGCATCGATTCTCCATTTTCTATCCCGCATTTCACTTTCCACGGGTCGCACGAAAACCACGGAGATTAGGGGAGAAAGGGCCGTATAAGCTCTTTCAAGCGAACGGAAGCGAGTGACTTTCCGACGATTCTCACCCTTCACGAAGGAAATCGCCCCCGGCGGCTCTCCTGGATATTAAACTGTTGAACATCGGCCGAATCGTTCGTTTCGATGCGTTTCCCGACGACTTCTCAAAGATATTAAATTCGTTTTCATAAATGTTACCACAGGGCATACTCCTTTTCCTTCTTCTATGTGCCTGCTAAACTCTCTCATTCTCTCTCTCTCTCTCTCTCTCTCTCTCTCTCTCTCATCTTCTCTCTTTCTCTTTTATAACAATTCGTTCATGTCAATTCACGCTGCTGGTTCCGAGTAAACGACATACGAAAACGTTTCTAAAGCTTCTCGACTTATCTAGAAAGGAGTTTTTACTCGATAAAAAAATTATTCACGGTATAAGAAATTATTCCTTTTGAAGTTTTCAATAACGTCATAATGACAATCGAAATGACAATTTTATAATTATAAATACAAAATAATATAATTTTATATAAATTTAATTATTTTTAGATCAAACAATTGTCAAAGTTTTTAACAAAACTTAAGAATTCTTAAATATCATTATCTTATTTAATTCTTATATACGATAAAATGAAGATATCGCGTAGTTGAAAGAACTATATAAAGCTGAGAAGAGTCACACGATAGTTACAGGCCATCGTGAATAGAGCTCGACGTTGTACATAGGTGCATAAGAATGTTCGCACGAATTTCATGAAAGTTTCAACGTCTTCGGTGCGGGCGGACTTTGTACCGTGTAAGAACACAACTCCGACCACTCGTTTATTCAATGCAAAAGGAAAGTTTAAGAAGAGCTGCGTGTTCTCACCAAGTCCAAGAGATGTCTTTTAACTTTATTTCTTTACACATGTGGGTATCGTGATGTACGTTCGGTTATATCTCTAGATGACGTTTACAACGAAGGAATATAATTAAAACGTTTAAATTCATTTTTACAGAGAATTGTTGAGTGCATAATAGTAGAAAAAGATTTTTAAATAAAATCTTTAGGGGAAACGCACTTAGACATCCTCTTATAAAATTAACCAACTAAATTCAAAGAAGAGACAAGTCTCACGCAAGGAAAAATAATCTGGCAATTAAAGAAAATGAAGGAAGTCTGAAAACCAAAAGAGACGAGAACGAAAAAGAGAGAGGAAAAGAGAGAGAAAAAGAGAGAGAGAGAGAGAGAGAGAGAAGAAATAGGGAATAAGAAAGAAAAGGAAAGAGAGAACGTCTCGAGGTTTCATCGACGCGCAAGTAATGCCTCAGAGTTCCTCGTCCGTAGACGTGGCCTCTGCCCTCTGACCTTGTCGTTGCACTTGTGCACCGCGCTCGAACCGTGGGATCAGTGCCACGTGCCAGCCTCGTCCCCTCCGGTAAATTTACGCGGGCGCATTTCTCTTTCTTCTCTTTCTTATTCGAAAGCTGCATCATTCTCTTTCTCTCTCTCTCTCTCTCTCTCTCTCTCTTTCTTTTCCCTTCCTCTTACTCCAACCACATTTCCTTTCTTTTATTCCCCCACTCTAACTTCTCTTCTCCTCGCAGTCTCTCCCCGATTTCTTTTTTCTTTCTTCTTTTTTCGGCTCGCACCGACCGTTTTCTCGGCTTGCCTCGAGTTGGAAAGCCTCCCTTAGACAGGCCGCATATTTCATCCGTACGGGTGGTGCTTTTCTTTAATGGACGTCCTTAATAATATATCAATCACGTTTATGCTGCCACGCCGAGGGATCGGTCCGATATAAGCGCGTACGAACCATCTACATCTATACATATACATGTATATACATATATACATATACAATACGCGATCTACTGTAGCGATACGAATGCGCCATAGCAGCAGACATTATTGAATTTCCCTCTGTAAGCCCGCAAACTCTGTGGATTCGGGGTTAATAATATTTCCACGTTTATGTGTATGTATGTGGGTAAAGCTACATCACTTTCTGTCCCTCTTTCTGCCTCTTCTACGTGGACTCTGTATTGTTAAATTCGATATATTTTCATCTCTATTTCTCTCAGCTAGAAACTTATCCAAACAGTTTTTTCACATAAATTTCGTGATATGTTGAATAAGTTGATGATTAATAAATATCCCCAATTTGTTCGTGTATTACAAATTGAATGCTTTACGCTTTATATCAAATATTTGTAAATTACGATTTAAATAGTTCCTACGTCGTTTTTCAATTTATATTATTCGAATCAAATCAAAGATTCGAATCAAAAGCTATATAGTACTCCGTGAGAGAGAGAGAGAGAGAGAGAGAGAGAGAATCTCAGTATCTTCGGTGAATCTTTTCTTGATTATACGCCGCTACTTTGAAGCGTAATTCCTGGCCGAGATGAGTAAGGATCATATAAGGATAATAAGAGGAGGAAAGGAATATCGCGAGGACGTAGAGAGTTTCCTTGTTGCAGTCTAGCTGCATTTACTTGGAAAGAATGGCTTCGTGTAACCGAGTTAATCTTCCTTGCTCGTATCCCAACAGTTGTGTGTGCACGACTATACAACATTGTAAGCGCGTGAGCGTGAACGAGTATCGCACGGAACAATCAAACAAGTAATTTCGAACAAGCGTAATATCCTTGGCTAAGTGCGAGATGCCTGTTAACGTGCGGGCACACTAATACCGGTAATTCGGTTTACAAGCAGCGCTCTGCACCCTTGGCTATCTCTGAGCGTTACCTTTGTGCCGAGGAATTCGATATAAACGCGAGATAAGGGAGGAGAGAGAATGTACTAGGATGTACTTCAATCGATAGAATTAGACAGACACTATTGAAAAACCCACACGATATTCCTGCGTCAATATAGGATATTCAAAATTAATTGGTGGCTTTGTTGTTGAATTCTATTTTATACATTAAAAAATAAAAATGATTTCTTTCAAACTATTTTATTTCTCCCGACGAGTAAACTTTTTTTTTTAAGGCTAATTCAATTTTCGCGAAATCGAAAAAGAAGTTTCCTAGAAAATTCACCGTGATTTCTTAATGTGGACCCAGAATATCAGCTTTGACGATGGCATTAACGATGAATTTGAAACGAGAAAAACTTGGCACGTTATTATCATTTCAAATTCCCCACCGATCATATTAACTGCATCCACCGGAATAATAAGGTTTGTTTTCCCGACCGCGATGAAATTATTCCGTAGACTAATTCGCACGGCGAGATTTTAACTGCGACAAAAGTTATGTCATTCTCTTTCTCTTTTGATCTCGTTTATAGTGCGAAATATTTCTTGCGTTATTAATTCGAGTAACGTCGTATATATAGTTTATGCAGGATGGGACAATAAATTTGACACCTTGAATATCTCCATTCTTTTTAGAAATATGGAGAAACTTTGTTTACAAAAGTCGTACGATATGGAGAAAACCATAATATTAATAATAAAGAAAATAATTTTTTTGCAAATAAACGTGTGCTTGAAGATTAATTGTGTATTTTTAAAAAATAGTATCATATATTTTTTATAACTGTAAAAATTTGTTTATAACAATTGTTTATAACAAATTGTTAATTAATTATTAACAATACGTTGAAAAAATAATGAAAATTCTGCCCTTTAAAATGATATTTGATTCAAGTCTCTATGACTTTTAGTTTCGGAGATATTTCCATGTAAGTGGAATTTTTTTTTTTTAATAAATAACTAATTTGTTTACTAATTTTTTATTAATTTATATAATTTTATAAATCGATCTGAATCTGAATTATTTTTCTTCTTTCTTTTTTTTTTTTTTGTAAAATAACATGAATTTACTTCGTAAAAATTTGTTTATAACAATTGTTTATAACAAATTGTTAATTAATTATTAACAATACGTTGAAAAATTAAAAAAAATTTTGCCCTTAAAAATGATTTTTCATTCAGGTCTCTACGACTTTTAGTTCCGAAGATATTCCCATGTAAATGGAAAATATTTACGTAGGCCCATTGACTTATATAATTTCATTCAAATTAGTTGAATGACACACTGACCTATATAAATTCCAAGAATTTACGCGAGTCAGCTGGACAAGCTACTATTACTATACTATTACTACGAACAGTTAAATAATGAATGAAATCTTTCAAAGGCAATATCTTCGGAACGGAAAGTCGTAGAGACATGAAACAAATATCATTTTCAAGTGTAATTTATTCTCTATTTATTTAAATATACCATTAATATCGATATAATAAAATCACTTTTGTTAATAATTTTTTAAAATGAATTTTTCCTTTTCTTTCATAATATTGAATGAAAATCATTAAAATTTTTATTATAAATTTTTATTATTCATATGTCTAAAGACAGGAGACATTAAAAATGATCAAACCTATTGTCCTACCATGTATACATTATGATAAATTAAATAATAAATAAACAAAGAATTTCTAGTGATTCGAAAAAGAAGCATAAATTCTAATAATTAATTATTTAATTTCAGGATCAAATGTTAAAGAAAGAACTTTACGCAGGTGACTCAGTTGAAAGAATTTATTGATCGTTATTTTGATGTCATTGACGAAGCGTGGAATGCCGAGAAAAAAGCTACCGTGCTCACGACAGCCGTCGCACAACCAAAAAGCTTACGGCCGCCATTATGGCGAACGTTTTTTCTCCGTAGCTTTGGAAAGCGATTACTCGCTGGCATAGTTGCTGCCCGGAATGGCGCCAGAACGTAACAAGTAACCCTACCAAAAAAATTTACTGAAACAACGAATACCATCAAATGTGTGGTCCTCATTTCATCTCCTATAATTTATCATGCTGATTCTAGCTCATTGTTGTTAATATGCGATCGTGAAATTTTGTTTCGCAAGATGACTTCGATGATTACGTAAAAAATAAGTAACACGAATTGTTAGAAGAATTATACGATATAATCGATCGCCGAACATTCATTGAACAACCTATGTAAATATTTAAAGAGAAGAGAAAGTGTATCGTATCGGTTTTGCGTGAAAAGTCGTAGTGGGTTGTGAAAGGTCGACTAAATTAATTCGCACTGTCGTCGTTCCTTCGTATATACATTTGAACACATACATATACCTAGTAGGATCCTTGACGGACCCCGTAGGCGATAGATATGGGTACCATCGACCTGTCACTACCCTCCCTTGCTTTTACTCCCCATGGATTACGAGTGTTTTCTTAAGGCAGTGGTCCTCTCTACATCCCAACCTTCATCCTCTCACTCACTATGTTTCTTTCTCTCTTTCTATCTCTCTCTCTCTCTCCCTCTCTCTCTCTCTTTCTCTCTCTCTCTCTCTCTCTCTCTCTCTCTCTCTCTCTTTTTCTCTGTTGGCAGCAATTTGTATTCGAGATAAACCATTATTGATGCTGCCGATATTTCTCAGTCTTATAAAATAGATGCTCGTCTACCCGAAGGAGTACTTCACTTTGGTGAAAACGCACTAAAGGAGGGACATGCTTCCAAGAGAGAAGAGAGACTGTTCGAAAAGAAAGAAAAAAGACTTTCCTTTCACTACATCGTATCCCATAAAACGAAAGACACGGAACAGAGGGTAAGAGGATATGAAACTTCCGTTATCAGCTTGAACAAACGACGATTTATGGCGGAAAGTTTAAAGATAGAATGTGTTCTGATGTTTCACTGAGTATTTTCTTTTCCTTCTTTTGTCGTTTTCCTTTCTTTTTCGTGTTCTGGTAGACCGAGTGTTACAGAATGTCGCCTGAGATTAGTAGGTATAGTTTCCAGACGAAACCTTGAAGAATGTATAAAGTTAAAAAACTGTGATAATTTATCATGTTTATTAATATTTATTTTTTACGATAATATAAAATTCAACGAGCAAAAGTAAAGGAAACTAATCGGAAGGCATTATTTTTAGATAAATTTATATCAGATTATTATATTAAAATCTAAAACTTTAACGAAAGAGTTATACTCTTTTTTTTTTCTTTTTCCATAAAATTTCATTATTTTTCTTTTATCATGTTTCATCCTGACCTGGTAATCGAGCTAGAATAATGAAAACAAGCTTTCGCTTTTGTTCTCGTCAACCGAGAAGTATTTCTAAGGTCTTATATCCCTTCGCGATCGCTGTCTACCGGATTACAGTGATTTTCAATTACGAACGGTATCCCTCGCATGGTTTTTCGAAAAAGAATCATGCCTCTCGAACAAGGGATATAAAATGGGTGGCAGCAGGGGAGGGCGGGAGGGGGGCGGGACAGAACGTTTAACTTAAAGCACAAGAAACAACAGAGAGGATCTGTGTGTGTGTGTGTGCGCATGCATGTGTATGTGTGTCTGTGAGAGAGAGCTTCGGAAGTTTCTTTCTTGTAACATCCTCAAACGAAACAAGATCATGTCCATGTCATTTTTACAACGCTGCTGCTCATCTCGGTTAATTAATTTATCCGATTATTCTTTTCGCTAATAAGACCCCTTTACATTTGCAAAATGACATTTCGATGCATATGGATCAATTTTCGATCTCTTGAAACCATTAAATTCTGACATGTTGTTAAATGACATATTGAAAAAAAAAGCGACATGAAATTCTTTTTTTGTTTTATCAAGAGAAAAGATAATCTTGAACGAATGAAAGAATTCTTTTAAAAAGATTCATAATAAGTATTATCCCTTTTATTATTTTTCATATCTTTAATATTTTGATTTCTTCAAAATAATAGACTGAAAGAACAATGTTCGATTTCGTTCATTCATTTTTACGATGCATCATCGATATGAGACATTTTAAACTTTATCAAACTGTCGTATGGTGGCAGCACCCTCCGCTACAACCCCTAGCAGCATTCAAGTAGTGATCAGTTTGACGATACGATAGGGGTTACTTCCCAGCTATATCCATCGTCGGTACGGCTGGTAAATGTTATTTTACTTATTTCCGAACATCCGAAATTCAGGATCGATTCGGCAAACATTCACAATCGACGTTTTACAAATCTATCGTCGACGATCTCACCGATCTTCAGTGTTTGAGAATGTATAGGAAGAAGCTTAGCAAAGGGAGTTAAAACGGTAGAATGAATAGAAAAATAAAAATCGTCGTTTTAACGGAGAAAGAAATTGAAACGCGTTTGAACTTCTACGAGATATTTGAGACTATTGTGAAAAGACAATTCTAAAATAATGTGGACAATAGATTTCACGTATAACAAATATTCAATTTCTGTGATATTAAATTACTACAAATATTTTGGATAGTTTCTGGTGAATTAAAATCAGTCCAATAGATTAAAAATTTAACAATTATTTTTAAAGTATTTAAATTGGAAATTATTATTAGAAGTAAATTGAGTCTAATTAATGCGATTGTGTTCACGAAAAAAGTTACAATTTCTTACATTTATAATATTGGCTTATACCTAAGTGATATATGATAATGGGCAAAACAATACGAATAGATGTATTCGAGAAATTATGAATTCAATTGTGATGCTCTTTGTGAATTACTTTTTGTGAGTGTCACAAAAGTGTGCTTCGTTATACCTAGCCTCAGAGACAAGAAAAGAGAGAGAGAGAAAGATAGAGAGAGAGAGAGAAAGAGAGAGAGAGAGAGATAGGAAAATATTTCACGACCACGACACCCTGTTATCTTGTCGAGGCACCCTTACCAGAAATGCTCCGGCTCGTTGATTAAAATTCCAAAGTACTTTAGTGCCTCTCACTCTTGCCTTCCACTACTTTCACTCTTTTTACTTTTTCTCTTCCTTTCTCTCTTTCTCTCTTTCCCTTTATTTTATCATCGTTATTATATTTGCTGCACTTGGGTATACCGAAAAAATTGTGCAAGCAGAGAAAAAAAAAAAGGAAATTTTTGACAATGGTCGTTATCATCATCATCGTCATCATCGTCACAAGTTTAAGAGCTGACGCTTAATTTTCGCAAAACATTATTTGAACGTGCTCGATCTTTTGAAGAACAGACAAGGATCTACGCATAGAGGAATGCGTATGTACATAACGAAATAAGCTTCTCTTTGGACTTCTCAAAGTTCTACCTTCGTGTTCACGCGCTTAAAGCCAAAACTAATTCAAAGAACGGGAGTAAGCCCGGTCGAATGAAGTGGATCATCAAGCTAGACGTTTTTGCCGAGGTTTCAATTCAAAGAACGAAGGTTTTCCTACCTTTTCGAGACTTGGAAACGTGTATGTGAATCCGTGTGTTGAAGTGAGACATGGCAAGAGTCTCTCTTTCAAAAGACAATTTCAAAAGGGATGCGCGAGGCCGATGAAGAAACGCGTTGGATTCATTGAAATGACGAAGCTAGCGTAGGATTTTCTACGTCTTTCAACGTCTCGACGTTTCTTTGATATAATTAATTTCATTATCTCGAACTCGTATACCTAGGCTAGGTTGTAGAAGCTTTATGAAGCTCTTCTAACATAAACCAAAAAGATAACTAATGGTTTTGTTTTCTGTTCATCGATTGTATACCTATTTCTTCTCGTTATATAGATTTATTTGAATTGAAACTTTAATGATTGTTAAGGTAACGCAATTATATATATATATTTTTTTTCTTCGACTAATTAATTAATTAATTAATTAGTTCTCTAAAATACATTGTCACCAAAATTCTCTAATAAAAATAAAATTCTATCTATCTTTTCTTCTTTCTTTGCTCGACATCGTCGGCACTTCTCAATGCCATGGTCCAAATTTGTGGCCGTCCAAGGGGGGTCGAGGTAAGTGCAATTATGCTAATCAAATCAAAATGGGCAAGATGCTCGAGAAGCCACAACGGACATGGGAAGGTAATGAGAGGTTACATCGCAGAAGGTCTAGAGTGCCAGTATTAGTCGAGGGTAACCTCAAGGTTCCACATCGAAGAGAAGGAAGGAAGGAAGTAAGGATGGAAGATAGAAAGGAAGAGACGAAAGAGAAGAGAAGAGTTCGGTGATGTAAGGGGACCAAGAAGACGCGACGAACATCAAGACAGAAATCTAATTTCCAAAACGATTCTGCCATTATTGTCCTCGCATTCTTTGCCCACCTCTTGCCAAGACTTTTTCGTTTCCCTTGATCTTTGCCGATAGATTACTATTCTTTGGCCCATTTAAATCGACACTGTACAATTTTTTTTCCAAGAAGATTACCAAGTTGATTAATTATATTATATGTATATATATATATATATTAACCATCATTGCATTATCTTGATTGTCAATTAACGAAATTGCAATTGAACATTTTTAGATCTCATTTTAATTTAACTCAGAAGAAAAGCATTCTATCTTGAACAAGTATGAGCGAAATTAAATAATAATTTTAGTCCATCTTCTACAAAATGCTTCATTTCTTTTACAGCCCATTTTCTTTCCGTCTATCTGTCTCACTTTCTCTCTCTCTCTCTCTCTCTCTCTCTCTTTCTCTATTTTTCTCTTTCTCATCGACTTTATTTTTTCTTCTTTTTCATTCCACTCTTTTACACGAGTTAAGGCAAAACATGTTGGCTAGATCCGGGGCTTATTTTCTGAATTTCGAATGAAATTAACTGTTCTTTCTCTCTCTCTCTCTCTCTCTCTCTCTCTCTCTCTCTCTCTATCTCTCTCTCTTTCTCTTCCGCATAAATTACTTGCACAGGGATATCCACTTTCGGAGGATGAACAAAGGAGAAATGAAAGGAATGAAGATGGAAAGAGCAAAAAAAAAACGAGTTCCCCTAATTCTTACGCAAGCACGTACATTCAAAAAAATGGTAAAAGTTTGCAGAGGTCATTCCAACCTCTATTATAACACCCATTCAACTTGACCATTGCGAATGAACATGAGAGAGAAAGAGAGAAAGAGAGAAAGAGTAAAAGGGTGGTGGTAGTTGGACGGTGGCCAAACGAAACGGATCAAAATTTCATCGGCCGTATCGAAATCGTGGTGGCGTATTGCGATAAAGCTTTTATATGTAACGCCGAAAGGAAGAAGGAAAGGGTAAAAATTGAGGGAGAGAGAGAGAGAGAGAGAGAGAGAGAGAAAGGGGATGAGAAATAAAAAAGAGAAAGATAGACAGAGAAAAAGAGAAAGAGAGATAGAGAGAACACGTTTGTTGAAATATTTCGCACGAGAGGATGACTCTTTCTTTCTCTTTTTTTCTCTCCCTCTCTCTCTCTCTCCTTCTCTCTCTCTCTCTCTCTCATTCTCTCTCTCTTTCTCTCTTTCTCGATTACTAAAAAGAGAGAATGAGAGGGGGGTAAAGGACGAGTGGGAGGGTTGAAATGGCGACAACGGAAATGCAGAAGTTCGATTTATGCGCTAACACGCTGGTTTATTTCGCTCTATCGTGTATCGAGGGGTTAGCGAGAGAAAACGGGAAAGAGCATAGATAGATAGATAGATAGATAGATAGAGAGAGAAAGAGAGAGAGAGAGAATGAGAGAGAAATAGATATAGTGAGAAAAAGAGAGTGAGAGAGAGAGAGAGAGAGAGGGAGACGAAGTACGAACGACGATGATGCATGGTCGATCCGTTCGCGTTACCTCTCCGCACCCTTCTTCCGTCCACTTTTCACTTCGGTCCAACGTAGTGATGTTGCTGGCACGTGTGCGCCCGTGCTTGCATATATTCGAATATGAACGTACACAAATACAAGGTCCGACCTTTCATAGATCGTACGGTACGATCTCAAATGGAAAAAGCGTATTCGTTGGGTTCGTTCGCGTTACGATGCGTTTAGGTGCGTTGACAGTTTCTGTATAAGAGTATTTTTTTTCTTTGTCTTTTTTTAATAATATATCTACATTGCTGTGGTCGCAAGAGAATATTCCATTGAGAGTTTTAAAACAAGCTGTAAGGGTTTAACAAAACGTATAAAAATTAAATCGTTACTAATATGTTATAAATCATGAATAGTTTCTTCATGATAGCTATATATTTGTGTCAGTACTTTATTGCCCCTTTTTGCTCCCTAATCGAAAGATATTCTAGAACGGGATTGAAAATAAATTTCACTGAAGGTGCTAACCCATACAAATTGTCCCATAGTATCCTTAATGGCTTTAGATTCGTGGTAGTACAACGTTTTGTCACTGTTACCCTTTCGATAGTATCCTCGGTCGGTCGATTACATTTGTCTATATCATTTTCGGATCTCTATTAAAAAAATTTCTTTTCGTAAATTATGTTTGTTATTTAATTAATAAAATTTATTTCTTCATATAATTTTATTTTCTTCTCGTAAATATTCTAGAAACGATTTATTCAATCGACGATAAAGTGGGAAAGATCGTAAAGAATATTTCTTACGTAAAAGTTTGCCTTATTTATCCTGAGTAATTACAAATTATTAAGAAAATTGATTCACGTTACAAACTTCGTTTCAACTTTCGACAATTTATAGTTTATAATTAAGGTAAGAAGTATCGTAATTTTTCTGGAACGATACTTAATAGCATACTCTCTTGATCATTCAGATGGATCTTACGGGAACTCGATGTTCTACCAATTGATATTAAAAATAAGTACCGAAGGAAACTTGTTTTATGAAAACTTGTAGAACGAGGATTTAATTTTTCAAATCAATATCTTGTAATTAGAATATAGTCGTTCGATATAAATATATATATATATATATATTTAAGAAAAAAAAAAGCAAAAGAATCGACAGTGTTTTAAAGTGAAAAAAAAAAAAGAAAAAAAGGAAATTAAAAATAAGTACAGTAGGTAGAAGCTGTTAAATGCACGATAAAGAAACGATAGAAAGTCCTAATTATGCAAGTAACAATTGCACGTCGTCTCTACACTGCTCGACTGTTACAATTATTAAATCATAATATCGATATACTATAGGTTTTCAACCGTAAGGCGTGTAAGGACTATCATTATAACCAGCTATCAGAGTATTCGATATAAATCGAATACTTTCTGAAATTAAAACTTTTCAAGAAAATCGTCTACAAAATCGAAAGCTTATTCCAACAATTAACGTAATCGCCGTGAGCTCATAATTAGGTACAGCTGTTTCGTTATACACGATAAATGGTACTTCAACTAACTTTTTACATATCAGTTATCGTTCAAATAACTTTCATACCGGGTGATTTGATCTACTTCAGGGATGTTTTTTTTTTCTTTTTTTTTTTAAATCAACCCACGTTCGATATAAAATTCTACAGTTTCTCGTGCATATACAGGCTAAATAATTACTCATATACGATTGTTCCTGAAGTTTTTCAAAAGTTACTTAATAATTTAATATTTTCTAACTTATAAACTCACGTTATGAATAAATAGATTCACATGTTCTTACTTGAAGAAATGAAAGAAACAAATGTGTTTCAAGGAAAAGATACAACACACAAAAAAAAAAGAAAAAAGAAAATATATACAAAAAGAAAGTTGATAACCATCGCCGACAAGAAGAACGCTTGAGACAGGAGTTGGCGACTCATTACAACCGGCAAATGGATGAAATAAAAGAGAGGAAAAGAAAAAGAAGAAAAGATAAAAAAGAGAAAGAAAGATAGAAACGGTGGTGAGACGCGTAAGCTTGGTGCGTGCGAAAGGCGCTCACGGCGAGCGTGCTTTGGAGAATAATGTTTTTTTCTGCAGAAGCTTCGCGTTTTGCTATTTCCCCGTCGGTTATTATAGTCGGGGCGGAGGGACGAGGGTCGGGAAGAGGGGAGGGGCGGGGGAGGTAGAAAAGCAACGTGTGGATCGCGTGAACGGTGCCACCAATAGCGGCGACGTTTTCAGTCTCGCACGAAGCAACTGGAAAGAGAGATCGAGAGAGCGTGTGGATCAGTGAGAGAAAGAGAAAGAGAGAGAGAGAGAGAGAGAGAGAGAGAGAGAGAGAGAGAGAGAGAAAGTTGCACGCGATGTGTCAACGTGCGATGCACGCAAAACACGTCGAGACAAATAGAACAAAAGGGAGTCAAAGGGGAAGAGAGGGTAAGAGGGATTATACGGGCTTGTCCGCGACAAGGGAAAGGAAAGGTGAAAAGGGGTGAAAAAGGGTGCGTTACCTTTAACCCTCCCACTAAACGTCACCACCTCCATCCATCCCTATCCCCTCTCCCACCACTCTAACTCAACCGTTCTTTCAGTACGCGTTTTAAAGCCCTCAGGATACGAAAAATTTCCGATTGCTTTATGCAGCCTCGACCTTTTTGTCTGGCGTCAGGGGATCGCTCGCAAAAAATTGACTTGGATCATTGTTAAAAATAACCATCTTTTTTCCTTTTTCTCTCTATTGGACATTTCTCAGTTTAATTCTCAATATAAATCATCGAGATCATCTTTATAATCATTATCATTTCTATATATTTCCTGATTCAAAATCAATGATCTAAGTCTCTTTATGTAAGAGTCCATCTTTCTAATTCATTCTTTAACTCGTTTGTTACTCAAATCTCGTATATAAGTGCGTGCTTTGAATAGGAACTAAGAGACACTTCCGGTATTCTTTTCCTCGATGATCATTCATTTGACGATCATTTCGTGACATTGTTTAATAGGAAACTCCGAGTATAAAATATGAATTTCATAGATAAGACGATCGTGGATGGATTAACGGAGTGAAGTTTGTTGAATTAACCAATGGTAAATGCATTGCATATTCTTGGGTTAAAGGGGAGAGCGATGATAAATTAAGCCCACGCGAACATAAGCAGAATAAAGGCATAAGTAAAATAAAAACAAGTATTTTAACGATAATACAATCGAGAATAATATATCTAGGCTTTTTCTTTTGATCTTGATCGTCGGAGACCTCGATCTTAAGCGAGGCTATTATAAAGGTACATTCGAAGTAGATAACAAATGCTCGTTTCACGTTTTACGATGATTTAATTTAAGGTAGATATTATGCGCATGGATCTTAAAACTAATTTAAAATATAAATAATGAGTGTTAAATAAATCAACGTGTTCGTGCATAACCCACACGTCCATGAACTTTATTATCATCTACTGATGATCACAATTTATATATTTTGTAATAAATTGTTTCGAGATGAAGCGGAAGAAATATAGGTTTAGCATTTTTATTAAAAAAATATTTAAATTTTTTAACAAAGTACCAGCTGATAATTGATTCCTTCGTTTATCTTCATTCATTAATTTCATTCAGATTTTTATTGTTTAAATATCTATAAAGTGAAATATATATATGCGACAATAATCGAGATCGAATATTTTTGAGAAATTCTGAACGAAGACGCGACTATTTCGACTGGAAATCGTAGAGTACATTAAAGAGATAAGCTCAGTAGACACGCAGGCATCTAGACAGCTCGCGCCGATTTGGCCATGCCGCGATAAGACATGCCTTTAGACTCGCGTGTCGCGTTATTTCACGACCCGTTCTGAATATTTATAAGGACTGTCCGTTTGTCCGTCAGAGGGGTCTGCTCGCCACCTGCCTGCTTGCCTTCCTGCATTTTCATTTTAAACTTACGGACCTGTCGCGACCAGATTAGGAGCGAAGATACTATAAATGAAATATTTCATTTCTATCTCTTTCTTTCGATACTTCCAAATCTACTTTTTTATCGTAACAATTGGATATTATCTACTTTAATATTCGACTCTTTCTTTTTTCTTTTTTTCTTTTTCCTTTTCTAGAAAAAAGATTGATTATTATTAAAAAGCAATTTTCTTTCGATAGATAAGAAATGATTTTCTTTCGGATGAATCACCGCTTATAATTTCATTTGGTCAAGATCGAAAGCAAAAAGAAAAAAAAAAAAAAAAAAGAAAAGAAAAAAGAAAGTGATATTAATCTCACGCTAATAATACAACGCGTCTGCTTTTGATCGTTCGAAGATGAATAAAAATAAAATAAAACTATTATATGCGATGACGAGGGAGGAAAGAGATGGAGAATGCCGCATCGTTGATCGCCTACGTAACATAATGAACGACGAACGACGCTTTTTCACGACCATCTCCACCTCCTATACTTCCAAAAAAGGTTCCACCCCATGAGGTGATTAAATTTCACGCAGCGAGTCTCAGAGAAACACGCTTTCGTTCAGTCATGGAGGGTGCCTTCGGTAGGGGGTGCGAAACGTCGTTCGTACGTTTGTCGTTCGTTTGGCCGAAAGGTGCCGGTCCGATAGAGAATCGAGGGAGAACCCTCAATTCACCCCTTGCATGACGTGGCATCCGCTTTCACGCGAGATCGACGTAATCTCTCGAGGATGCGAAAGAATTGTGCCCGTGAACGGATCCACCTGTCGACGCGTAACCCCGTCATTCTTCGATCCTTTCTCGATCTTTCAGCGATTCATGATTCTTTCTTCCTTATTTTTTTTTCTCTCTCTCTCTCTCTCTTGTTTTCCTCTCTTTTTTTTTTTTTTTTTTAACCTTCGTCATCCTTCAAATGGCAATCATATCGATTGTAATATACATTTTATTTTTTGATCAGATACATATAAAAGATAATAGTTTCATATTGCAAGCAAGTACGATTTTTAAAAGGTTTAACAATCAGATGATTAGTTGAGAAAATTTCTATTGGTCGTGACACATAAATCGAGATAATCTTCTTCCCAATGGAGGAACAAAAAGAGGAAAGCAGAGTGGATGTCACGATTTATTTTTCAATGATGTCGTTCCCCTACGATCGAAACGTATACGACGTTTATAGAAAAGGGGTGTCGAGCATCATCCCAAGGTATAGTTGTTGATGACTATAGTTGTAGCCGTTTTGAATAATTCAATGAGAGCAACTAATTGTATTCATGCAAATCAGCATAACGGGCAGTCGAGATGGGTGCCTCTTGATTTTCGAAGGATGCGGGAGAAGGGAGATAAGGCGAGAGAAAAGGGGGTGGAGAGGAGGGGTGGTGAAGAGAGTGGTCTCTTCGTCACGTATTCCCCTACCATTTTGTTCTTTATCTCTTTTCCTTTCATGCGACCAGGGTTACAAATTATTGCTATCGTGTTTTTATTAATATTTCATATTTCCATATTACTTTTAACATTTATACACGTTTTTATAATTATTGCAATTAATATTCTTATCTCTCTCGCGAAAGCCAGTGGATATCATCATTTTAAACGAGAAGAAGGGTAAGAGACGTGAGGAGTGGCTCATGTCGCACGCATTTTCACCCCCTTCGGCCGTTCTCTATGTAGAAAACAGATCCCGCCCTTTGATTAAGCGAAACATAACCTCCAAGGGATTATCTAAATTGCTTCGTGAAATGAATTAACGACGTTCGTCGATGATCGTCACTTTCGCCCTCTCCGTTCGATTTGCCCCTTCCTTCCCCTCACTTTGTCCGAGAGCATATGGAGTCACTCGATATGAGATAACGATAAACGAGAGGGTGGAATGTAAACGAATCCATTGCTTTCCCTGTTCGCCGATAGCTATTCGACGTTCCAGAAAAAAAAAATCGTTTAATCTTTAATTTATTTTGGTTATTTCATTGCTAAAAATTTTCTCTATTGCAAATTATTCTTTAATATCGCTTTTGTGTACGTACCTATATGTATATATATATATATATATATATATATATATATATATATATATATATACGATACTATATTCTCAATAACGATAAAATATTTTTATAGGAATGTAAATGTCAAGTATATTTAAAGTAAACGAGAAAAATATTATATATTGAGATCGGAGCTACTCGCGTTTTCTTGGAAATCCTTGCTTGTTTACGTTTGCTCATCTCTTTGAAAGGAGGTACGAGTTAAGAAATGAAATTCTTCAAAAGTAAGGAACAGAAGTGCATTACAGAGAGGAACAATTATGAGAAACTGCAATACTACCGAATGATACTTCTTCTTCTTCTTCTTCATCTTCTTCATCTTCTTCTTCTTTATGCGTTTAATTTGTTAAAGCCAGAGACGATTAATGCGAAAAAAATTTTCTCTTCATTTTTTGAAAGATCAACAGAATGTATCTAATATTCATAGTTCTTTTTTTTTTCACATGTAAGAGATTTTTCTTCATATATATTTTTCCTTTTTAAATTCAAACATAATCCTTGAAACTAACTGGTATAATCACTGAATGGTATTTCTCTTTCAGTTGCTTTAAGCAAAATCTTCGATTTTATTCATACTAGCAAGCATATACACAAAGCAGTCATACAACAAAGGATATTGAAAGTCGATCCAGGACATACGCTATCCTTCCATATACCCTTCGTAAATCCGAAAGGGAAGCTTTCCGGTCTTTCGTGGAAACGAAGAAATCGATGAGCAACGGCATAACGCGCGAGCATAACCCTCGAGAAAGGGATAAATTATACGGGCGGAGATCGTATCGGAAATTCCATCTGTATCTTGCGAGCACACGTTGGCTTAGGCTAAGAGGGTTGAAAGACAGAACGAGATTGGGTAAAAGAGAAGAAGAGAGGGTAGAAACGTGTCTCGTCCTCACGCAACGGTATGCGATAGGGTGCATTTACGAAATTAGAGCAATGCGCGTGACTGTATCTTAACAAGAGCCAATGGCACGGAGGTAATGAGTGTAATGCGATGACAAGCGACTCTGAACAATGAGTCATTTTATTCATTTATACATACAAGACAGACTGTATCATTCTCATTCCTTTTAATTTCCTGTTTATTTACCCTCATATTTCATTCTTCTTTCTCTCATTTTATTTATTTCTTAGAATTTATTTGTCCCTCATTCGCACCTATTTTGTTTTAATAAATTTACTTTTATCTATATATATATATATATATATATATATATATATATATATATATATATATAATCTTCATCCATTTTAGAAAAATCTCACTTAAGTGAGAATTCGTTTCCCAACTTATATCATAGTTTTTAGTAAAGCTTTTCACTGACAAAGGATTACTTTTATATCCCTTTTCATTTACTTTTTAAGACCAAGCACAGTCAAAGCTTCCGCTCATCTCTATACCTCGTCGTCATTCCCTTCAATATTTATCTTTAATTTTTCAACGTTTTTTTACCCAATTATCTTTCCATGAAGGGCGTTAAAAAAGAAAAAAATCGAGCCTTGAAAGTAGATTTAATAAAAAGTACTTTGCCGTGGGTAGAACAAAAATCGAAAGCGGTTTTGGATTTTGGTCAGCAATTCGTACGATTTATTTAATCTCTAATTTCATTTCTTTTATGTCCATTAATAATTATTTGTACGTTTTTATCAGATTTCTTTACTTTTAAGTCGATTTAATAATAATTAAGTATCCATACATTCCATAAACAATTTTGTTTAATAACCTACAAACGATCAAAGGATTCTCAGTTAACCGTGATTGCGTTTGAACCATTTTTTGAGGCGCGAAGACGTCGCGCTATCTGCTCGATATTCACGTGGCGAGCGACCCCTCAACGATTTTACCCTTACAGACTCGATGGACGTACAATGACATCGACAAAAACGTCGTGAAAAAGTATCGTCGCGCGTCGCGTTGCAGTTCATCGGCGTTTCTAGAGCCGCTCTCACACGGCTCCATATTTCGAAAGGCTGAAAGTTAGCCTTTAGGCGGAAAAGCTTTTTATTTTCAAGGGTTTTCGAGTAAGGAACGACCATGAGTATTATACGAACCGATGCATTATGCAGCGACTGTTTGAAGTCCGTGCCTTCTCTTCTACCTCATCCCTTCCCATCCCTTTTTTAACCCCCTTACTACCCTCCCGTCACTTCCTACCTCTTTTTCTTTTTCTCTTCCTCTTCCTCTCTCTCTCTCTCTCTCTCTCTCTCTTTCTTTCTCTCTCCTCTTTTCGGTGAGCTTCGAGTCATCCTCGCCATCCACCCTTTCCTTTTACATTTTTTTCCGACGGGACTCGTTCGCATCAGGAACGTATCTACCTTTCGTACTTTCCATTTAGAAACGTTCCTGTTAAGACTTTCGACATTTTTTATTTCTTGTTTTAACTTTCAAACTGTCAAGGACTTCTGAGGGGTTTCTCAACTTTCGTCATTGAATTTTCTTTCTAAAGTTCATCTTTTTCAGTTTTGTCTAAATGAGAAAATGTTAATAATCGAGTTTAATTTGTAAATTGTAATTTGGAAGGAATTTCTTAAATCAATTATTTCTTTTATTACTTTTATAATATATTATATTAATTATATGTACTTTCATAAAAGCATAAGCTAAGACAAAATCTATTGATAAATCGAATAAAATAAAAGAGTAAAAAATAATACAGCCCTGGTCGTCGATGTGAAAGTCGGTATGGAGAAACGCGTACGCGTAGCTCTAGACGTCGTCGTGTATCGACGTTGAAGTCCTTGGCTTCAACAAGGACGCTTGTTTCACGACGCAAGTGGAAACGTTTTACGACAAAAGTGTATCGACCATGCGCTACGCCCAAAGTGATTTGAAATCGCGATCTCGCAAGAATGGTTAGTACTGAAGACGTAAGTCTGGCATGATTGCCAAGCTTATGATTCGACAATGTCAAGGGTAGCTAGCTCTCTAATGGACCGACGGTTAGAACTTTCTTCCTACTTCAATATAATGAGAGAATTCAATGAAATATTTTGAATTTGACAAATCCTTTCAGAATGTAAAATGTAAAGATTTATAAAAAGAATTATTAACGTCAATAATAGAGATATCCTGAATTATTAAATTATCTTGAAATTTTATGAATAATGTTGATTTAAACGAACAAAAAAGATTCAATGTAAATGATAAATCATTCGGATATAGCTAAATAAATTGACAACTATGACATTTTATGATGTAATGGAAAAAATCGAAGAAAGGGAGAGTGCTAATTGCACATCGTGACGAGATATAAATCGCGTACGCAAGCCGAATATTGTCCAACACTATCGCGATATTTCTCCGTCTATAGAGAGATATTAAACACGGTTCCAATTTTAAAGCCGCTTTTATTATTCGAATAAAACGTCGCGTGCCTGGCACATTTCCTGGGCGGTATATGTCATGAAAATAATGATAAATTGTAAGAACAATGAAATTCGGATTCAGCTAAAACAAGAATGACGATAAAAGGAAAACAATAAGAAAGAGAGAGATAGAATGCATACCTATCAATGATTTAGATGGAAAGTTTATAACGTATTCGTAAACACGTCAATTATTCGATCATATCGACTAACGAATTAAATTCTGAATATTACGTGAAATCATTTATATCAAACATTGATTTCTATGAATAATTTTATATATTAAATAGAACAATATATACATGTTATGTAATATTTTTCTCGATTTTATGAGATTACTATAAACTGGTTGGACGTTTGTATTATTTTCGTGTCTATATATTTCGTATATAAATGATACAGAATTTGACTGGTTCAAAAAGAGTTTATTTGAAAAACGTCGGAAATGGAATTTCGACTTAATATAATATCTTTTAAGCCTATCGGTTTCCATATCTTCAGCTCTCACCCTCGCTAGTTGCTTTTCTCCCGGAGAAAAATCCGCAGTGATTCGCTGAGGGAAGCTACCGAGTTTAAAAGCGAGAAAGAGAGAAATAGATAATGTAAGAGAGAGAGAGAGAGAGAGAGAAAGAAGGGATACGATCTTTTCCACAGGAATGTGCTTCAAAGGACGATAAACTCGATGGAATTCAACCCGCGGACTCCGACTTGACTTGTAATAAATTTTTAATATAAACTAATGTGCCAGTATTACTCATGATTATGAGTATTGCTAAGGAATATGAGGAGAGAAGAGAAATGGCAAGTGTTCATAATGCGCAGGATAAATGTTCAAGATAAATATGTGCTTTTACCCTCGATAGTTATCGTTCCTAAAGACGTGGATCCAATTTATGTGAATTTATATGAGATAATAAGTTCGTATAAAAAAAAAAAGAAAAAGAAAAAAAAAGAAAAAAGAAGAAAAAAAAAGAAGAATTCCAAGATGAAATATTAATCGACAAACAAATTATCCTCATAAACAAGAATATCTCAATTTGTTATTATATCGCAAAATGTGAAACAATTTTTTAACGTTTTAAGAAACGATGAATTTATTAGCAAATACAATTTAAACACTTTCACATGAACACGAAATCTCTTAAATTTCTTTGTTCTATGAATTCAATCCTTTGAGAGCATCGACTAAGATATTATGGAACACTCAAACACGTGTTAGAAGATGGATCTTAGCAACGGCATCGGCATCGTGTACGATGTTTTCCTTGAGTCCTAAGGTGTTAGCAAGCTACGATGAGAGTGTGGTACGGGGTGTCAGAGTGAGGTCGCGTAATCTAATTTGCTGGCACTCGGCTGTAGTGTTGCCGTTAAACGGCAATGTACGCAACCCCTGGTACAGGAACACAAACCTCTTCCTCTCTCTCTCTCTCTCTCTCTCTCTGTCTCTCTTGGTGTTCCACCTTCAGAGCTGTTTCGACCCTTCCGTTCTAGTTCAATAGAAACTGCGTCAACTTCCCTCTCTCACCCTATTGCCTTCTCCTTCTCCCTTTCCACTTTCCACCTATGCGTTCCGCAACAACCCTCTGACACCGCCGCCATTGCACCGGCAGACTTAACAACAGCAATGCATTAATACGCGTGCTAGGCACCTATAATGGCGCTGTCCGAGCGAAAGGAATCGTTACACCCCTTTTCCAAAGATGGACCCTAATCCTTTTCATCCAGCTCGTTCACTAGGGTCAGATTGAATGAAGGTAGAACATTGTGTACTTCTTGGTATTATCGTTTTTACAAACGAGATTATGGCTGGGCTCAAGTTATAGCGTAAAATATCGTCCAATAAGTTGTATTTACTATGTAATTACAAATTTAGGAATTAAAAACGATATTAGAATAAGACAAATCCATTGATTTGTGAATTTTCATTAGTGTTTTATCTGGATCACATTTGGAATATGTTTCAGGTGTAGACTTTAATTATTTAAAATTCTAATATTTATAAGTTTCTTATTAACTTCTTTACATTTGTTCACTGTTATATGAGCTATGATCCATCTGTAAATTTTAAAACATCTTCAATTTCAGAAAAACATCCATAAGCCACTAATTGTTTCGGCACAACATAACGACGATCTCAGTACCAGAGTCACATCGAAGTAGAACCATTTACCGAAATATACAAGCAAGTTCGTGGAAAAAAAGAAAAAAAAGAAAAAAGAAAGAAGATACTAAAAGCTCACCGCACGTGGCCGTTATCCTCAAGAGCAATAAGCTTCCAACTCTGTGGTCTCTCAACGTTCGCTTAACGAGCCACCACAACGGTTTGCCAACTATCGCGGCTACCACATCGCATCAGCGCGAAAGGACCGGGCTATTCTTTTAAAAGGCTACTGTGCAACCCGCACGTTAAAGCCCCTACCACCGAAAAGTGCATTAATTAAATACGCGCGCGCGCTTACGCATCGGCCGATGACTAATGAAGGGCACTTTTGTGTTTCTCTTCCTCTCTTGCACTCTCGCACTTTCGTAAAACACGAGCCTTGTTTTCACATTGCAAACGTGCCGTTCGCAATATTTGCACACGCTATATTTCCTACTCGTCGATTCGTACTTCCATTTCCCTTTCCCTCTTTCCCCTCCCCCTCTCTCTCTCTCTCTCTCTCTCTTTCTCTTTTTCTTTTTGTAAGCCTCGAAAAACACCAGAATACACAAGCCACCTACTCTTTTATATTTTCATCCCTTTTTTTGCCCTTCATTCGCGTAGATGGTTACGGATCGTGGCTATGAAACGAATACTATAATGGTAGAAATGGAGAATTTTATAGAGAAAAAGAGAAAGAGAAGTAGAAAGAGAAAGAGATACCTAACTACGACAAATGGTTAATATTAGCTTACTCTTTTTCTCATCGTGGTACATTTTCTTTTTCTAATTTGCCGTATAATCCAAGGCATGAGTCAAGCCGAACGATGATTACCTTCGTTCGTACGTATTCTCCGTGGATTTAAAGTAGAAGCGATAAATATTGGAACCCTCGAAGGATAGGCTAACCCTTCGTAGCTCAATGTTACGACGGCTCTCTTTCTCCCTCTCTTCCTCCCTTTTTTGCTCTCTCCTTCTTCCTTCTCTTCTAGACTATATATATACCTACCCTCTTTCTGCGTGTCCTAAGGGATTACTAGACGGCAGAGCGAGCCGACATTCGCGAATGTATTGAATATAAAAGCACGTAAGTAGATAGTTCCTGGAATAACATAGCGAGAGTCCCGTCTGCGACGGTACACTGCTATATAAAATAGAGAGGGTGTAGAGAAGAGTGAAAGAGAAAGAGAGATAAAGAAGTGCGGGGTGAACCATTTTGGGTGTCTCGATCCCTTCCAACCCCGATGTAAACGAATAATAACCACGAATTACCTCACGACCCTTGGCGACCTAGCAGCGTCAAGAAAATATGTATGCCATTTGGATTCCCAGCGTGCCGTTTACATACATGCCAGCAAAAGCTTTTTCGAGAGGAGTCGAATTCGACTGTATAAGGGGTTGAGATCCACTCGACGCGAACCAGGACGAGCGTCCTTGAATAACACCATCTGTGGTCTTCCGTTTGGCCATCTCTCTATCTTTCTCTTTTTCTCTTTATCGAGAAAAGCAAGGACTCCTTTCTTTCTCCTGAAGGATAATTTATTTTCTTCTTGCGAGTTGTCGATGTTGAAAATTTTCTTACCTTTTTATTTCTTCAATCGTTCCTATTGATCGACCTGAAGATAGAAAACACTTTAGGTAGAAGTAAATTGTACTTCATTTATCGTTTTATTTCGAAAAATATAGAAATAAATCTTTTTATTAAATTTTTTATTTAATGCCCACCTAAGATGATAACACTCCACAGCAAGGAATTGGAAAAGTAAACCAGGGATAGGGGTGGAAGTCATTCTCTCTTGTTGATAAGTGGCATCCGTTACTCTTGTGGGGGCTTATGGCAATTTGAAACATTAATTGCGGATTAAACAGAGGTCGGCTGGATATATACATTGCAGAGGTAATTATGCCGCGGTAATCTCCGGCCAACCATCCACACACTCGCTATCCACATTCTCTCTCCGTTCGATCCTAAACGTTGCATGGGTTTCGCTTTGCATCCGTCCGTACTTGATGCGGATTGCATGCATGCGCCTACGTATGTCCACCTTGTCTCTCTCTCTCTCTCTCCCTCTCTCTTTCTCTCTCTCTTCCTCTCTCTCTTCCTCTCTCTCTTCCTCTCTCTCGTTTCAACCCTCTATGCATCCCACGTCGTTAATCTACTATACGTGATTGACAGTAAGTACTAGTCAACGTACTATAGATCAACGCACGCCTCGTCGCCGAAATGGGGCCTTAAGCTAGCTGGCTTTCCACTTTGAAATCGGCTATTGCATCGTGTCGCTTGACCTCAGCATTTGTTTGTTCATTAAATGTCTCATATATATATTTTTTTTTCTCAATAATATAACTAATAATCTTTCACTTGAAATTTATTGAATTTACTGTAATAACATTTATAGCGAATTCAATAACTTTATATCGTAATCCTGCATCATCGATTTGTATAACAAAATTCGTTGTACAAACTAAATTTAATTAATCTAAAATATTTTCTCTTTGAAAAAAAGAAAGAAAATGTATTCCAATTAACTTGGCAAAACAACAACATCAAAGTTTGTACATTGCAACGCAGGTATACACAAGACTCAGCTAACAAACATTCGCGATTTAACAATATTTGCTTACTACCTCTCTCTCTCTCTCTCTCTCTCTCTCTCTCTCTCTCTCTCTCTCTCTCTGTCTCTCTTTCTCTCTCACTCTTTTCTTATTTCATACGCACGTCCAACGATGCTCGCTTTTCCCAGCAGAAATTTACGGAAGAGTAGGCCGGGCTCGAGTAAGATTACGGTAACGAGGTGTCTGAAACGACATCCTGTATTAACGAATTCCATTATAGGAACAGTTATGGCGCGACGCTATCGTCACCGATGTGCTCGGGGAGGTACGGCACGTACTACGACCTTCTTGCAGACTTCCACTTTACCTTCATCCGCCTAAAAGCCTCGGCAAGGTCGAATACTTCGGCCGACGGAAGCGTAATACTTACGTATTTCTAGAGTCTCGAAATCGTTTCTCCAAGAAGGGGATAGAGTCGAGCGTCGATTAAATCTCTGATTAAAATCATTTCGAAATGGTATTTTACCTTCCTTGATAAGATTAATTGCCACTGATAACGAGAAACAAAAGACTCTTTACAATGAGATAATTAATAGGAATGGCTTTTGTGACAGGGATGATTTTATGAATTTTTCTCGTTCCTCTATATCGTTTATAAACAGGCACATAGTGTAGAACCTATATAGTGTAGAAACGAATTTAAGCTTCTTACAGGAAAATGGATGAGTAGAAAAATATAGATGAAAGGATAGAGGTATCACAAGGTCAGGGCTACCTATTCTCAACAAAGAAGAAAAGTAAAAGATAACGTTTATTCGAGATCTCAGAAATATTCTAATCCAGCCTTTTTCCTATTCTCTTCCAACGTCACATCGTCTCTCCTACGCATCGTGGCAGCTGTCGGCCACACAAAAGTTCTTCCCTTTCAAGCTCCCTATACTAGCTCCCTTTTTTATTTTCACATTTATAGTCCTCTCCCTTCCTCTTAAAGAATTTATGTATACAGATCCAGCCAACCTTTTCCTTCCTTCTCTCTCTCTCTCTCTCTCTCTCTCTCTCTTCCCTTTCCCTCTTTCTCTTTCTCTTTCTCTCTCTCTATTCTGGCTTGACTAACAACAATGTAGAGATTTATTATATAAACACATGATATTCTCAGTGAGCTATTGTGTTATTTTCGAAAAAGAAAGAAGGGTTGAAAGGATTAGGGTAAAAAGGCAAAAGAAAAGACGTGCTGGACATGAAAAGAAAAGGTCGAGGAAGGAATAGAAAAGGAAAAGAAAAGAAGGGAAAAGAAGGAGAGAGAGAGTGAGAGAGTGAGAGAGAGAGAGAGAGAGAGAGAGAGAGAATGACCAGAAATGTGACATTTACCATTTAACAGACGAATGCATGATACAATGCGACGTTTGAGCATTGGCTTAAAGTTTTCGCATATCAGGTCATGTCTAATCTTATTTCATAGAAAGCCGTTCTTTCTCTCTATTTCTCTCTCTCTCTCTCTCTCCTTCTCTCTCTTTAAATTTGTCTACCTTGTATGTCATTTTCCAACGAAATCAGTTAATTGCCAGCAATTATCATTTCACAGATATTGCCATCATAATATTTTCATTATATTAATTGAATATTTTATTAGCAATTTTAAGTACGAACTTACAACTTGATTGTAAACAATTAAAAATTATGTGAAAAATTTGAAAAGTCTGAAAAATTCAGAATTCAAATCCATAGAAAGCTATCAATTTTCTTTCAAACAAGCTTTATGGAGGCTATCAATTTATTCCACCAGTCATCCGTAGAGTTTATTTATATGTCTATTCAAAAACACCCTTCCAACTTTTCATTTTAAGGAGCAGTGGAAAGAGAAAAAGAAGAAGAATAAGAATAAGAAAAAAGAAGAAGAAGAAGAAGAAGAAGAAGAAGAAGAAGTAAAATAAGAAGAAGCTTGTTTCTCTTCAGTTAAATATTTCAATCGCGTTTGGATTCGAAGAACAGGAGAAATAATAGCTCAGTTCCCCATAACACACGCTCTTCTCTTTAGATCCATATTCTCATCCTCGTCCTCTTACCGTCGTATTTCATTGTTCAAGCGACGTGACTCGCGAAAATGCTGGCCGTTACCAGTCGTCGACGATGCTTGTAGGTGTTGTACGTAAGATGGAAATCAGAAATGACGAAGAGAAAATGTGTGAGAAAGGAACATGTATATACAATACGACAGAAGAGACAAAGATAAAGAGAGAGAGAGAGAGAGAGAGAGAGAGAAAGAGAGAGAGGAAGAGATAGGAAGAAGATGATAACGTGGGAGGAAGGGAAGAGAAGAGAGGGCTCCCCGCGGATCGTTAATAATAATTACGAATTAACGTGCCCGGACTAAAGCTGCACCATGGGATTGAAATCGCCGCAAATGTAAAGTTATGACGAGAATTTATAACGTAGCGGCGCGGTGCGGTGGTAGCTCGGACCGGCAAAATGGTTGGCGTACGGAGGAAAAGAAAGCCCCGTTTAAACGGGCTACGCTACGATAAATTACGCAATGCAAGGAGTAAAAGTATTATGCAAAATTATATGTTCTTCCTTGTTTCATACCCTTTAGCAATACCTCGAGAAAATTTCAAAACTACCGCAGAAGTATACATTACTCTGAATTGTAAGTACATAATAATAATGTTTTGTTTCTTATCAACATTGTTTTATTATTTTTATGATATATCCCTTTTCAATGTCTTTTATCTATGGCTTTACCAATGGCTTTTACATTGGTTACAGTTAAATTGTTATATAGCACATTAAATGAACATTTTACAGTTCGCAAAGGAACCTCGAAACGTTTATGTCTTTGAAACGAGTCGAAGGAACTGCGAGTTACGACGACGAGTGACCGATCGTTCTTAATGAAGGAAGAGTCGATAAACTTAAAGGGGATCCATTTTCAAAGTCGGTCCAAAGCAAGAGAGAAAGAAAGAGAGAAAGAGAGAGAGAGAGAGAGAGAGAGAGAAAAGGAGAGAAAGAGGAGATAGAAGTTTCGGTGAGCGGAAGAGAAATTTGGAGAACTCGAAGGAAGACGAGCTTTCGGGGTATGAGTTTCAGGATAGAGGCGAAACTTTCTGCATCGTCACGTGACGATGAAACTTCCGAGTGCAACCGGTGCACCGTAGAATAATTGGTTATACTTCGAAGCCCTGCGAAGCATATAATCGCAAATATAGGACGGTTCTAAGAGCATTAGGAGATCTTGTTTCGGAGGCACGATCCCCAAAGACAGTGGCACGCTTCGACCATGTCTTGTCCAAGTATTCCTTTTTCATTTCCCCCAAAATATCATCCGTTTTATCCACTAAAGCATTTACGAAAGATTAATAAAATATCAATTAAAATTTAAATTTAAAAATTTTCCAACATCTTTTAAGAGAACTGATTCTTACCTACTTTTTATATTTGATGATTGCAAATATTATTTCATTGATTTTTATTCAAATGTTTATGACTATTAATATTTCACGAACTATCAATATTTCAAAGAAAAAAAAATAATACAGTAATAACGAATTGGTGTGCAGTGTGCCAACCTTCCATCGATTCCCCGAAGAGTGACGCTGCGTTGTAGACGATTTGATCGACTTTTTGAAATATTTATACTTCGCGTTCGAAGCTCTTTCCGATCCTTCCTCGAAGCTCTAGAACCACCAAGCGTATATCGACCGTAAGAAAACGTCGTATTTTCAAGGGAAGTTTACGCTTCACATGGGGTATTAATCGAAGTGATACCGGGGTATAGTGCACACACGCGCGCAAACACACAAACACACATATACACATATATATACACATATACAAAATACTCAGACACTCATATACGTATACACAGGTATACGTAGAGTGACTGGGACGTTTTGCAAGAGGCACACTTACCGGCGTATCTCCTAGCCGATTGAATTATTAAACCTATTCGGGTGTGAAGGATAGATGCTTTCGGGTTAGCTAATTGCGGTCTGTTAAATAATAGATTGGGTGCGCTGTGTTCCGGTTGACTGCCGTTGGCCGAACGAAAGGGGGTTGAAATTCGTTGAGAGACAGAGATGGAGAAAGTCGAATAGATAGATCGTGAGAAAGTGCGTGTGCATATATATATATATATATATACGTGTGTGTGTGTATGTGTGTGTGCATGAGAGAGAAGGAGAAAGGGAGAGTAGGAGAAACGGCGTTGAGTGCTCTTTGAATAAACAAATACCGAGACGCGGTCATTATTTAGGGCGATAGCATGGCGCTGAGTCGACCGCGGACGCTTGACGGACAGTGGCGGTCAGTACGCGTTCATTGCATGCAGAATTCATTCACGTCTGATGAATTCCACTGGCACTAGTACCAAGTGAAAATCAACACTAATAAATTATATTTATCGTTTTGGGTATTCTCCTTGCTCTAGAGCTCATCAACTAGTCGCCTAGTCAGTTATTATTATTAATTCATTCGAACGAACAATGATAAATGTAAATCTCTAAGAAGAATTATAAAGATGATAAAAATAATAATTTCGAATAAAGAAGAAATCCATTTAGTGTTGTAGTGCTAAGATAAAGAGTTTGATTCTATTAAAGTGCAATCATTTTTAAACGTATAACACTTGTATGAAAACAGAGATGTTAACAATAATAAATGATACATAAAGTGATTGGAATAAAAGAAAAAGAATCGAAGGTATAGCATAAATTGAAGGCGAATATGAATATGTGAAAGCCAATATACTTAACACGAAGTCGATACAAACTCTTTATTCTTATTTCATAAGAATCCACTCAAGTATTATTGCGTGATACGATAACGAACGGAGGTAGAAACACGCACAATTTAAATTTTATTTTGACAGATTTATGAAGCCATCGAGCAATACAAGTCGATACATATGATGCGTTTCTATCCCCTTTCCTTTCTCCTCGACTCGATTCGAACTACTCGCTACCTGGGGCGGTACATCTCCAGGTAGAACTTATCCGCACAACGTGTAACTCATAAATCCGATCCGAGAAACTCAAACGCAACCCAGACGTTGCTCGAACACGAATCCGGTTTCTAGAAACGATAACACGTATCTACATGCCTATATCAGAGCTTTTCAACTTAAGCTCGAATTTGCATGGATTCATAGTTTTCCCTATTCTTTATTTGTATTTTTTATTTTCTATTAAAAAAACTTTGTACTTCTTTTTTTTTTTTTTTTTTTTTTTTTTTATTATTACAGACTTTCGTTTGTAGTTATATTATTAATTGCGCAATTATAACTTTTTTAATTTGCCGTTCAATTCCATCTATGTGACCTACGTTGTATCACAATTATGAATTTAGATATAATCAAGGCCACGTGTCTCACAAAATCCTCATTTCTCTCCTACGTTGTAAAGGAGAATATATGACACATAAATATTTTAATCGATACTCGTGTTTCTTTAATGAACGTCGTAACTCAAGAGTCGGAATCGAGTCAGCCGGTCGTGCGTGCCATCGGCTAATTTTGTTATTTTCCATTGAATTATTTAGTTAAATTTACAAAAAGAAAGGGTAAGGGAAAATTACAAAGGATTAAAAAGGGAGGAAAAGGAAAAGGCTGGACGAGATATATAAGTATTAATAAGAAATTGTATATATTTTTTTATTATAACAAGTATTATAAAATGGATTTGTCAATATTAGTTAAAGACGAATTGTAAAAAGAGATCTCAAGCAATCGAAACATCTACGATCGATAAAGCTTTTACGATCGTGAAGTCAACGTACGACCTCAGATTAAATCCATCTCTATTTCTCTTTCGTGACCAGTTGCAGCTGGCACTTGAAACGACGATCGCGATCTCGCGAGAAGAGAAGGCGAATTCCGTTGACCTTTTCACCTCGACCCCAGCCTCGGAGTTGACAATGATATACTCATGTAGTGCGTTTGGCTATTCGCAGTGAGTCGATGCTGGGCATCGATCGTTAAAATTTCAACAACAGTTACTCTTCGGTGTTCGTCGCTCAATTACGTATTATTCCGATGATATGAGAGTTCATAGCGTATAAATATAGTTTAATAACGTACTCTTATACGAACGTACAGTAAATCGTTACAGATCTACTCAAAATAATTTTATATCAATTTTCAGAGGGAGAGAGAAAAAGAGAGAGAGAGAGAGAGAGAGAGAGAGAGATTTTTTCGAAGGTGATTTTGTTTTTTGGAGATTAAAAGCGTGCGGTTGACGCTTTCGATGGTCCCTCAATTTTTGAAGACAACGACGTTCAACCGGGCTTTGATTCTGTAGCGGACGGATCCATGAGAGAAAAAGAACGATTTATTTAACAGCAAATTTTGATGAGAAATTTCGACAATAGAATGAATAAAAATATTTTGCAACAATATCGCTAATTGCAAATTTTTATATAATAACATAATGACTCGGTGGAATCGTGTGATGAAAATAATATAATGTAGGGAATAACGATGTGTGAACATATAATCATTTATGAATATAGATATATTATTATGATTATTATTGCCATTCAATATGTATTATATTTCATAACATTTTCTTTTCAATATTATATGATATAGAACGTCGTTTAATATTATATAAATATAATATTATATGTCAATTTTAGAATGTGAACTATGGAAAACGTTAATTTTAGTCCGTCAAAACGACGAATAGTCGACGGATCTTGCGGTTTTACCGGAGCCACCAACGTTATACAAACACTCTCTTAAGCTGACGAAGGCAAGTAGGAGAAAGAGAACGAGAAGAGGAGAAAATACGAAAGAGGGTTTTTTGTAGGCTCGCGATGTGGTCCAACTGGAGGAAGAGTCTCATATTTTGGCAGACGAAACGAGAGAACGAAAAGAAAGAAAAAAAAGGAAAAAAAAAAAAAAAAGGAAAGAAAAATAAAAGAGAAAGGAAAAAAAAACTGTCATGCATGTCATCGCTTTTTTACTTTCTATTTTCTTTTTGTTTTTTCGGTCGTTTGACGAGTCACTTTCGTAAAAGCGAGACGCGTTTATATATTTAAAGGTTGGCAAAAAAAAAAAAAAAAAAAAAAGAGGAAAAGGAGAAAAAAGAGAAAAGAAAAATAAAAAATAATCAGCGAGAAAGAAAAAAAAGGAAGAGCGAGGTTGTCGTTAACGTTTCCCAGACAGTTGGCAGATTTAATCGCGCCGTCTGCATCTGATCCCTCCACGAATTGCTTTTGAGAAAAGGGCGAGTATATTTTTCCATATATATACATACATACATACGCGTTTTATCAATCCAGCTGTTACTGAAACTGCCGTATATATACATTTATATATCGGTGGCACGATATCTGTGATAGGCATTCAATCTACGTCCTACGTTTCTCATCGAAAATCGAATTTGAACGAACCCAGAGAAGTACGATAGTTCACGATAGGTATGCATCTACGTACACGTTGCAATGTCATTTTTATTTAAAATTCAAAAGCATTTTAATGTCTTAGAAGGGAAAGTAAAGAAAGTCTCAACATTATTTCAAGACGATTTAAAAGATTGAAATGCACAAAAACGAATCGGTAAGCGTACCCAGAGCTCATCCAGCAGGAAAATGTATTCGTTTCTATCAAACTAATATTCTCGCTCGTTTCGCTTCTACGTTTGAATTCATCCTTTGATGCTTTCTACTACCTCGAACACGGTACTGGATCAAAGAACTACATTTAAAGTAAAGTCGGCGCCGGTACCGAACGATATACATTTTCATATCCACTTTCGTCAAAATCGAACAAAACTGCAAAGGTACGAAAAAAGATGTTGAAATTATACGATTCCAACATTTTCATCTTCCTTATTGGTTTTAATGTATACAACTCGTTGAATCGATTGATATTCCAGTCCTTTCAGGCATAATTTAAAAAATTGTATTAATTTTGTAAATCCAACAACAAAGTGATTACGTTTCGTTAAATATACGCTGACTGGATTATATTGAATTCAAGATTAATCCTTACGTATTAATCTCACGCTGAATGTATTCGTACTGTTTGATCTACCAGTTCTTCATAAGATCGAGATTAATATCTCGAAGAATAAATATCGAATTTCTGAAAGTTAGTAAGACAGAAGAGGAGTAAGTATCGAGCCGCAAGAAAGCTTCGAATCCCCGAACGAGATTGACTACGGTAAAACAGCTGAGTCTCTGTTACGCAATGAGCTTCTAAGAAGGAGAGAAGGATAGAGAGAAAGAGAGAAAGAAAATATATGTATATATAAAATGGTACATTCTCCATGGATGAAAGATGTTCGAACGAGGTACTGTCTTTCCTCCTACCCTTTCACTCCCACTCCGTTTGCTCCTACCAGTAGATCGCGTAGGTGGCTACGTTACGGCGTCGAGCAATATCCAAGCAAATGTAATAGCTATGGGGTGCGAGCGCAAAATCGAAATTTGTTCTTGTGCGAGAGCTTCCTGTTTCTCTATACCCCCGTCCTTCCCTTTCATTCCCATCCTACTCTTACCAATAGTAGTACCACCAGCAGACTCGACCTAGCCGAGGTATTTCGAGTTATATCTGTATTCGTATATATTCCCGCAGAGAATCGTTCCGCAGTGCATTGAAAAATAAATCTCGGTAAAAGTCCGGGCCCCTGTCGATACACTGGCATTATGCAATATCTTTCCGCGTTGCCGCGTTCGAGGGAAAGGGAAAAAGAGAGTATATGTAAGAGTGAAAGAGGGAAAGAAGATACAAGGAAGGGTGAAAGGAGAGGGTGAAAGGAATGAGCGTAATATCCCAGATGGGTTGTATGTTTCGGATGCTTAGGTAAACCCAACGCGTTCATGCAAGTCTCTTACATCCGTTATAACGCCTGGTTGTTACACCTGAGACGGACTGCGCGACAACACATCCTTATGCAGAAACTGCACTTGCAAACTGATTTAGGATAATAAATCGATGAAAATCACTACCAGAAGATTTAATTAATAAATAGGATAAAATTAAATAATGAATCAATATTTCTCATTAGGATATCGTTCAAATTATTATTTAATTGACTTTATTCTTCCGGTGATTCTTTTTTAATTGGGTCATTCATTTTACGTCACTTGTCTGCGGTTGTTCATACCGGGGACAATCAATACCAGAGGAGTATGTAATTTCCAGGAAACACGACGACATATACACTTTTGTGAATTCTCATAGACGATACTAAAAAATGAGATTGGTTTCGAATCTAATCGAACCGTGAATACTGTATCATAGTTTTCTATCTCTTATTGTACTTTTAGATAACTCAAAACTCGTCTAGATGTAGATGTAGCCCGGTATTTTCATTTTCTACAGTTCGAAAATGTCCAAGCAAGCAAGCCGCAGTCTAAAACAAGTGGAAGTGTTCGGAAGTACCAAAAGCAGCAGTAGTAGCAGCAGCTGGGTCATTTGTCGGTGACGGCACCCACGGGAAATCACGTGATCGAATCTCGCTCCCCGCGCGATTTCCACTTCGTGGACGATCGATTCCTCCAAACGCCCACAATGCTCCATTTAATATGAAGAGAATGATACCGTACTGCAATTTGGTATTAATACTCTTCTTGGCTTCACTCATAGATAATACGATATCCGTTAATGCTATTTGATTGTTCTTAGACATACTTTTGTATCTGATCGATTCAATAGAGATCATTCAAAATTGAAAAAATAAAAAAAGAAATGATAACAAACTGAATTATCCTCATGATAGGTTTTATGATATTTGTACAATTCTTTCAGATATATAATTTTACCAATGATTGGTATTAATTTATAACATTATCAAATCAACGTGATTTGTTTCAATCGAATAAAGAAAGAAATGAAGAATATATAACTCTTGGATTTAGCGAATCATATGAATTCGTTATAAATACTAAGAAGACCAGTGAGTTTAGTTCTTAGAAGCATAGTCTAGGACTTAGACCAATATTCGAACTTTAAATTTTAGTTTTAGAAGGGTATGGAAACCAAGAAGAGCTTGGAATATCAGACTCGAATATGGCAGATGGCTGTGGGGAATGAAGTTTACCCTTTTGGATTAGGCGACTCATCGACGTATACGAATAGTATAGGAAACATCGAGAGAAACGTGCGTATGAAATCGGAAACTTACCGTCAACCCAAAATCGCTTTCCTGTACCAAATCGAAAATCCTTTTCGTTCTTACGATTGCTTACTAGGGAAATGTTTTATAGATATATTACATTCATACTAGGGCATTGAAAACTTTTGTTAAAACTTTTAGCAATGAGGCCATCGTTATTATACATATAAAATATAAGATCAAATAGAATTATATTTTGTCGTCACTGAAGTTGCATCCATGATCTTTTTGAAACAAGAAAAATTTCCAAGGATAAGAGCCAAGTTTTATTCTCTCACTCAAGACACAATCATAACTTTACCGTAACTGTTTTCCATTTCGGCTTTATTTTCACAATATCCCATTGAATATTTCATGATGACTTTATATTTAGATCCAGTTTATCGATCGTCCTTGCGTTTATCTATTTAAAATTAGTATAACTTTTTATTTGAAAAAGGACACATAATGCATCTTTTATTATCGACAAGAGGAAAGATTACAAAATTGCGTACTATTACGAAATTGGAAACACAACAGAGAGCAGCAGACAAAGTCGTGCAAGGTCATATTGAGTAATACTCAAGAAATCAGGTTCACCACAACTGCAATGAGTCAGCAGAAAATAACTGCAACGTTTCGTCCCAACAATAAGCATTTTCGATAGTTTCGCAGCTCGTGGAGAGCATTTACCACCGCAGGGGTTCCCATATCCGTCAATATCGAGCACCGTTCTTAAATCCATATTACGAATCTCGCTGCACCTGCGTTAGGAAGTTGTCTGCGGGACGAAAATGACACGCTGAGAATTTCGGGTGGGGGAATAAGGGGATGAAAAAGTCGCAGAGGGTGAATTCAATTTCTGGAAGGGGTGCATATTAAAGTCACGAGAGAATGAGAGAGAGAAAGAGAGAGAAAGGGTGGGGAGAAGAGAGAGAGAGAGAGAGAGAGAGAGAGAATTCTAGCTAAGAACAAGACTAGTCAACATCGCGTGGCCCATAAAAATGGACGTTGTCCAAAATGTTCGAACCACCCCTTTTCCTCAATTTGCCCGTTGGCGTATATTTCCTGTTCTCTCGTTCTTTTTATATCCTCGGACAAGTGGGACAAGCTTTTATCATTACATCCAAGTTTTTTCCCTTTGCCAAGAGAGAGAAAGAAAACGATCTGGGTTATAGGAAGTAGGTCGTTCTCGAATATATCTAGACATCGTTGTTAGAATAATATCCTGTCGAACGGAACGGTTTCTACGTTTTGAATCTAAAAGGTATTAAAAGAGACAGAACTTCCGATCAATCGGAAGATTCGATTCGACGTTTGACTTAACGTTAAGTTCACCAACTTTGGAAAATGGAATCCCAAAAAAGATGGACTTTAAATGAAAAATAAAGGAGTTACTGAATTGCTTTTACTTACAGGTATTTATGTATTTCTAAAATCGAATGATATCACTTTTCGGTTCGTTTAATGGCGACAGGTTTGTCCCTTCTTGTTTCGTTTTTCATCTGTCATCTTAAGTATCGCAAATAAAGAATGAAGGAAAATGGAATGGAAGAAACGTCCTCGCGTGGACATTAAAATCCACTTAGGGTATTTTCCCACGAGGCGAACTACAGCTTCGAGATTCGTTTTTGCGGCTTGGAAAATTGATGGATTGGTTATAAATACAAGGCTTGGAGGTATAGATGGATCGTTATGTTGGTTAAAAAACGTTTGCTCTGATTCATTTTTGCATTTATAACGAACCCCATCCTTTCTTGCGTTCGTTCATCGCTCACCCATTTCTTTCTGCGACTTTCCATCTGCCAAAACTAATTATTAGTTGGCCCGCGTACCACTGGATCATAACTCATACGTTAGTGTAATATCCGCCAAGAGGAACGGAGCATGTATACAAATACACGCACACAGAGATGCAATGACGAAGATGCACAGTGGTTGTTTCTCCCCTTTTAGAAGAGTCGCTCTTTCGGAAGGAATCATGCACGTGCATCTAATAAGCTCTTTTATCGTTGGCACGAATCAAATTTAATATTCCGTAGTAAGGCGTGGTCTAGATATTTATTTTTTCTTTTTCCTTTCTCAAATCCAAACTTAGACCGTAAGAATGAATAAAACTATATGAAGTTTGATTTATCGTTGAATGGAATTTATTTGGTCGATAACAATGCTTTTGCCGATAACAATGGATTTTAACAAAAACAAATACCTTCGAAATATTCGAAAACGGGATTGATTTTGTTTTTCATTTTGCTCTGAAATTTTTAGGAATTTACATATTTTACTTCATCGGTTTGTCATCAACTACATAGTTTCCATCGATCTCATAATATTCCTCCCCTTTTATTCAATTTAAAAAACGACAAAGGATGATGATAAAGCGAGTTTCGCGCGATCGATGGAACACCGGACGGCGCGTAAAAGGATAAAGAAATAATAATTCGTGGAATAAGTAATCTCGAAATATTTCGCAGCGATTAAAATTCAGTCTGTGTACCGCGACCGTTCCGTTGCCTTATTTTGAAGTTTGGTTTTCCACGACGAATCTTAATTTTCTCGGATGCTATAATTGAATCACTTAATTAACGTCTTTGTAGACGGTCGCGCGTCACGAAAGTTAACCGTCAGCCATGCCGCAGATTAGATCGAATTATTCGAAATTATTCAATTAATTTCGACGTCGTTGAAAGTTGTGATTTTGGCTTATAAACGGGACACCTTAGCGAACATAATTTTCTCGCTAATCGTTCAACTCTTTGACAGATCGAAAGAGTACAAAAAGATTTTTAAAAATTTCTAATTTATATAATTTTTCTTTTTTTTTTTCTTTTTTTTTCTTTTTTTTTTCATTTGGATAACATCGGTTTTAATTCTTCGAGGCATCTTATCATTAAAATAAGAGTATTCATTTGTCAATGTTCATTGAACAAATATTTTTTAAGTGTGCGTATCTCTTGGGCGTAGTAACAACAATTTCTTTTAATTAGAGCAGAATTGGACCGAGTGTTAGCCGGCTTCAATTCCCCACAGCGTCAATACCATGTTTCTCAACTTTTTCAAACTGTTACATGGTGATGGTTCGCTGAAAAAAAAAAGAAGATTGTTAACTAACAGGTCCTCTGATGCATTTCCGGTGCCGAATGCTGTTACGGGAAATGAAATCCGCACGGGTACATCTACGCAGTTGTACAAATTAACGGCTTCAAACGATTGACTTTCTAATCAATTGGCTTCGCGTCACCCACTCCAACTATCTTTATCTATAGGCTCTCAAATTTTTAAATAACTATTATCGCACAATTTATCCACGGTACTGTCGATATGTTTTTACGGTATCAATATAAAACTTGAGGGATTTTTTTTAATTAAGAAAAACTCTTTCCGTAATTTTTTATTAAATATCTTCCCTTAGAAGAGCAAAAGAGAAACTTACGATAGTAAAAGTATGAGAACGCAACAGACGGTTAAAAAGAAAACGTAGTATTTTCGTGTGGAAATAAAATAGAGTTATGGTTCAAAGAGCTATCGGTTCTAAAGAACCGAAGAAACGGCACCAAAAGAACCACGATTATTCGATACGGTAGATTTCCTCACAAATTTATAAGTAACATCGAAATTCAAGATAAAACTTCTTCCTTATGAAACGTCTTTAAACGAGATGTTATAGCATTTTTTTGTTACAGAAAGTCAGCATCCTCGATTTGAGAATCCCTGGGCTAGCGAATAATTTACAACGTGGTGCGCACTGAGGCGGGCTCCAATATTCAACGTGATTAAATATTATAAAAGCAAAATTCCATGAATGCCACTACTATCGCACGGGACTTGCCGGGAGAGTATGGTTGGGGTTGTCAAAGTAGTGGGGGTTGTGCGTTTGTTGGAGAATACCCAGCGGGAAAAGAGAGTAGGGCTCGTTCATGCAGGTAGAAAACGAGAGGTGGTAGGTCGAACATGTGCCACTGCTGCTAGTAGTAGTAGTATTGGTAGTGGTGGTAGTAGATGGGGTTGGTAGGACGTGCAAGGGGTAAGGGTAGTCGTTTCAGTCATATCGACCACACCACTTTGCCCCGCCGTGCCATAGCATACCGGTAGAACACCTGAGTCCAGCCTCGTCCCTTTCTTCTCTCCTGGAACATCCAGCCTTTCGTAAGCCCAGCCAGCTACACTGTATAAACTCGATATATACTAATATCGTTCATTTTATGCGCCAGAATGATTCAGGATAGTTCAAAAATTTTGCAGATTATTGAAGGAGTATTCAAAGAATATTGAACATTTGATGTTATAAAAATTTTGATTATTCCTGAGTTTTATGATATGTCATACATTTTAATAAAATTCCAATGATAGATGAACCATAGAGATTAATCTATTAATAAGCGTTTATCTGTAAATAAAGTATCTAGAAATATCATATACGTACAGATAAATAATATGAATTATGGTGAGTCATATTTGAAGCCAAACCAAAATACTAGAAATGAGAAAGATAACTTAGCTTCAGTCTACCAGAAAAGAATTACAAGTTGAAGAAGTTAGTGGGACTTGAAAGACGAAAGCCTCTTACTTGCAGTTCGATATGCTTTTCTCTCTCTCTCTCTCTCTCTCTCTTTCTCTGGATGTAGAAAACAAAAAAAAGGCAAAGTTAGTAAAGGCAAAAGAAGCTCTTTTGCAGCTTTTAATCTGCTTCGATGGGTCACCGCGTTTGAAAACCTTCAAGTAAGCTTTTGAACTCTAATATGGTTTAAAGAGAGATTATTGATCAGAAATGATGACACTTCGTTGAAAGAGTTTTATGATTGGATTTTAATGGAACAATTTTCAAACCATGAGTTATGGCATTTAATGATTAATCAATTATCTATTAAATATCGTCATTGAACGAAAGAATTTCGATCTGCAATTCGCTTACCGGGTTCTCAGAAATGGATCTTAAGAGCAAGCACGCGTGGAAATCGTAAATAGGATAGGCAAAATCAAGGAGACAAGAGATAATATCTAGGAACGTCGTCTTGCGCATGAACGCGCGACGGATTCAAATGCCAGACAGGTCGGAGGTGAAATCATAGAAGTAGTTCTTGAAGCAAAGGAACCACTGAGTCTTGCGATCCATTGCAAGATGCTTTCTGTTACGTGAAACGCGTACACCTCAAACAGCCTTATTTTTATACATTACATTGGGAGATCCCTGATAAAAGGGAACCACGCTAGCAAACGAAAGAGAGAAAGAGAGAAAGAGGAAAAGACGGAGAAAGAAAGAGGAATACGAGGCTGTCAGAGCGGGATAGCATTCTCATCCAGCAGAAAATCCCTCTCGCTCGTAACTGAGACCAAGTCTGCTTGCGCAGTAGTAACACTAAGCTCAACGGGAGATGCCGCCCGTGGTCTCCATAAACAGCGCTTATGCCAGCGGGACGAGGAAAACTCAAGGTTAGGGGTGGCTCTAACGTTATGTTCCAATCCCTTTTTGTCTCTGTCCCTATCCCTACTCCTAACCTCACTTACTCTCACTACATTTATCTCTTTCTATCTCTTACTCTCTCTCTCTCTCTCTCTCTCTCTCATTCTTATTACGATATCGGAAAACGAGGAGAACATGCCACTGAACGACATCTACGTCGATCTAGTGTACAGCTCGTGCCGAAGCCAGGATAGGAGGCTTTAAGAACGTGGCAGCATGAGACGTCCCTCTTCCGTACTACCGATAGATCTTTCCTGCCTGTTACGTCCCTGTCATCCTGATCCCCATGGGAAAACTGTTCGAAATATCACGTAGTAAAGTCCAAACGGGACTTCGTCGCCTTTCTCTTCACACTATGGGATGCGACCATCGGGGAAACATTCTCACTCGTTTTCGGATTTCCTCGCGACGTTCACCAATGTCTGGATAGGAAGAATTCCAGATTGGAAAAATGATGTTTATTGAAAATTTATAGCATAATCCTTTTGAAAATAGAAAGAGATAAAGTTTCCAAGTTTCGAAACTTGGAACAAGTACATAGTCAAGTATATCAAAGTATTTGATCTACTTATATCAAACTTTTAATCGCCATTTTGTTACCTCCATTATATTATTCATAAACGAAAGGACACTTTTCTTTAGTAAGAACTACATCGCAATCGAAAGGGAAGTAATGTATACTCTAACTTGGATATGTTCAATGAGTATGTTCTATACTCCATGTTATCGACGATGGATTGAGTATAGTAGGGAATAACGAGTAACTGTACCACATCGAGCGGTATTATGCGGTCGCTATAACCCTAGCAGATACAATAATCATGCTGCCGACTCGTAATGCGAGACTAAACCCCTTCGTCGTTAAGGTAACTACCGGATAGTCATTTAAAAGCGGTATGTCGATAACGACCGCGTTGAATCCGAGAACGATGAGCGGTGTCCGATTCATAAATAAACGAAAATCCAAACTGCGGTATATAGTAGGCCAATCATGGTCCTTTCTGTCATTAGAGATAGGGTCAATGCATATTTAACTAGGGATCATCACAAATACAAGCCATAGTTTGGACATTAAGTGATTCAGAAGGTAATAAATGGTCTTGATAGCAAAGTGCATAGTTTGGTTAGTTAAAGTGAATCCTTTTAAAGAGTTTCAACGAAGAAAGATATTCTTAAACTTCATAATCATACTGTAGCCCCAGTGAAATCGCTCGAGTTAACTTAATTTATAGTTTTATCATCGAAAATATATCAAAAATGAGAGGCCAATATACATATATTAAAAATGCTTCCTGTCTAATATATTCATATATTAGGAAAGATAGTTAATTTCGATCAATCTTCAATTTCACATGAGCCATATTAGAAAACAATGCCTGTAATTTTCTACGAATTTTTTTCCTCTTTTGTCTTTTTTTTTTTTTTTTTTTTTTTTTTTTTTCTTTCATCAAAGACAAAATGACTTTATGCTATGATGAATATACATGAAGTATATAACGAAGCAAGATTTACTGTATCGGTAGATCTTTTTGGCATTAGCCGGATTCTATTGAAAAAGCAAACTTTTAGCAGATGAGCAGATAGTTTTGCGTCATTCGCGAGAGATGGTCACCTTTGACCTAGAAGCGCGCTTGTTCGGTTGGCGCATATAGGAGAATCAGTGGCCTTTTATATATCTTTTCTAGGGCACGTGCCTGAGGTAATTGAAATGTTTTGGCTACAGTATTTGGAAGGGGGTTGAAACTGGCTAGTTGTACAAGGACGAATACAAGGGTGATAGAAAATCGGATAGAAATGTGAACAGAGAGAGAGAGAGAGAGAGAAAAGATACCTTGCGACTGGCATCAACGCAAGCAGGCGCGCAGGGTACGAAGAGCAAAAGAGGAAGTTAGGTTCTACGTAGAGAGAGAGTTGGATCGATCCAACTGTGCCAGGTCAACCCTCGACGTGCGCGACTACTCTCGTTTTCTCTCTCTCGTTCATTCCCTATACGCCGCGAGCTATTTTGTGTTTATATCGTCGACGTTATTACTTATGCTGTGCCGGTCACTATACAGTCGACTGGATTAGAATGAAAGAGAGGAAAAGAGATAGAGAGAGAGAGAGAAAGGGGGGGGGAAGATAGAATGAACTAAAGAAACTTCATGATAATAATTGTTCTTACGTTTGATTTCTTCCAATTTTTTCTCAAGGTCGCTGTTAATACGAGCGCTATAATTTCAAGCAATTTATTTGAATCATTTATCTACATTTATTAGTTACGACGCGATAATATCAAAATTGTCTAGGTAAGATTGAATCAACAATTAACACAACACTACACCATCAATCTTCATAATCAGTATTCTTTTAATTGATATGATAGAGGAGCTCGAATAATTTGAATTTCATAATAACGATATTTCACAAATCCTTCAATATATATATATATATATATATATATATATATATATATATATATTGAATATATATATATAGATTTATCCAAATTTATTATAACCAATCGTTTAACGCTTTTATAAATTATCCCACACCAATGGTCATCTTGAACGTGTGTAATGAATCGTTGCGGTCGATAATGTTGATAATAACGGTTAATAATCCTCGCACTATTGATTACTAATTACGTGGTAATGTACGGGAAATTAATTAAATCGGTTAAATACGGAGAGTAGAGGAACAATATAGGGGTCCTCGTAGTCTTGAGATAAAATAAAACAAAATTAAATAACTAGAATTTTATGCTCCTGTTCGAGCTCGTAATTACCAGGAATAGTCGAAACTCTACGGTCCTTTATGAATTTCTAATGATCATCACTATCCATCTCTCTCGTTACTATACCACGATATATACCATATATACGTATATGTATATGTATATGAAAGGATTCGCTTCGATGAACGAATTATTCGTCTAATTTTGGTCGATAACGGACAGTGATGCGTGTTAATATGGAAATATTGGGCTCTGTCAGTGGACGATGATCATAACTGCGGAGTGGTAGTTTATATTAACGAACGTATAAGGTTCGTACCAAAATGAAATATACTATATTACTGACACTTGCGGTTACGGTTAATTATAGAGAAAGAGATAAACTGTATAGAAACTTCGTTATGTTAAAGTACACTAATCATAATCATTTAAGTACAAATTAATAATTCCTTTCTAATCGATATAATAATGCGTTTTGTTTCAACATAGTTCAATTGATAAAAATTTATAGTCAAATGATATAATGACATATAAAAGTATAATTCGTTTGCGTAAATCATTGATCCTCTGTCTCTCTCTCTCTCTCTCTCTCTCTCTCTCTCTTTCTCTTTCTCTCTCTTTCTCTATCTATCTATCTCCGTTTACTCATCAATTTTCATGCAAAGCCATCTGCTCATATAGCCGTATGTAAAATACGCTGTTCCACGGTTTTTGCGATGGATTTGTAGCACGGTATAGGATAATATGTATCGCATATAATACATACAAACAATACTTTATACTTGCATTTAAATTAGGTTACTTCGAGCACTCATTCTCTCTTGAGGAGATTGCGCTGATGTACATTATGGTCAAAAATAAAAATTACGGAAAAAAAAATCCTGATTGGTCTTATACCATCACGTTCGATTGACGAATTAAATATTAGAAACCTTAAAAGAAATCTTTTGAATTTAATTCATTTTTATTTCTCAATTGAAAATTTTCACTCATTCCTATTGATTTTAGTTTTTCAACATCGGATAAAAATTAAATACTTGAATATGTAATATAAACGATATAATAATAACTATAAGCAATACGATTAAGTCTACTCGGATAATGTTCGAAACAATGAGGAAAGTATCCATATAGGAATCACGTTATTATTCATTGATGACATAAAATATCGATTTATTGCTCTAATATATATATATATATATATATATATATATATATATATATATGCAAGTTCCTCCAAACTGTGCGTTAATATTAATTTTCAAGCTTTTACATTTTCTCTTGCCTTTCTCTTTCTCTCCATCTCTTTCCCCTTTCAACTATCGTTCTCTCCCATTCTTCGTCTCTCCATTCCGTACACTCGTAACGTAGATTAATTGAGAAAGCCTGTTACCGAGAGACGCGAGACGGTGATTATTAATGGCTTAACAAAATATCCCATCTTCGGGACCTAAGTCGCACCTAAGGGCACCCGGAATAGTTGCAAGAGAGTAAAGATTTATGATCGAATGGAAAACGTCGTTGTGTCGAACAAACGAATCGATCGATAATGCTGATTGGTTAAAGCGAAGTGGTTAAATGGTCAGCCTTATCGCCTTTATCGTTTTACAAACGAGTCTTCGCTTGGTATTGTCAGCTTTAACGATTTCGTCGGTATAACTGCATCCCAACGAAGAAAATGAAATTTCTCCGTGCTCGTTATTCTATAAAATATACAAAATACTCATTAATTCACTTTTTCGTTAGGTGCTTCGTACAGAATTAATAATGTCCATTTAGGTAACAGACAGACGTCAAAAGTTGAAAAGAAATGACATTGTTTTTAAACGATGTATAAATACTTGACAATACCGAGTACAATATCGAATTAAAAAAAAAAAAAAAAAAAAAAATGCGCTTTTTCAAAATAATAGACAAATCAAAAATATGTAATTTAAAGAGAAGAATACATTTTATCGTTGAACGGGAATCGAACGACGATAAAATAGAATTGTCATTAAAGTAACGAATGATTCTTGTTGTTCAAGCCAATAACAAAAAAAAGAAAAAAAAAAAAAAAAAAAAAGACATTAATTCGTCGCGCCACTAAATCTAAACCTCTCGTTCGAAGAACGCTACTCCGTAACAGAAGTTCGTGGAGAGAAAACAATTCTCTTCTTCCAGGCTGCTAGTCTCGAAACAACGAGCCACTAATCACAGGCACATTACTTCAAAAAGAAAAAAAATATTGGTTCTTGTAATCCGAAGGAATGGCGGATGCGGGAGTTAAAATCGCAATAGTAAGCATTTCCGATTACCAAATCGGTAATCCGAATACGCTGAATTACAAATTGCTATTTAACTACGCGCCGACCGCAACGAAATAGAATCAATAATTACGCATTTGTGTAACAAACTCGACGGAAACTCATTCATCGATCGGACCCACCAACACGTAGAAATAATCGCTTCACTCGCTCTTGCGTTTTGCATATCAACGATGTACAACAAACAAAATTGCGGTACGCTAAAATATAATTACTATAATTATGGCGTATCTCAGTATGAGATACTTTTTGCTATTTCTTTATTTTCACATCCAAGTGAAAAGTACAAAGTTAATGTACATAAGACAAACCTATGTGTTTTACGTATCGTTTGTTCTACGACAATTAATAATTAACCTTTTCATAATTTAAATTGGATTTAATAATTTTTATTCTCTTTACTTACATACATATGCGAAACAATTACGAAATCTCTAATATTTGTTTTAGAATATGCAGAATACTAAGCAACGTTATACGTTTGTTCGTTTCATATTTGTAATGTGCATTCGTGCTTTTACCTTTAAACAGATAAAATGGAAGTCTCCAAACGGAAAACGTACAAGTTAAACTTGCACAGATAGGAAAGCTCTATAAATGCGAGTGTTGAGTATAAGTAAAGCTGATGGATGATAAAAGAAAAATGAAAACAAAGAAAAAGGGTTGATCTCTTGATGTTCTCAAGTCACGTGAACGACCTCATAAATACTTTCATCGTAATTGCATAATCAAAGACATAAGTCCAGTTGGTAGACGTCGTAGCGACACTAGGCTAATTGATTTATCGCCTTGAAGTTATCGAACCGTTGTTATGATTGCGGCATTTAGAATGAGAATGAGAATGAGAAAGAGAGAGAGAGAGAGAGAGAGAGACAAAGAAGACGAGAACGATATTAAAGTAGTTTCTTAGAACGAATTAGAGAAATTGTCGAAAACGTTGGACTCCTCAGAAAGGACAAATGGGATTAAATGGGACTTATATCTTTGAGTACGTCATCATATGCAATGTATTCCTTAAGTGATTTCGCACATTTAACTTTGCTAGTAGGTGCATCATCAAGAACGTTCACTGAATAGCAAATACTTATTTTATTTTTCGTAATATCGATCGTTCATCAATGTACATTAAGTTAATCAACATTTCATCTCTTTTCAATAACATTCGATTTCATACATCAACGTCAACTTTTCATCATCGATGCTCATTTTCAAATGTCACCTTGGCAGGATGAAATGATCATTTAGTAACGATTGAAAATGAAAGGTATAGAGGGAAAATGATGCTTCGCTTAAATATATCCAAGGGAACATTTTAATTTCAAATATTTCCTCTGTTGCGTACGGCTAGAGATATCGACTCAAGTAATACAAATATTTCTTCATATATCGTTTATTTTCGATATTTCTTTTATTATTTTATCTGGAAAATTGCATTGATATTATTGATCGATCGAATTTTCAAGGATATTTACGAATTAATGATTAATGGGAATAAGTTAAAAAAAAAATTTTACAAATTTTAATCGCAATCGTAAAGAAATTTATCATCGTCATTTTCCAAATAATAGAATTCTTGATCTTTTGCTTATCTATTCAATTAAAACGGGCTTACAATTATTGTTCCGCTTATGTACTCACGTACAAAGTATATTTCCTTCGTACGTGCAACGAGAGACAAAAGTCGAATCGGAAGAATTATCGAGCATCGCCGAAATTTTCTCACTGAAAAATAATTTTTTCACGTTATTTAAAAATTTAATTTATTTCATACATTATAGAATTTAGTCCTGACGAGAGAGAAAGAGAGAAAGAGAGAAAAAGAGAGAGAAATCAATAATTCTATTATCCAAAATAAAATGAGAAAAATTTATTATACGTTTATCAGTATCGATTAGAAAGAAATATCGATGAATATACTAATACGGTATTATTGTTTAAGATATCGATCGATTGAAGTTGTAAAGTACCTTGTTAGGAAAAGAACATGAATACATACCATTCCAATATTTCATATATTTACGTAAGTCTTTGATAGCATTGGCCGACAAGAAAAGCACGAATCGAAGTAAGCTCTTGGTCCTTTCCATAAAGAGCGGGAAAGTGGAGAAACTGCTTGCAAAGGGAAAGACCGAAGCATATGAGATAGAAAGAGTATTTGTATTGGGTACGTATAAGACAGAGAGTGAATGAGAAAGATAGAGCAATACAAATGTTAGCCGGCTCGTATTAGTACACGATGTCGCCACGGGTCACGGTGGCGCTGTGCCGCTGGCGCGACGCTCAGTCCGTTACGGGGTCGCGAGGACTACGCACGGTCTTATATGTTCTCGCGACTTCCTTCTTCCGGAAGGATTTGGTACTTGATGATTTAAGACGTAGACCCGCCAAAATCATTTTCTTAAATCAACAAGAACGAAATAACGTAATAGTGTTTCTGTGATATCGTGACATAACGTGACTCGTTGACGATCATGCTTTCGTGTTTTGCTACGATCAATTGGTGATAGTGCTAGAGAACGACGGACCACGACATTGCTCTTGTTGAACAACCGAGATATTTTCGTGACAACCAGCAAGGACATCCCATAAATTTCGACGTCGTTTTATCAAACGTGAGTACATTGTTTTATTTTTATTGATTGTCCATACTTTATGCATTTATTTTTAAAACATTCTCAAAGGAAGATCAAGATAAATCATTAGATTATTTAATAAAGTTTTAATTTGATTTATATTCGAAACAGTTTCGACATTTCCATGCTCGTAAAATTACATTTAAAGGTTGCGCGCGAAGTCATTTGTAAATTCATCATGTCAATTTTTCTTTCTCTATTTTCTAACATCATTATGTTGTATTAAAGTATTAAATTGTATATTTAAATTGTAATGTGGACTTTAAACGAGAAATTCTATTACGCATCGAATTTATTGTCTTTGTCGTGAATGTTATTTGCCGAAGGTCATTTAAAGGACTTCGTCGTATGCAAAGTGTAATATTTTCGTATTTCTTTATTTATTCTTAGGAAAACAATAACACGAAGATATGAATTATTCTACGTTGATCGTATACGTTAGAGAAAAGAAGGTTAAATGGAATAAAAATATCGAGAAAAAAAAACTAAATCTGTATGATGATCTAATTATTGTAATATGACTCTTTTTTCTTTCTTCTTCTTCTTTAATGGCTTCCTCATTTCATTCGATAAGTCGAAAGAATTAAAAGCTTTATTTTTCCAATGAGATAACTGCGATAATTCTTTAAAAGCGATTTTTCATTGAAACCACCACCTTTATCGATTATGAAGATAGCTGAAAGAAACGACGCTGTCATGATGATTAAAACGCACCCAAAATAAACTATTCAGCTAGAATACTTTATTAGTATCGTCTATTATAGACGTAACTTATTTCCGCTTTGCTCGAGGCTAAAGTCACTAACAAACTGTTGTTCACGTTTAGCCTATTTCATTGTTCGAATTTTACGTCTCATAGATCATGAAAATCATTTTTCTTTTTTTAGATTATTTTCTGTCCGAAAGCCAAGAAAAAAAAAGAAAAAAAAAAGAACAAAAAAAAAGAAAAAAAAATAGAAAAACGTTTTCATTGCGATGGAATCTAAGGTCGAATATACATAATCCAGTTATCGCAAATTATTTTACGGTATTACGATTTCGATTACGCTCAATGACGATCCATAGTTCACTTTTAAACTCTTTATTGCATAAATAATTAATCTTACACAATCAGAGTGTGCGCTTCCATATCGCGCTTGCACGCAACCCGACCAAAATAGGTTTGCTTTGTGAACAAACGTGGTTTGTGTTTTAAATGGCGTAACCGCACGATGCATTATGAAAACACTTTCATATCGAAGCTCTAGTTCACGATATCATATTATGAAGATAATGTGCCAGTAAAATAACTTATCGCATGTTCATTAATACAAATTTGTATAAACGAAAAATGCGTTATTATCACGCATTATGTGTGCGTAACCAACGTTATAACAATTGATTTAACTTCAGTCATTAATTCAACTTACCAATCGATTCTATTCGTTCGGTTTAACATCTTCGAAAATTTATACGCGCATGCGCCTGTTCCACATATGTGAACAGGTGTCCAAGGATCAAGAACGTATTCGTTTAACTACATGCACAAATATATTCTCCAACTATCGTGAACATCCCTACTGTTTCTTGTTTGCCACAGCTAGAGACCACACATGGATCCTGACTTATGTATACTTACATGCATGCATGTAAATGTATAAATGTATAAATACGAGTTTAAGCATGAAACGATTCCATTACCGCAACTTACCACTTTATCGATTAACCATTAGGAAAATTAACGTACTAGTAGCTGATAGAACGACGATGGTCGCATTGAGGTTAAGGAACTTTGCGAATAAAGGAATCATGAAAATGAATATTCGTTCGTATATCCGATATAAAATCAGTGATAAAATTAATGAAACAGCGTAAAGAGAGTAATATCTTTGAAACGTAACGTTGTTGAAAATGTCAATTAACCTCGTTTTTAAAAAGAAGTAGTCTTCTTATTCCTTGTAGATTTCAAGATGAATGGGATGAGAATGGTGGATGGCAGTAAAAGAGTAGAGTCTAGATACGGTTATATTATCGTTTCAAGATTTAATCTTGGAATGAAGGCGATCTTGTGTTAGCCGTCGTTCATTTTATAATGGGTAAGAATGTTAAATAAGCTCTATGATGGTGCTCAACATAGCGAAAGCTACACTTAATTATTTTATGCGTCGCGTTTCTACCGAGTCCGCAAGGGTGGTACGAGTGAACCCTTTCCCTGCGTGCGCTAGTTTAGTTTCAAACTTTAATTAAAAAGGTAGACTCGCAATAAGGACTCCTTCCACCCCTCATCTCCGACGGTCCTGCATCCCCACCAAAAAGAACGAGCCAGTTCTCTTCGAGACTCCTCTCGTAGTATTTCTATTTCATTTACCTAAAATAAACAGTGCAATCACATTAAAATCCTCGAGCGGTGTGTTCAAACTAATGTGCTTGTTCACCCATCGCGTAAATTGCACAACTATTCGCTTTCGATCGAATGCTTTTCGAGAATCAAAGTAAAAGAAAGTTGTGAGCAAATAATCGAGCCATTTTCTGGTCGATGTAAAATCTAATAGAATACCAAAACCAAATTATTTGGACTGTAACGTTAACGTTAACAAGGAATGCTAACTAATTTGCTATATTTATTTCATCGATAAATCTCTGCGTATATTTTCGCGAAAATCGTGTAACCGTGAGATACGTGTTTTTCTCCTACGTTCAAAAACCGCATTTTGTTCAATCAATTTCGTACATTTGATGCCATTTATAAAAGAGTATAGCTATTTGTCGGTGCGCATGTCTTTATGAAAGGATGGTTTCGTTCGTGGCGAGGGCAATTATAAGGTTGCTTGAAATGACGGA
>NC_140820.1:2802500-2817500 GCF_050613455.1 Vespa mandarinia
CATTGTTTTCTCTGCTACCTTCGTCCACATAGATCGTTAAGTTCTCGATTATCGGTCCGGTCGTTACTAGCCACGCAACGAGGTTATCCAAGGTAAATACGTCCTACCGTTTAAATTCCTTCCTCTTCGATACCAACGAAAAAGAAAATTTGTTATCGGAAAATCGACTCTCTCAATTTTTGAACTTTCCCTTGCCCATGCTCTTTCCTCGATTGGTGCTTAATGTGGATTCGAATTGATTGTCCGGTTTTTAGTACTGCAGGATTGATTTGTAATCGGTTAATGGCTTTTCCGAATTAGCAATAAGTAATCGGTATATTTTATTTCTTAACTTTTTCTCTTGATTTTAACTTTGGTGTTTTAAAGCCATTTCTAAGATTGTAGCAGATAAATTACGAACTTTTTCAAAGTCGTATTAATGAATAGTAAAATAAAGTCTCGCAAGTGAAGCGTCAAAGAAATCAATAAAGCTCGCACCAATGACGAGTGAAACGAACTTCGAATGAAATAAACCGTTCGATCGACGCGATACAAGCGTGATATTTGAATCGTTGAAAAAAAAATGATAAAATGAGAAACAAAAAAATAAAAAAAAAAAAAAGAAAAAAAAGAAAAAAAAGAAAAAAAAAATAAATAAATAAAAGGAGAAACAAAAAGTAACGCGTATCCTCTGCAAACAAATACTGCGAAATCTCCACCTGAAAGTATTCACAATGTTCCCTGGCGTATAGTAATTGCATAAACCGCGAATTTTCATTCGATCATCGTGAAAGAGATCAAATAATTCGAGACTACATCCGAAAGATTCAAGTTTTCAACTGAAATTAAATTACTTTTATTTTTATTATCATCGTTATGATAATATTATTTATAGTTTAAAAAAATTATTACCTTAGTGACCACACCCTTCTTTTTAATAAATTCAACTTTGTAAAACTTTTTCTAGTTACTTTTCATGGTATTATAGCAATGATAAATCGATATATTAATAGCACAACAAAATCTATAAAAAAAACGTGCAACTTTCAGGCATCGAGATGTCCGATCGTAACAAAGATAGAAAAAAGAGAGAACGGGAAAATTTTAAACAGACGCGAACGAGGAGAAACTCCGAGAAAGTGTGGGGGTGAAAGGTTGGAGGGTGAGCCTTTTTTCTCGCGACGTTCAGAGACCGTAGAAAGAACGACGGTGATAACAGAAGGTAGTAGAAAGGGGAGTGAGAGACCGGCGCAAAATAAAATGAGATCGCATTATGTTCGCTCGTCGAAAGGAGCCCGAGGGCTTGAGCAGTCTGCTTGCAATGGTGAGCACGTGGATTGCGTGAGCGTGAACGCGCGCGCGCTTGCACATGCAACAACGGCTATCTACTTTGCTCTCTTTTTTCTTGCTCTACCTTTCTGTACAGTATGCCTGTGTATGTGTGTGTGAATGTGTGTGTATATACAATGAGTATGATTTTCTCGCTTTTGATTTCCTTTTGTATCGGGGCTATTCGTGAAATAATAGAATGCTACGCAACTTCGTGTTATATTTTTTCGTTTCTTCTATAATGTGAAGGTACGTACGTTTCGTCGTTATTGATTAAATCGCTCGAATGGACGTACGTACGTAAAAATAATACAAATTTGGTATAATTTTTCCAAATACGAAATATATAAAATAATAAACGCAATAAACAGAAAAATCCAATAAGATTTAATATTGCTTCCATGAAAATATTTCATTCAATAAGCGCTAATAATAACGATGAACGAATAAAGAAAAAAATAGACGTTTTTTTTTCCGAAACGTCAGGATTTTTTTGTTTATGCAATTTCTAGTTTCGGTTTTATACCGAGCGAAATATATATGAAGTTATATTGGTCAAACTCTCTGAAAAAATAAACTTGTAATATATCAAACATTTGGCTTTTTCATTTTATGTTTGTTTATGTTACTTTTTCATCCGACATATCTCTGACGATATGCTAGACCGGCGCAATTTTTCCTGCTTTTTTTTTTTTTTTTTTCTTTTTTTTTTTAGGCATGCAAAACGTAAAGCAAATGTGTGAATCTCCTCCGTTTTTTAATATTTTTCATATGTTGCCTTGAATTTAATGGTAATGGTTGAAATATTAAAATTTGTAATCTTTAGCATGCAACGTAAAATCGGTGCAAGGTTTAATTACTAAATCGTAAAAGGTTCATAGCTCATTGTTAAACTTTCTCAAGCTGTTATATACCATACCGCGTACAGCATCACCATCTTTCTCCTCTTTTTTAAGGGGTAGGCGATCAACGTGACTTCGTTACCGTCTCTCCCAGGGTTTCACGAAACTCCGTGAGTTTGAACGACGCGTCTGTCGGCGCGTCATGAGGAAGAATAGGAGGGTGGAGGTTTCAGGTGGAAGGAAAAGAGAGATAGAGAGAAGAGGTGGTTCACCCCCCGTTGAGCAACGCACCTATCCTCTGCACAGCGAACGAACTCCATTAATCACGCGCCTTTCGGCGCTTAATGAAAAGGCCAAATATCGCGTAGCCTGCTAGTTCTCAAAAGAAAGAGAGAGAGTGAGAGAGAAAAAGAGAGAGACAGACAGATAGACAGACAGACAGACAGAAAGAGGAAGAGAGAAAAATGGCGGGGCTAGAGGGTAAAAGGATAGCCAACGGCAGAAATTGCGATCGAAACGACGAGCCGCTTACGAAGCAAATGACTTTTTCGTGGTCGACGTCGTCTTCATCGTCGTTGGTTCGTGCAAGAATCGTTAGACCGTCAAATTGATTTGAGATCTTTTCAATTTTCTGCCTTGAAAGATTAACTCTTTCGTTCTGAAGCTTGGCCTCCTTTTTTTTTGTTTCCCTTTCTTTCTTCTATTTTTTTTTTTTGTTCCTTTCTTTTTTTTCTCTTTTTCTTTTTTTTTATGCCCGTTCCGACCACACCTCTGCTTCGGATTTCTTTCTCCCTTCTTTCTTGTTTTATCCTTTTTACCTTCCCTTCTTTCTCCATTTCGTTCTCTCGCAAAAGTTTTGTTCGAGGGATAAGAGGTAAATAAATTAAGACGGAAAATGTTTAGAGAGAAAAATATATTGTAAAGCCGAATTTAATAATTTGTCTTTTCAATACGAGACAAATCTCCTCTTGTGATACCCAATCTCATTCTTGGAGTAAAATACGATGACGTAAAGGTAGACGGCGAATGGAGAAGTGGTAGGGATATGAGGGCTTTACGCAGCCCTCTACATGCAACCTGCATTTTATTAGAATAGTTTGCTCCAAGTTTTTTAATAGAACCGAGCTTACGCGTTCTGCCCTTTAGAGCCTATTATTGCGAACTGAGTTCAAGGCTTTTTTTCTTTCCTTTTTTGTTATTTCTTGTTCTTCTTTTTCTTTTTTTTCTTTTTCTTTTTTTTTCCTACGGTGGTACGCGACTCGCAGAGAAAGAGGACACCAGCTGTCATAACTACTTCTTTCGAGATTTTCGTCATACGCTCGAATAAAGAAGAAAGATATGGAGAAAAAAGAAAGAGAAAGAAAGAGAAAGAGAGAGAAACAACGGTCGATCCATATCGCTCGAATTCGCGACAAAAACTGCGGGTTATGTTGAATCGCGAGATAAAGAGAGAAAAGAAAAAATTACAAAGGAAAAGAACAGAGCCGTCGGAATAAAAATCCACGAAGCAGAAATAGTAGGAACAAATGGAAAAATAGAAAAAAAAAGAAAAAAAAAGAGAGAAAGTACGTATATAAAAGATCGACAAGGTGAAATTGTTTTGCAGTCATATAGAGAATCATTATGAGAGATAACCTTTAGAATATAATAATTTCATTGCTGATTTTAATTCTATAGTACTTCGATGTTAAATAAAGGAAAATAAAATATGCCCAAAGTAATATTATAAATCAGTATTTTTTAGTTTCAAATCTGATGAAAATATTAAATTGACCGCGACGATTTAATAATTTTTAACAAAAATTAATTAATTAGCCAAAGTAATCGTAAAAATATTTTTCTATCGTAAATATAACTACGGTGACTGTACCGAACTTCGTTCGTAGATATGATACCTCAACATGTACCGGGTGGATTTTAATTAACGACCTCGTTGTGCACCACAACCCCTCGTGTATCGTCGTAATTCACATTCATCCACGCACGATAGCAACGCTGCTATGTAAAGCTCCATACGCATTCATTCGTTCGTTCGTTGAACGATAGTGGCCTATAAAGCCCAATGGGGATTACACGTGCAGACGCGCGTAAACCCGAGGCCGAACATGCTTGCTCGGAGTCATTTCGATGGTTGAAAATGTACGGATCAGGGAACGTGTTGTCTGATGTCGACGAATTCTATATCTACGACTACACATAGTATACGCCTAACATATGTGTGACCAATTACAAGTATGGATACGAGTGAAAAAAAAGAAAAAAAAAAAAAAAATGAATAACAAAAACGAAGGATTAGGATAATCCTATGGTTTATATAAACTTACCACAAAATTACGTCAACGCTTTAGATTTTTTCATTATATAAGTATAATTATATGTTTTGCATTCGAATGGAAATAGAGTTCGTACTTAAGGAAATATTAAGAGAAATGTAGAGTACGAGTCGTTGCGTGTACGAGGTTCTTTCTCGACGTAATACGCTTGCGTAAAAAGGTCAAAAAGCATTTGGTCATGTTCCGCCGCAAGGAAGGTGTTATATTCCAGTGGCCGGCAGCGGTGCATGTCGAGTTAATTGATTCCGAACGACGACGAGAACGACGACGACGACGACGACGACGACGACGACGACGACGACGACGACGACGACGACGACTCGCACGTGTCACATCGACATTAAGCATTACCGTGGGTCTGCTTCGTGGACCACACGCCGATCGACGTCACACGTTCGAACAACCGATGTACACGAAGAACCGATTTGCCGATACTGTACAGTAGCTGGCTACTGTTTGAAAAAATTCATTATAATTGACGGCACATGTTCGATACAATTTCTGTTGCGTGTCCATTCGAAATATTACCAATTGGATGCCGTGTCGATGTAATAATTCTTTCCTCTTGTTATATTATAGAGAATGAAAACGTATAATTTAAACTTCTGATTATTATTATAGCTTTTGTCAGTTCATTTTCTACTTTTGGAAATCCAATCTATTAACAATAGAAATGATTAGAACGTTCAAATAACATAGTTAAATCTATACAAGAACAATAATAATAATAATAATAATAATAATAATTTTGTAACAATTGGTCACTGTATGGAATTAATTAGATAGCATTTAATTGTATCCTATTGAAGGTAGAAATTTAAATAAGTGCACATGCGTTACATATGAATCCACACAAACATGTGTGTTTATGTGTGTATATATATATGTTTGTTTATTTGTTTGTTTATTTGTTTATGTGTGCGTGTGTATTATTGAAGTCATTAATTTAACCACAAAGTATCTATTAACATTTCTACATAGGAAATATTTATTAATTTCGATATGTATTCAATAACAATGTTATACTAATTCTATTAGAAATATCAGAAAAGAAAACAAAGAAAGGTTCATGAATATTCCAACAATTATCTGATTCTTGGGAACTCATCATGCAGTAAAAGAGAAAGGAGAAAAGGGATGGTACTAAGTATGTCTTCCCACGTTTCACTGAAAGAGTCTACCGCTTGACGAATGACATCGACTCGCATGAACCTGACTCCAAGTGCTTCTTGATGACGAACGTAACGTCATTCATTGCGTGCTTAATTAACACAAGAGTAGTGGAGCTAGTGAGTAAGAAAGCAAAGAGAGAAAGAGAAGAAGAAGAAAGAGAAAGAGGTAGAGTTCAACTCGGGTCGTTCTTCGACTTTACGCACACTCTCTTTCTTCTTCCCTATAGTAATGTTCACCATTCGAGTCTTTCGCACTATTGTAAGCATGCCTTGCAAAATCCTTTTTACAAAATCGCCAGCCGAGAATTTAATTAACCTGTTTTACGTTTGATAGACTTTGCAAAAACTTCTGGTCGATCTTTTTACTTTGCTCTTTTTGTTCTTTTTTTCTTTTTGTTTTTTTATTTCTTTTTTTTTTTTCTTCTTTTTTTTTTGTGAAAAGATCTAATTAATAGATACACGGAAGGGATGAAATAACCGTAATGAATGTTAAAAGGAGTGAAAGAAAGACAAAAGTAGACAAAAGAAATTTAAAATAGTACTTTAACGAAAAAGCGTTTAATCGAAACGTATAGAGATTTGCTGAAAGCCATTTTGTATTCCGAGATTACAGTCATAATTTTTGACGTTTAACTTTAGCGAGAATGACTTTTGAGGGTTGGGCAATATCTATTTTTATACGTGGTATTATATTTGAATATGTGTGCGCAGGTTTTATGGACTACCCGGAAGAATGAGAATACCTGAATTCCTTTTCCTTTTAGTCATCGTCATCTTTTCGATCTCTAAGGAGTAGACAGGTTTCTTGAGATTCGAAAGGAGGAAACATCGAGGGCGTAAGCATACATCTCGACACTACCACTTGCTAAGAATTACCAGATCGGCATAAAATTCCCAAAGGATTTAGTCAGACGGATTTAGACAAACCTGTTAATAAAATTGGTGAAATTGAATAGGATTTGTTTGATCGTCGAATAAATCAAAAAAATATTATATAGTATTAACGTTTTAATTTTCTAATAGATCTATTCGTTAAGTCTTGCAAAGATTTGCATTATTTCATTTTATTTTGTTTTTAATAATATTATTAAACGATTATTAATTGAAGTTAACATTGATTGTGTATGGATTAGAAATCGATCGATTTTCTTAGATCATATTTTTTTTTCTTTTTTCTTCTTCTCTTTTTTATTCGTTTTATCTGAAAACTTTAAGTATCACAAAGGGTTCTACCGAAAGAGAATGTTAAACGGGCGTAGACGGAGATCGTTGGAGATTCACCAAAGTAAAAAAATTGAGAAAAGAGATAGAGGGGTTGGGGAGGGAGCGACGAAAGAAGCAGATGGCGTAGATTATAGAGTCGAGCGAGCGGAACACGGTAAAGCAATTTCTGTTACAAGCACGCTTTCTCGTTTCCGCGAAGAGAATCCTTCGAGTTACTTGAAGGAATTTACATGAACATTCACGCGCTCGCACACATACATTTTCCGTATAACTGTGAAAGAAAGGCGAAAGGTTTTGTGAATGGCCAAGCGACTCTCCCCCTCCCTTTCTCTCTCTCTCTCTCTCTCTCTCTCTCTTTCTCTCTCTCTCTCTCACTCTTCCACAATTCACTCTTTCGCTCTTTTCAATCTATATAATTCTATATGAGTACGAGCTTATCATCGCTTTCCATGAAAGCTGAGCCTATGTACGTGTACACGATATCGATTTCGCTGTCGTTAATGATAATTAAGGCCTGGCGCAACGAGATTTCGCTAATGGAACATAACGTATACGGAAATAACGCGTCTAGCCGCAGCTAATGCGTGATTACTATTTTTCTTTTCGACAAAATATCTTTCCCTTTGCCGTTTCAATTGATAATAACGTTACTTTTTCATAAAATATAAGGAATGAATTTTTGGATGTACGAACAAAGGAAAATGAAGAAAAAAAAAAAAAAAAAAAGAAGAAAAAAAGAACAGAACAAAACAAAGAAAGTAAAATCACGTGACAAAATTTAAGAAGATTTATCGAAATAACGTTAATACATCTTTGCCAAACACAATTTCGTCTCTTAAGAATACATATATATCGTATTAGCTTAGAAGTGAGAGTAAACAAGAGAGAGAGAGAGAGAGAGAGAGAGAGAGAGAGAGAGAGAGAGAGGGAGAGAGAGAAGCTGCTCCGTTGATAATTCGCAAATCCTCGAGGGCGGTGATGGCGGTCGATTATTCTCGCTTGCCGGCTGGCTATCGTAAGCTGTAGGCGCCAGCCTGCTTGAACTTGCTTTTCCGCGTCTGCTTATCGCTCTTATTAATATCATTCATCGAGCGTGAACAATAGTGCGAGCACAAGCCTTGCGAAGAAATTTTTTTTTCTTTCGATGAAACACACTTTCCTCAGCTTAGTACCTAGACTCGAACTCTGATTGCCATTATACATACATATACGTATATGTAATACTTACTCTTCGAAATGATGATAAATGTAATGGCCGTTTATCATCACTCCGCTATAAATTATTCCGATACAAATTAATAACTTCGTGCTAGAGAGATTTACCAATATTTTTCTTCCGGGTTATATATTACCGATGGATAATGAATGAAGGAAGCTTTGATGATCGTCATTAGAAATTTTCTTGATTGTCACGAGTTATTCAACTTTGGGAAAAACGAAAATATTTAAAAAAAAAAAAAGAATTGCAAATGATAATAAAATGATATACAAAAAAAAAACAAAAAAAAAAAAAAAGAAAAAAGGAAACATAAGAGAAAAGCAAGGCATATACATTTTTTAAAGCTCCAAATGTCGGTACTCTAATTATTATTTTTCTTTTTTTTTTTTTTTTTTTTTTTTTATTAATTATAGTAATAGTCAGGAGTTATTATCATAAATATGTTTCTTGATAAAAGTCAGAGGTCATTTATAATATGTCGCAGTTGCATTACAGGGTACATATTACGGCTGTAGGGAAATTATTAAAGTCAAAAAAGAAATTCGTAATATAACGTTCTCCTTTACGCGATATTTGATCCAGCATTTTTTTCAATTATATTAAATTACTAAACATCTAAAATTTATCCTTAACATATTAGATATATATTCGTATTTATTAAAAATATAATATATCATGAAAACATTTTACCTAGATATAAAGCGAAAGTAACTAATTTATTTAGTTTTATTAATAATAAATCAAACGAGATCTACATTTATAATAATGTTTGTTATTAAACATTCTTTAACTTCGTTGATGTAATAATTGTTAAGCTCATATCTGTCTTACTTGTTAACTAACTTTAACCGAAAATTACTAACTTATACTATCACGTAAGGTATGCCAATACGACGGTCGCATTCTGAAGTGTGCCTTAGGATGTACCAAAGCGATTCAAGAATTCGCAGGACGTGCTCCTCGCATGAGAAGATATTCAATGCATATGGATTTCTCGCATGGATTTCTATGTACATCTCTTCTTGGTAAGGCCAACGACTCTTTCTTCTCTCTTCTCCTATTTATCCCTTTTCATGCTCTCCGATTCTTTCCCTTCTTCTTCTTCTTCTTCTTTTTCCTCTTCTTCCAAGTATTCTAAAGCACAGAAAAGGAGTAAGAAAGGAGTAAGAAAGACAGAGAGAGAGAGAGAGAGAGATAAAGACGATAGTAGACAAGAAGAAAAGCGTTGGGCCCCTCGTCGTTGTCGTCGTCGTCGTCGTCGTCGTCGTCCTCGTCGTCATCGTCTTCGTCGTCGATCCAGGACAATATGGTCAGAAAGGAATTCTTAAGGAGCAGACGGGGAATAATAATACCGGGAAGAGTAGTGGAGACTTCGTTTAGACACACTTGCCTTAAACGAGATTCAACGAGGAGACCTCTCTCGTAGCCCATTGCAAGAGGATTGTTGATTGCTCTCTTCGTCTCTTTAATTTACCATGAATCGCTCGCGGCAACTGTAAGTGAGCTTGGATCGAAGAACGCAAGACTGAATGGACTCTGCGATCTACTTTCTTCTCTCTTTCTCTCTCTCTCTCTGTCTCTGTCTCTCACTCTCTTGTTCAATGATCTTATACGTGAATAGCGATCATACTTTTCCTGGAAAATGATTGTCTATAGAAGTTTATTAAGTTAAATTACTTACATTACAAAGATCACCATGACTTTATTACTTAATAAAAGAAGACAAATTGTACACAAAGGATAACATATTCTTTTTCAGATATATAATATATATATATATACATATATTTATTTTTTGATAAATACTATTTGTTAAAATTAGCGAATGAAGAAGAATGAATTACATTTGATAAATATTTGAAATTTTAAGCTCTATAGATATAAACATCATCCGACCGTAATAACGAATTCGATGTTTCATTACGCTCGATCATTCTGCTCGTTCATTCATTAATAATCGCTCACGGTGATCTGACACATCGAGACACAACGCCATTATACTATTCCATCGTTCGACGAATAATGATGAAACGAAACATCAATCGTCACATTTTCTACGTATTCAATTTGACAAATTACTATGCTTCTTGTTTTCATTGCTCCAATCATTCTTCATATAAACGACAATAGACAGTACTAATTTTGTATTAACATTTTCCATGTTGTTGCTTAAATCGATTTAACTATTATTAGAGCTCATTTCTTGTTTAACTGGTTACGATCATAAAAGGCATCAAATTTTGACGGGAAAAAAAGAAAAAAAACAAAAAAAAATTGGATGTGAAAGTGACCAATAAAGAATACGTTTCGGTGATACGATTCGTTGATATAAATTTCAAAGTTATTATAAATCATATAATGCAAACTAGTAAGACATAAAATCATGGAGTCCAATATGCTAACATATTTACGCTTAACAGGCTCGACGAGATCAAATAAATTCGAGGATTTTAACGTAGGAAACTCTTGTTGAGGACCGTAGTCGTGAAATTGGTTGTAAAGTCTAAAGCAAGATGTTAGGTATACTAGAGAAAGAAAAGGAGAAAGAGAAAGACAGACAGAGAGAGAGAGAGAGAGAGGGACAGAAAAAGAGAGAGAGAGAGAGAGAATAGGGTAAGAGAGAGTAGAGAGTAAACGAATGGTCTGAAGAAACTATTCGGACGTCGACGGCATGACGAAGACGTCCAACAGTGCGCGCGAGAACGGTACCGTCGGTAGATGTCCATTTACATAACAAGATTATTTCATTTTCCCTGCGAATGGAGCCGTAACCCCTTATGTAAATGCGAGACACGTGAAAGGCGTACGATCGGAGCAGTTTCTATACGAGTACCCTCGCCATATTCCGTGAACAACGTGCACGCCCTTCCTTTATATTAATCCATAACGTGCAACTTATGCGCGAACAATCGGTGCATCGAAAAATCGTCGACATCGAAACGTCCTATTCTTTCCTCTTCTTTCTTTCTTCCTTTCTTTCTCTCTCTCTGTCTCTCTCCCTCTCCCTCTCTTTTTTTCTCCTTTCTTCTTTTTCTTTCTTTCCCCGCGAATCATAATCCATAACAATAGGATCATGGATGAGTTCTATTAATAACGGTACGTCGAACTTGATTCGAAAGTTTTCCAGTATAGTCAGTACCTACGTTATATATTCTCAAAGCCCATAATAAACCGTAAATGCATTCATTTACATCTACAAATAAAAATCTAAAGGAGCAGAATTAAATTTTGGTTCTCTTCTTCGGGTCATTTAATAAACGTAAATAAGAAAGTGACTTCTCTCTCTCTCTCTCTCTCTCTCTCTCTCTCTCTCTCTCAAATTTCCATTTTTACGCGATCAATTTAATTTTGTTGAGGTCGTGTCTGTAGATGGCGACTCGATTGAAATTTAAATTTTCTTGCTTATTATTATAGTCATTATGCAAGATCGTGATGTAGTATGTACGTAACAAGTGTGTTTTAAGTATTCTCCTTGTTCCTCGTAAAAAATCCATACCTAGCTCTTTGCTCTGTCAACTTGTGTATGTATTTTCGTATATCTGTGTCGCTAATAATTAATATAATGGTAATCAGATGCTGACTAAACAATAGCTATCAGTCATAATAACTGTATCGCTAGAAATCTATATAGTTATAGGGACAGAGAAGGAGGAGAGAGAGAGAGAGAGAGACAGAGAGGGAGAGAGAGAGCTAATTCCATGCTAGTAATTAGCCGTATAATTGAAGAAGCCATTAATCGAATAACAGGGCCAATTGCTAGATGTACCACTGAGTACTCAATTATGTGCATCCGTCCAACTATTAGCCACAAATTTATCCGTATAACAAATTGTCAACACCAAACAATGGACAACCAAAGGTAGTATAGTACAATTTCCTATTCCAGGATGCGTTTATGAGTTGTCTTTGATGTTATCCTGCAATTGAAGTTCACTGTTAATACTAATAGATTCTATCATCAAAACGTGAATGCACAAGGATTAATATTATACAAATCGATTGTGATTGTCTTCTGGCGTATCCTTATCGAATTATATTAATATTTCTTAATGAAATGATTCGAAATTTACAGACATTGATGTACGAAGTAAAGATATCATCGTCAACGAGTCTAATAGAAAAACAAGTAATCTGTTCAACGATATAGTATATGCGCGATTTAACTTGTGCTTCTCTAAAAATGATGTCATGACGAGTGTCGGAATTGATCGTTCGAGCGAAACGTTAAAAGTTGGCCAAAAGTGGGCCAACTGGCTAGAGAGGTTTTAAACGAAAAAGCGACGGAAAGACAAAGAGAGAGAGAGAGAGAGAGAGAGAGAGAGAGAGAGAGAGAGAGAGAGAGAGCAGAGGTAATCGTTTATAAGCCTCCATTTTCATCCTCGTTCGTCAGAATTCATCACTGATAGGCACTAATACGCGAACCCTGTACATACTGCAACAAATTCATGTTATCATAGTATATAAAACACTCGCGAAACCAAGGAAATGAAAAAAGGATAAAAGGTATAAGGTGGTGGTATATCAGAGGAAAAAATAAAGAAAGTAAAAGAAGAAGAAGAAGAAGAAGAAGAAGAAGAAGCAAAAAAAAGTATAAAAAAAAATAGTGTAAGGAAACTTCTAGTCAGGAAAGCATCGTATCCAAGTAGGCGCAGGGTACTTTGTTAAATTATTAATACAAGCCCACCATCGTAAAAGCATATGAGAACATAAATTCGCTCCTTCCATTCCTTATATGCTTATGTACATATTACATATACTTATATGTATATCGACCGGTGAGAACAAGTCGGACATTGAGCGTGACATAAATACTTAATGTAACCCGTACTCATGAAATATGAACCTGAACTAGGAGTAAGAAATGAGAAAGAAGAAAATAAGTTATATGAATTTATTTGTTTTTATTTTTTATTTGTTTATTTTTTTTTTTTTTTGTTAAATATAAAAGCATTGATAAGTCATATAATAAAAATGAATGGTGATCGTGTCTACTATTAACTTCAAGTTTTGAAAATCTAGACGGTATATTCTCTCTTCTTTTTACGAAAGGGAAGAAAAACGGATTGGCAGGGATTTATTGGCTGGCAGGTAGTAGGACGATGTGACGACATAACTCGATAAGGGTCTTTGCCACGAGGCAGAGGTGCAGGGATAGAAAAAAGCTTCTTCTTCTTCTTCTTCTTCTTCTTCTTCTCTTTCTTCTTCTTTCTACTTCTTCCTCCTTCCGTTTTGAAGATCCTCGTCTCTCTTTTTCTGAAGAACCATGGTCGCATCGTGGCGGATCGGATGATACGGATGAGTGCCGAGTACAACACAATACGTCTCATGGCAGATGTGCGTAGTCCTCAATGGAATCGTACTACGTATTGCTCTCTCTCTCTCTCTCACTCTTTCTATCTGTCTGTCTGTCGGTCTGTCTCTTTCCTTTTCTTGTACTTCTCATCTTTTCACCATTCTTTTCATTCTTCCTCTTTCTCCCTTTTTTCCAGACTACCCCCTATACCCCCCATTCCCAAATGCCAATAACTCTTCTAGATTCATTTCCTCCTAATACTCAGTACCGTTTTATTCTCCTTTTTTTTCGTTTCTCTCTATCTCGACATCAACATATTCACGCTTTGTTGTCATGTGTATAAGTAATATATATATATATATATATATATATATATATATATATATATATATGTATGTCATTCATTCAAAGCGGAATATGACATAATACATACGAATATAAATACGAACATTATATTTATTTATTTATTTTTTTTGGTATCAAATTAACTATTCAATTAGTAGTCAATTTTTGATAGATTACATAGATTATATAGATTATATAGAATTCATGATTGTAGTATGGTATAGTACTCTTCGTTCTCTCTCTCTCTCTCTCTCTCTCTCTCTCTCCCTTTTTCTATCTATTTATTTATCTATTTACCTTCTTATCTTTTCACCCTTTTCCGTATTTTTTTTTTTAGCTGTTCTCTTTCCGTTTCAAGCTATCTCCCTTCGCATAGCCAGATGCCAATAACTCTTCCACATTCATTTCCTCCGATACTTGCCTCTTTTTCTACCCTTTCCTCTTCGATCTTCTCTCCATGTTCAACGTCCATACCCTATCACGCTTTTCACTCATGTTACTAACGAATCTGTGTACGTACGATTTAACAAACTCCATTTCTCGCTACCTTCGGACGGTGGCAACTTCAAAGACAAGCGGTCGGTACTCTCGTAGCTCGGCCAAATACTTTCTTTGATGAATCCATTTGGCAATTATCGTGAACGAGTTAAGCCTGCTCTTCGTACTCACTTTTTCTATCTCTTTCTACTTTACCTTTTATGAAATTTCTGGAATGGAATCGTAGCAAATCAAAGGATCTAATCAAAGGATCTTTCACCTTTCGTAAAATTTCGATCGAATCGAGGAACTATAGAACGTTCGATATTTAATCTGGGATTGTCCGTGAATAAAAATCACTGTGACACTTCGTTCCTTTGTTCGGAATTCATTTGAAATTTTTTTTCTTTCGTTTAAACGCAATGGATACGATTAAATTCGCAATAATACGTTCGTAAAAAAAAAAAAAATATTTGAATCAGTTTATTTATTTGAAAAATTGCAGTGCTCATAAATATTTGATTAAAAAACAAAGCGATAAAGAGAAATTACTTCCAGCAATTTCAAGAAAAATTCTCTCTCTCTCTCTCTCTCTCTCTCTCTCTCTCTCTCTCTCTCTCTCTCTGTGAAAGAGAAATAAATGAAGAAAGAAAGAAAGAAAGAAAGAAAGAAAGAAAAAAGATGAAATGGAGAACAGCATTGAAATGGCGTTCCCTTACTACTAAGGCTACCCTCCTATGTGTCCTCGCACTATTTCTCCGTTTGCTAGGCCGAATTATTACCAGCA
>NC_140820.1:2822500-2945000 GCF_050613455.1 Vespa mandarinia
TTTATTAGTTATTTTATTGATATCTTGTTGATTATCTATCAGCATACATGAAAACTGATATGAACAGTTTTCTATATAATATTAAATCAAATTTTAACATTATTTTATTTCACTAAGCGATTTGTACGTTTTTTTTTTTTTTTTTTTTTTTTAAAATTATAAAACGACAATACGAATAAAATTCGTGTAATAAATCTATTGAAAAGTTAGCAACGTATTTTATGAAAGTTAACAGAAGCTGCCCTTTTCTTTGGATTTATTTTTTTTACTCTTTCACCAATCGAATGTCCCCGAGGATGAATATTATCGAAGCGTATTTGAGAGAAACGCCTGAAAAGTTTCTTCCTCACGCCATCGTTAAATATGTTTCCGGAGGGTCGGTCTTAATAATACCAAGCGTCTCGAGAGTCACGACAAAGCAAGAACCACCCCATCGGGGAGGCCACGAGCACTTTGACACCGATGTGTAGACTATCTCGTATTCTTTCTCTCTCTCTCTTTCTCTCTCTTTCTTTCTTTTTTTTTTCGAGCTCTCTGCAATTCTATCCAATGTTCATACCTTCTTCCATCCACTTCCGTCGCTTTGCCTCTTCCGGTCCGTTTCACTGGACCCTTTTCTCTCTCTCTCTCTCTCTCTCTTTCTCTTTCTCCCTCTCTCTGTCTGTCTCATTCTTCTTCTCTCTTTTTTCATCTTTGTTCTTCTGTTTCTTTTACTTTCTTTTTTTCCTTTTTCCTTCGACTGCTCCTTTACCCATGCCACCATAACTACGAAACTCTAACGAGGAAGAGCTTTACGGCAGTAGACGAGTTGTAATTAGGAGACTCGTGTTCGTTGAAGGAAACAATCGGCCAGAATCAACAGTGGCAATGTAACAGCTAATTGTAAATCGTACCAACCAATTCCCTTGCTTTCCTATACTCGTCATTGAAAAAGGAACCGCTCGGACGTGATAATCGTTTCGCTCTTTTCAACTTTCCTTTGAATCCTTTCCTGATTTACTTTGATACCTTTTCGTTTCTTTTTCTTTTTCCTTTTCTTTCTCTTCTTTTGTTATCTTATTTTTAATGTGATTCTAAGGATTATTAAATCAGAAACAATTTGTCACAAACATTTGAATTGGATCGCTTTAATATAATCATTCAAAATCATAGATCGTTGACATAGTGTGTCTCGTCTACCTTCGTTGAAAAAAGCGTATCTGCTATAATTAGCCGTTGCGTTTGTCTTTCCTCATTAAGCCGAAGCCGAGAGTGATAAAATAAAAAAATGCTAATCGAGTTTGAATTAAGCTTATAGCTCTAAGAGCTCATATTTCGAAACTCTCAAAACATTTCCTTTTGTTTTCATTGAGAAAATTATGTAATAATGCAAGAGTTTAAAAATCCCATACTCATGGATAATCAAAAATGTACACATTATACATTTATGAGGTTATTGTTTTATAAAAGTATTAATGAAATTATCGTTTAAACGTAAATAAATCTCTGTGGTTTTTGCAATGTTTATAAACCAAATAGTATGAATTTGATCATCCGATAGATGCAATTTTAGTATTATACACGATTTAAGTTTTAAAGGGGATAATTCCATTTGGTTTCAAACAAATTTCATATTTTGAGTAGAAAAAGCGAAAGCGTTCCAATTCCCAACGATAGCTTTTATAGATTGAATATATGCGTATATGTGTATATAATTATCATTTAGATACGTCCCTTATCCAAGACAGAAAGACAGACAGATATATCCACGTTTTAGTAAGATATGCATCATTATAGATATTTTTGAGTATCTTCAGCTAAAATATCTGAAGATACTCGAAGATATTCAAAGGAACCCGTCGATTTTCAAATGTGTCGGATGATACACCAGATAAAATTCCAATACTCAAGATGCTACTTAGAGCAGAACCGTCTCAATCTGTCTCGATCCGTCTCGATCCGTTTCGATCCAAATCGATCCGATTCGACTCGAACTAATTCGTCCCCTGACCGGACCCAATTCGAATCAATTCGGCCCTATCAGAGTCTAACTAACAGTAGCCGATCCAAGACAATTCTGTCCCGTTTTATCGATCAAATCCTTTTTGGATTTTTGATCCTTGGATCATTTGATCCTATTCGGTCCTATTCGATCCTCTTCGATCCTATTCCATGTCATTTGATATTAGTCAGTCCTATTCAATTCCTTTTTGATTCCATTCGATCTTATTTGATCCTATTCGATTCTATTTCATCTTACTTGGTCCTAACTGGTTCTATTTTATCCTATTTGATCCTGTTATTTTCTATTTGATCTTATTAAATCTTGTTAGATCTGTTTGATTCTATTCGGTCCTATTCGATCTCGCTCGATCTTATTTAATATTATTTGATCTTATTCGATCCTGTTCCATTTTATTTTATCATAATTCATTCTATTTGATGATTCTATTCTGTTGTTTTCGATCCTATCCGAAATATCCGATCCTATTCAGTCCTTTTCGATCCTAAACATTCCTATTCGATCCTATTCGATCCAATCCGATCCTGTCCTGTACTGTTCTCTCTTGTTGTATTATGATTTATTCTGAAAAAAAATAAATATATGAAGTTAAATAGCTATATAAATATATAACTATTTATTATTTTTTCTCATTTAAATATTCTAAATAGTTATTGAGAAAAAATATTTGGAGAGTAATAAAATTCGTATCTTTCGTGTCGATATTAAGCAAAAATATAGAGATCTGTAAATACACATAATGATGCTTCAGGATGAAAACATTGTTTAACAAACGATAACAATAAAATTTGACACAGGAGTTATTTATCAATCCTTACACATTCCAAGTAATCTTACAATAGTTCAATAAGAATTTGATATTGTATATATATAATTGATATGCTTAAATATGCAACGATGATTGTATCTCCTAACATAAATTTATAATAAAAACAGATAATTCTTTTGATCGATAAATTAAGCGGCAATATGCTTACCAATATCGCCGCTGAACCATGAAGCAAAATTAATTCTACCATATTCGAGCAATACTGGATACATAATCGTGAGATAATGCATATTGTGGTACAGGGGAGTAGAAAGATAAGTAGGATAGTGTAAATTCTATCCGATCAAATTTTGATATTCAATAAAGCTTAACATCGTTCACTTTATAGAAAAACTATTATATAGTTAATCTCATTTTTAAACATTTCACAGAGTATTATTTGTTTCTTATTTTCTTTTCGCAGACCGAGTGACTTCTTTTTGGTATCAAGTGTAACGGATGTAGTGAAGAAAATGTTACAGTAAGTATTACAAAGTACTAACAATATTATTCCTATATCGTTATTGTTATAATTCTTTAGGAAAAAAAAAAAAAAAAAAAATCCGGTAAATAACATTTCAATTATTAAACAAGATCTCAATGTAACTTTTACTTTTCGTAATTATCCTTTATATATTATAAACCATATTTTGTCAAAGCTGTAAATATATACCTATTTGCCTTGCACGCACATGCTAAAAAAACTTTTTTAATATACAACACATTTAATGATATATTATTAGGGGATATTCTTTGAGGCATACATCACAGGTCGTAGAATTTCCACGACGGCACGGCAATACAGCCTTTTGCCCGAAGCCGCCGACTTTACAAACCTCTTTTAATGCCGCTCCGTAGCACATTATTCAGCCGGCGATGTAAAGTAGAGGAACACGTGTAAAGGCCGGCCTTTAAAACGCCTAACCGAGACCTGCCAACCTTCTTTCGCCTGCGTATACGCGCAGGTAAGTACCAGCGGGTTAGCAGCAACAAGTATACGTGTATATATCGCATATATCACGAGTTTAAGTACCGAGCATGGCACTTTCGACCTTGAGAACTTGAACCACCCAGTCGTGATTTTGGTATATCTGCCAAAGGAGAAATTTTGATGATCTGTGGTTTTCTCGGTAGACTCTCTATGGTGTAAGGATCCATCACATTGCTTTATTATATTTTCTTAAAAAAAAAAAAAAAAAAAAAAAAAAAAAAAAAAAAAAAAAATCAATTAATCTGTTTAAGCTTTTCGTTGTCTCGTTAGGGAAACAATTTTTAATATTAAAATAACATTTTTATAAATCGATCATTTGATTTTTTTGCAATGTAATTAATAATCGAGGCCTAAAAGAAACGACGCGTATCGAATCACATCATTTTTTAATATTAAAAATTAATTTCCCATGTATTTTAACAAAAGCCAATTTATTCAGTTCGTATCAATGTCGATGTGAAATTTTCAGTTCGATATTCATTTGGTAAATATACCTCGTCATATTATCTTATGAATAAACGAAAAAATACATTATTATTACTACTCTTCCATCGTAAATAACATTATTTGAAATGGGAACAAACATATGGATTCATTGCATAAACATTCCATTTTTAAAGCTTGCACCTTATTCCGTTGATATTCAAAATAAATATTACTTATTTACGTTTCATATGTAAATACATTAAAAATGAATGCCGAAATATAAAGAGAAAATTTGATATATATGTATATACCAAATAAAGCCATTGCTTTTTATAGGAACACGATATTAATATATTTTAATGGGAAGTCATTGCATATGTAACTATAATAACGAAATTCAACGAGAAGTATCATATCGAGTTGCTAAATGTTAGCAAAAATATGGTAATTTTCGTATTTTGGTTCGATCGTTTAAATTTCTATGAAAAAAGTTGATTTGATCTCGTTAACCGAATCGACACTTAGGAATTTTCTTTAATCCTTTTACATGTTCGTGCGTTTTCCAGAAAACGTTAAAAGAGAAAAAAAAGAGAGAGAGAGAGAGAGAGAGAGAGAAAACGAAACATTCGAAGCGAGCGTTTCAACGAGACGAGAGAAAGTACAACGAGTTTCGGAGAATATTCTATTTAAATGCCTTTGACGGGAAAGCGAAGAGACGAGAGAAGACGAGACGAAGCGTTTTGCTCCTTTTCGATTCAGCCCACGATATGTTCGCTGATTTAACGACGTCCGTGGGAGCCATTGTGCGTGCTCGCTTCTTCTTCTTCTGCTTCGTCCTTAAATCCCCGATCGTTATTCATCGTGTATTCGAAAGAAAAAGACAGGGAAAGAAAGAGAAAGAGAAAGATAGAGATAGAGAGAGAGAGAGAGAGAGAGAGAGAGAGAGAGAGAAAGTCTTTTTAAATCCGAGAATAAAGACGATAAGATGAAAGAAGGTTTATGTATTTTTAATAAACATCCATTGTCGCTTGTTTAATAAATTCTTGACTATATTGCGAGTTCGGTGTGTTAAACGAACGTGTACAACGAAGAGTTCGATGTTCAAATAGGTTGACATTGTTCCTTTGTGAATATATATTTATATATATATATATATATATATATATATATATATATATATAATACATTTTCAAAGTTCAATGGAGAAAATATTAAGATACCTTTAAAAAGTGTTTGTAGTTAATAAGCGATGACCACACTAACAATAAATATAAGAGTACTTTCTGCCAAGAGACATGGTTTACTAATAAATGTAAAGTTAAAAAAGATAGGAGGAAGTAAAAAAGAAGAGAGATAAAAGAAGAATATGAATAAATGAATCGTTAGTTTCGTAAGGCAGATGATAGATGTTCAAAGGGTGTAAAAGAAACGACAAAAAGAGAGAGAGAGAGACAGTAGACAGAAGTGTGCGTGTGAGAGAAGGAGAGAGAAAGATATGGAGCAATAGGCGAATAAAAGCTACGTCGAGCAGATGGCTGGTATGGCCATTAGCTAATGGATCCCTAACACCAGTCCGCAAGAGTCATCCGCCACGAGGTACAAACTGGGAGATAGTTACATCCACGAAACACTGTTCCTACACCCTTTCACTACCTTCTAGAAGTAGGGAAGGGGTTTTGGGAGATCGGAAGAGGGTTGAGAGCTGTTTGGTCTGCATAAAGCCAGCAAAATCACGCGGATAGCAATCGCGCTAAATCACAAACCGACTATGCCACGCTTTTCCGTCCGCAGCATCCGAGCTTGCTTCACTTTCTGTTTTCCTCTCTCTCTCTCTCTCTCTCTCTCTCTTTCTCTCTCTCTATCTATCTATCTATCTATCTATCTATCTCTCTTTTTCTTTTTATAGCTCGTATGTTTACTGTACGCTCGTTTTCACATTGCTCTTTTTCGATCGAGCACAGGTGTGCACCGTACGTTCGATTTCAGATGATTTCCAATCACTTAACGTGAGTCTTTCATACAGAAAGAGAAAAGCCGTGAAAGAAAAAGATAGCTACTTAAGTGAGAGAAACCAATTCTCACGTGTGCTTCGGTAAAACGAAAGTTTGTTTTTCTCTCGACGTGAAAAATATCGGCGTTTGAGAACTTAAAAAGCATATATGATTCCAATGAATCATAAATCGATTGAATAAATAAAAACTTATTTATATTTGATTTTCTATACTTTTCTAATAACTTTCTACTTTCTTTTTTCTTTCATTGTACATTTATTTAATCGTGATAATATTAGAAAACAAAAAAAAAATTACTAATCTACGAATATCCGTAGTATCGTTAAATTAGTATCAGTAGTAATACGTTATGGTTGTTACTAGTGTTTACTATTAGTACTTACCAGTTAGTACCAATATTATATACACGACGAAGTTACCGGAACACGAAGCAAACCGTAGATTCGATCGAATCTACCGGATTACTGAGATAATACATTTTTGCAATCGCTTATCGCGTTTGTAATTAATGGTGGTAGAAAATAATTAGTTTAATCCCCGCTTTACCCTAAGCACGCTTCCGCAATAGTTAAGAACTTAATACCCAAACGCAAAATACTAATTGTATAAAGCAAATTTATGTACTCCTGTATCGGATATAGATATTAACGTGTACCAAATTACGTGTTTTACCGAAGGTACATTAAAAGAGATTACCAGAGTGCTTATACCAACGAAAATAAATTTTCCTTTAACTAAGCGATAACGACTCTAATTTGTGTATTCGTTATTTCCATCGTAAATTCGAAAATTTTCTTTATTAATAGGCCAAATACATGGGAATAAGCATAAATTTTTAAAGATAATTAAGACACTTTGATATCCCTTTCTTAAATACACTCGTTAACTGTTTTTAACAATAAATTTTGAAACTCGTTAAAATTTAATGAATCGCACAATAATTCGCTGTAAAGTCTACGGTTTATTGTAAATAAGAAAAGAAGATAAAAGGAAGTAAGTTGCAAAGAAAGAAAAAAATATCTAACTGGATTGGTACAACAATGGTGACACACGTGCGTCTGGATTGTGTATATGTATGCACGAGACCGGAAGAGGGTGCTCAGTAATTCCGATGTACCCCCAATTACCTAAAATAACTCGATGCAAATCTCTCTCTCTCCCTCTTTCTTTCCCACACTCTATTTCTCTCTGTCTCTGTCTCTCTCTTTCTCTCTCCCTCTCTCTCTCTCTCTCTTGATTCTTCTCTCTATAATTAGCGCAGCAATCGGGTCGTGTAGTCGTCGATGCGTGACTTCGGTATCACTTTCCAATTTGTGCCGCTATAAACGGTGAGTAACGAGAGTCGTCGTTACGATCATCGACCAGGCGGAGAACATCGAGACGTGACGAGTGAACACGTTAATTGAACCTTTCGAATACGACTTTGTAATCGCACCACAATTCTGCCTATTATTATCAAGTATTTGACATGTCGTAGAAAACAAATGAATTTTGGCAATATAAATGATAATTAACTTAGATGGTATATAAAAAAAAAAGAGTTAGTATTAATGGAAGAAAAAGATATTGACAAAACGTAAGCTCTCCGATGAGATAAGCTTTAACGATAATCCGAACATCTTATAGTTTTGTAAGAAAATAAGATACTAAGAAATAACGCGTTACTCAATCCCTATGACAGAATCTTTCTGGACGAAAACATCGGAGACATTAGAAAGAAGTCGTGTCGCAGTAAATCGCACGAGCAAGAGAAGCGAAGTTGAAAATCCTATGATGGACCGGTCTTAAGCGTGGAAAGGCGACTTGTTACTGCGCGGTTAGGAAAAGCCGTCGTCTGAACTTTAGTAAGGAAGTAAGGAAGGAAGGAAGGAAGGAAGGAAGTAAGGAAGGAAGGAAGGAAGGAAGGAAGTAAGGAAGGAAGGAAGGAAGGAAGGAAGGAAGGAAGACAAGATAGAAAGAGGAGGAAGTTACTAGGAAAAGGAGTACGGGTAGGGTGGTAGATTGAAAGGAGGTAGACGGAAGCGGTTGTTGTTTCGGAACGATACAGTAGAAGGCTCGTCTACTCGAGGAAGCGTCTTAACATTTGGAAGCGTCACTAAATATTCATCGCGTCGAAAATGTAAGCACGGAATATCCGCCTTTCACGCCAGTCAAAATACAACGTAACCCTTAAGCCGTAGGAATCCCTTGCGTTTTGAGCGTCTTGAAATTAAATCGCCAGGGAGAAGCTCTCGAGCAACATCCCGACGGGCCTCATTTTCCGTGGTCGGCGTATCCTTCTTAGTCTAACCGTTTGATTCCAAGAAAGAAAATTTATCCTCGCCCGTCTGCAAGCTTTTCAAGAGAACGTTGGTACGTTGAAGAAAGTTTCATGATGAAAAGTTGATGAAAAGTACGAGTGATAAGCTAGCGAAAGGGAAAGATTTTTAATTGCATTTTTATTGTACGCCCTTTATTCGTAACTCTCTCGATAAGTTCATATAAATAAGTACGAAGATGACGAGTCGAATGAAATTTGCTAGACATAGAGATTATCACGAAATTCTCGACCATGAAGTTTTCAAGATACTCAAGGCGCATAACTATCGAAGCTCAATTCTGAATAAATTAGTACGCGATTCCTCGGCACAATTGCCAGATTCTATTCTATTGTTTCCATTTGGGTTAAGATATGCGTGCACCATCTAGTCGGTAGGTACCTTCGAACGCTATTATATTCGAACGTCCGCCAAACAAGACTTAGTCTCCTGCGGTACCTGCCTAACCCAACTCGATAACCGATGTCTGAACACTTATAGTCGGAATGGAAGCAGGAAGAGCTTGACTATAGATCCGAGTAATAAGTAATAACTCGAGTTTCCTCTTTAATACTCCCATCTAGTTTCCCCTGTTAGGCCCTACGACCTTTTTCACTTCCCTTTGTCTTCATTGTCCTTCTGGATTCGAGGTTAGGCGTGCTCCAGACGCTTTCATTTATATGCTCCCTTACATTTGTTTAAATTGAACAAGAAAACTAGTGATTGCAAAAATTCTCTTTCTTTTTCCTTCATCGATATAGAAAGCAAAGAGAGAGAGAGAGAGAGAGAGAGAAAGAGAGAAAGAGAGAAAGAGAGAGAGATTCTCGACGCGACTTCTTGTCGCTGACTTCTTTCTCTTCTCTTTCCGTCTTTTGCATCTAACTGAGGCTTGGAAGGATAAATAAGAATGGGCCCACATCCTTCTTGCTCGGTATAACGTTCATTTTACCGAGGAATTCCAAGAATGGTGTTGAAAGAGACAGATGCTGGAAGATAGGAAGAGGATGGAGATAGGTAAATAGATGGAAAGAGAAAAGGAGAAGAAGAAAGAGAGAGAGAGAGAGAGAGAGAGAGAATGTGGCGGTTCAAGACAGGGACATTGTTCAAATTGCGGAGAGTGGAGACATCGATCACCATGCTACTGCCGCAGCTGAGCCCTCGAGGACAGACACGAGCGACCTAGCCATCCCTTTTCAACCACCTCCTCTTACATCACTTCGCCCTCCACCATAGAGAGCCAACACCTACGAATCCTCCTACGCTCTGCCTCAACATTGACTGAAATCCATCCCACGTGGTAGTCCTTTCAAACGTCAACCCCTAAGCTGACTCCTCTTTCTCTCTCTCTCTCTCTCTCTCTCTCTCTCTTCGTTCTTTGCATCGTTTACAAAGTCGATATGTCCAGTATACTGTCGATAACCCTGAGGAAAGATCGAATAACTGAGACGAGGGTAAATTTTTTGACACTTTTTTGTTCAAATCATTTTAACTGTTTTCTATTAATTGTTTTAAATGAAAGAATTGCAATATGCCTATATCTATCCAATATTCATCTCCATGTATTTCATGAAATCCTGAAACTTCAGTATTCAACTGAATTCAACTAGTTTGGATGATTCACTATAGCAAATCTGGTCCAACAGAGAACCGTCTGGAACTAAACAGGACATTGAGTTTAAGTCGGCTTTAACGCAAAAGGATTAAAAGTTCATCCTGACGATATCAAAAGACCGAAGCCAGTTGACATTTGGCTCGTGATCAAATATCTGCATTCGTGTTAGCGGTTTTCGACTGTTTTTGAGAAGAAAAACTCACGAGTGCCCGACGGTTGGTCGTCGAAGTGGATCGAAAAGGGTAGAGAATCAACCGACCCCATCGCTACGGCCAATAAAGCCGAAAATTTTTATTCGCCAACATCGGCGCGGATAATTTCTTGGCTCTCTGCCACCGACCTCTCCACGTCGCCCATCGTTTTCTGCCTTTTCATTTATTCTATGTGCACCATAGCGTGAACTTCGCGATATTTATTAGGCACGATTGAGCACTCGAGTGTTTTATAGATTCCCTATTGCGAAGAATCAAAATAGAGCTTATAGAAATGGTAAAGTATTTTTTTTTTTTTTTTTTTTTTAATGTTCGTAGAATCCTTAAATTTCTAGATACATGTTTGTTCTTCACGACGAAGTAACACGAAACACATCAACTGTAATGTACTTCGCGTTGATTTCGAAATGACTTTAATTTCGATCATTACGGATCTAATTTCTCATATTTGATGATTCTTATATGATGAAGTCGAATCCTGTAAAAAAAAAAAAAAAGAAAAAGAAAAAAGAAAAAAGAAGTTAAAGTAACTTGATAAGAAAGTAATTTCCAAAAAGGTGGTAAGATTTTAATAAATCGTATTGCCGTGGAGCATTCACAGAAGTATCCATAAGATATACACAGAAATGGTGTATTCATTATGAATCCCTCCAGTCCCACAAGAGTTTATAATTTGGTGGGTGTACAATTCGCCCCAATTTTCTTTCTCACTCCATTTCTCGTGTTCGAAAATGACATTCAAGAAAAGACAGTCGAATTTACGAAGTGTTGGTGGAAGATGACAGTGATAGGTCGAAAAGAAAGGGACAAAGAGAGAAAGAGAGAGAGAAAGAGAGAGAGAGAGAGAGAGAGAAAGAGAAAATTAAAGAGAAAGAGGGTCGAGAAGTAAATGGAGGAGAAAGATGAAGGAGGACATAAAATCAGATTTTCGAAGTTTCCCTTAATGTATACGATTTCCACAGGCGAATTATGCCACCACGATCCAAGAAGGAAGGAGAGTAGTATGAGCGAGGCTAGGAAGTAGGGAATGAGGTGGATGGAAGAAGAGAAGGGATAAAGTAGAGGCAACCGTGTGCCCTGGAGGCCGACCACATAACTTTGAGATTAATTAAATTTAAGCGCTGTTAAAAGGATTAATTAGTAGCAGCTACCGCGATGGCACGAAGGACACCGAATCGCGGGACAGAATTATGCACCGCGAGATGAAACTTTCCGTTCTCTACAATTTAAGATTCGCTCGTGTTCTCTTCTAAGTTGCAACTCTATGTTTTCGTATCCAATGTCTTCTCGTTTTTTTTTTTTTTTTATTATGAACGTGGTATTGTTTTCATAATTATTTTGACCTTCCATTGTAATCTTCTTTTTCTTTCTTTTTAAGATTTAAGTATTAATTATATAAAATTTGTATGAATATTGATTGATGTTAGGATAGCTCACAATTTTTAGCGATTGTCAAAAACATGAAAATACATTTTATTGAATTGCATTTTATTTGCATTATCGATATATATATATATATATATATATATATATATATATATATAAAACATATTTGATTAAAAAACATATTTGATTTAAATAATTCTGTTTCATAATATCCATCCGTATTCTTCGGATTAATAATACCAACGGTTATATAATAAACCCGCAATTATTATTATTATTATTATTATTTATATTATCATCCTTGGCATCGTCATTATATCATTTTATATCATTAGTATGAGTCGCTTAGCAAATCTATCTCCGTAAAAAAGAAAAATGGAAAATATATTATATAAATTACTTGAAGCGTATGGAAGGAATGATTCAGAATAATCGCGAAGCTGTGCCTAATTCAAGATAGTATAACGATAATCTGAAGGTAAGCAGACCGACGAAATCTACACCTACCATCCAAGATTCCGACATTTGGCAGAACTTCAACAATGCCATCTTTCTATCTTCTCTGACTTTCTCTCCCTTTTCTCTTTCTCCCTTTGAAGCATGTTCGTCCTTCGTTCCTTTTATCCCTATTCCTTCCTTATTGTCAGTGTTCTCGCGTTAAATAACAATGGACTCGTGGAAGTGGGACTACTCGAAAACATTTGCCCGTTTCTTCTCACTCACTCTCTTTATCTCTTTCTCTCTCTCTCTCTCTCTCCTCTCTCTCTTTCTCTCTTTTTCTCTTCCTCTCTTTGTCGCGATTCATTCGGTCTCCCGCATAATGACGCACGCTTCTATGAAACAACGTGGTCTCTCGCTAATGCGCGCGCGTGCGCCCATTCAACATCGGTGCCAGGAGCATCTCCAACTGCGTCTTTCTTTCTCTCTCTCTCTCTCTTTCTTTTTCTATCTCTGTCTCTCTTCCTTTTGTCCTTACTTTTTCCGACGTTTTAATAGTTGTGCTAACATTTACCCTACGGCGATCAATCGGTACGACAATGAAATAATGGGGTAGAGGGGATAATGATAAAGTGATCGAGAATACCTAAAGTAATATCGTTTCGATTTCATTGATAACTCTATTGACGTCTATTCAACCTTTTCTATTGTCTTACTTTATTAGTTGTCACTGTTTTTTTTTCTTTTTCTTTTTTTTTTTTTTTTTTGTATAACTATTCGATGTCTCATAATATTAAGCTAATTGCTATGATATTTGTTGACATATCTTAATTGTTGTTCCTCCGATAATAATAAAAAATAAAAAATATTTAATATACTTTGACATATACTTAACATTTGATGAAATTTTCTTAGAAGATCTGATATAATATATGAGGGAATACAGGCAACGTGTATAAATCACACGATAACCTGTTTATTTTCTGAAAGTCAATCTAGTCATCTAAAAACTCGCTTATCCGCCTCCAGGCAGGGCTACGGTCCACGTGCGGCCGAAGAAGCCAAGTTACTGTAAACTGTTTATATGTATCTTCTCTGTGGTCTATGATCTTAACCAAAGGAAATTTACGAGTTCACTCTTTCCCTTTCTACCCTTCGATCAGACATTGGCCCTTTCCCTCACTGCATTATCGATGCTGCTCTGTTAAGTTTCGAAAGGGTAGAAACCAGCTGCACTATCCAATAGGGGATAATCGATCTCAAAAGGGAAGGCCTTTCGAGTGAAAGTGTTGGTAGGAATTGTGTGTGTGTATATGTGTGTGTGTGAGAGAGAGAGAGAGAGAGAGAGAGAGAGAGAGAGAGAGAAAGAGAAACGATGGACTACCGGTACGTCTGTTTGCCTTACGTGCTAATTTGCTCGACCTGATGAAAGATCAAGCTAGTGTAAACTCTTCGTTAGGTGTACTAACGTTATATTAGTATCGACTAACTCATCGAAGTGCACAGCGTGCATTTGCATCGATTTCAAATTCGTGGCAGCAAAGTGAACCATTTCAAGTGCACGATATTGCATGCTTTTCAACCAAGGACAAATGTTTAAGTGTCATGATCAATAATTTATGAATGAATCAATCGTTACCCGATCAATGTTCTTTCTCTTGATAGAAAGAAATATCGTATATAAGAAATATATCCTATGTCATGTACAGTTTCTAGCAATCCGTTGAAAAAGACAAAAACATAGAACAAGTAGACTCCAGTGAGTACTCCGTTTTCTACGTGCCTTCCGTTTCCGGTTTGTCCTATCTTGAAAGTTTTAATTCAACTTGAACATATCCTGCCTCTTTCGACCTTCCGTTTCCAACCTTGCCTACCCCCATTCAATCTCTCCATCTAACCCAACAGCCAACTCCTTCTTTTTTCAACATCAGCTAAAGCTACGAGTTATACGTGTGGTTGAATAACCGGTGGTCATTAGCAAGCGGTCCTTTTTACGGGTTACACAGCCGGCGCGGCGTGTGTACGTAACACCGTGACAAAATGCTTCTCACACTTCTCACACTTCTCTCTCACATTTTACCCCTCCTACTCTCTTTCTCTCTTCGCTACAACGGTAATGAGTACCATTTCAGTAATGAGGTCGCACGCCATTGAAAATCGCAAAGGAACGGAGATCTCGCTAGATCTCTTTCTCTTTCTTTCTATCTCACGTAAGAGAAAAGTAGGGGTATTCTCCTCGACCGTAAAAGTTAATGAACGAAGAAATAACCGTCTCGAAAGAATCTCTGGGCTAGCATCATCTCTCCTCTTACCCTTTTATCGCCCTATCTTTCCCGTTTTCAAAAGCACCTCTGACTTCTTTCTCTTTTCGTCTACTTCGATTCTCGGCCTCTCCTCCTCATCTTCTCTTCTTCCTTTTCTCTTTCTTTTCTACGGAGGCTCAACGTAAAGATTCGATCTGGCGTGATCGTATCAGGCATCCTCGAGAATCCACGGGATCGACACCCTCTTACGTTGCTACTGGCTCTACGTGACGATGGAAATCTGATTTCCGTCGTTATACCTCTCCTGCGCAACCGATTCTACCTATAGCTGGCCCACTTTTTCTTTTCTTCGTCTCTTCTCTTTTCTTTTTTTCTTCTTTTATCTTCTTCTCGTTAATAATTATGTCGGGACTGTTTAACTGAGATTAAATCGATAAACATAATTCCATGATAAATATATTAAATCTTTACGCATATATTACATGACAATAATTTGTGTTGTACAAAGCGCATAAAAAAAAAAAAAAGAAAAAGAATAATTAAACCCACGTCAAATCTCACCGACTATTTTTTTTTTCTCAAGTCATTTGAAACGGTTGAACGTAAAAATGAAAACGAAAGAAAAGAAAAAAAAAACAAAGAAGCAAGCAAACGAACATCAAAAAAAAGAAAGATAAGATGAAAAATAACTTAGTCATAAGCCGGTAACAGTAGTACGTGCCAAAAAGAGAAAAAGGCAGAAAGAACGGAGGAGGGGGAAGGAGGAGGGGAGGGAGAGAAAAAGGAAATAAGGAAAAGGAAGATAGTGGGAGAGAAAAGGTGAAGAGGCAGATGTGATAAATGGTAATTGCGCAAAAGTACCGCGACGGACACAAGTAACACCCGTTCCTCATTAGAGGCTTGTTAAGGCGTCCAGACGCGAAGCGACGGAATGTGGTGAGAAAGAAGGATGAAAAAGTGAGAGTGAGAGAGAGAGAGAGAGAGAGAGAGAGAGAGAGAGAGAGAAAGAGAGAAGCTCTTTTCTTCTTCCAACACACTTAGAATCTTCTTTTAGACCAGCTGCCGTGAACCCTACTCTTGCCCGTCTCGTCTTCGAATAATCGTTTTGATTGCCGGGCGCCACGCCTGGCCAATGCCGAAAGATTTGATTTCTCCAGAAGACAACGATGAGTCAGTCTTTCCTGTACGAGAATCAGCAAAATATCCGATGTGAGCCACTAAAACGTCTGCTTTGTGGAATCTAACGCGTAAGTCTTCTTCCTCTGCTCTCTCTCTCTCTCTCTTTCCCCCTCTCTCCCTCTATACATCTATATCTCTATCTCCCTCTTTCTCTCAGGATCAAAGAGTTTTAACTCCTTTCTCTTCATGTCCCGAACCATTTGTGCTCTTCTTTATCTTGTAAATTTCCCGACAACCGAAAGACTCCATTTTAAAACGGCAATTGCCCGTAGCACGGCTCATCGATCTGTTATTTTCGTTGTTCAGAGACCACTTTACAGATTATTTGTTATCTTTCAAGACTCCGTAATGGGTGGGGAAACTCGAGTATGAATCATTCAGCAAATACGAGAAGATAAAAGAATTGTACTAAGTTCGATACGTGGAATGAGATATTGTATGATTTCAGGTTAGTTGACACTTAACGATAATGCCACGTGACAGATTAAAGTACAATGACCCCATATATTTTTACGTACTTTTTAATAAAACTTTATATCAAGATAAACATACATACACGTATACACATACGTAAATAATTTATCACTGCACACGTGTAATACTCTTAATATCATAAAAAGAAAGATAAAAATTGTACTTTGTGATTCCAGCGAGAACGCGATGGAGATTCATGAAATTAGAATATCCAGAGTTGTTTTCTAGTAGCTACCCTTGCTTTTTCGTTCTCAACGTTACACACTTTATCGCGCTACGCCAGCTTCTACCCGACTCTCGACTTTTTCTTTTTCATTTTTTTTTTCTTTTTTTTTTTTTTCTTTTTTTTTCTTCTCATCCTCTTCTTCTTTAGCAACGATGCCAGGCGCTAGTCGTTCTTCCCGTTGCTGGAAGAAGGCGTACGTTTATTTGCTTTCGTTCGTTGTGATTCTTCCGACGTTTCTCTCCGCTCCATTCGTTCCAAGATAAGACCAGTTCCGTTTGCGAGCCGTGCAAGAAGCTCAGAGGAGCAACACGTCTGCAACACTTCGAGGAACGAACGAAAATTATTAACCGGGGTAATTACTCGAGGCCTCGCCTTATCATCTTATAATTTTAATGGGATTTTATCGATTTCATTTTAACGACAGTTCGTTATCATCGTTTACCTTTTATGGTAACGTCCAATTTCGAGAATCATTTGACTGATAATATTAACAAGGGAGTTGGTTTTCTTTCTTTTTTTTTTTTTTGTTCGATAAAAAATTTTTTCGATATCTCCTTCGATTTTATTCGATAATGAAGAAACATTTCGTGATGCCTTTCTCCGAACAAATAGGCCTGAACGATTACGAGGGTCGTAATAGTCAATATAAAAATAACAGATGATAAAAGATTCCCTTAATTTTTATCGATTTATTGTCGAGATCGAACGAGCCATGATGACTAGGATCTTTTACATTGAATTTTCTGACGTAATCGGAGAATGCACAAGAAGATGCATTATAGCCGATACGAAGGAACGACAATACGTTCTCAAGTCGAGGTGAGCATGGACATACGAGGCGTCATTAGCTCGATGTATCGAGCACCATCCAAAGCGTCAATTTAACAGCGTGTGAATATTAATGATAGGATGCAGAGACCCTGTTCGCATATTTGTCGCAACACATGCCTTCCATATCATCGATTAATCTACGTCGAAGATTATTATAGTCTACGATATACTATCATATAATAATGAAATGTTGTTTCGATAAAGAGTTTAATGAAAACTTGCCATATGTTAATTCTTCGAATATTTATTCTTATCTTTAATAAATAATATCAATGATATAATTCGATACAATTTCAATTCGATAATTTTTACCATTTGTTAGAACGCGAAATATCTTAAACCAACCATTATTATCACAAAATTACTCTATCATCACGTTGATATTCTCGTTAATATCTCGATAAGGTCGTAAAAAATACATATATACGATTTATCAGAGATTCCATAGAATTTTATGATTCGAACAGAGACCGGAACGGCCGGTAAAAAGAGTCCTTTGCGCCTATGAGTCATTAAAACGTTCAGTTTCGCTTGAGTACCGAACCCGCCCATCATTATCTTAGGTACTCATCTTGTAATGGTAAATCACTTTGAACGGGCAATAAACGCCGCGGCGGCGTGAATCGAAAGACCGACGAATAAAATTTTTGATACCGTGAAATAAATTCAACCCGTTACTATAGCTCGATTAATCGCAGGATTATATGGTTTCGCCAAATGATTTTGAAGGGGGGCTTAAGTGAATAAACGCACATATTGAGATTTTTATATGAAATATAAAATTATTTTTAAAATTTTTAACAAATAACTCTGATAATAATTGCGTATTACGCATTTCATTATAATGTTAAATTATATCTCCTTAGTGATTTTTTTTTTTTTTTTTTTATGTAGTATATCTATAAGTGGGAAATTTATCAGAAGGAAAAGGAAGACAAATATTTAATTATTTTTCTTTCATTTCTTGAAGTTTTAGTTTCTTTAAGATTACTAAAACGGACAAGGATCAATGGTTGAGTCAGCGAAGGAAATTACGTTTCGAAATGTCGCAATTCTACGATTGTTCTTCCGCATCTTTATTGTCCTTTTATTCGAGTGAGTCAGCAAGCGTCATAGTTACTTCTTCGATCTTTCTTTTCTTCGAAGAAGAAGAGTGACTATGATGTTTAGGAGGATGATTAGAAGATGGGTCAAATGAACACGGACATATTGTTTTTTAGTTTTAGATTCATCGTTCTTCTTAATGGTATATTGTTGCGATTAATTATTCAAGCATTGATCGATAATTTCACATTCATTGTAATGTCCATTTATCTAAAACAGTATTGTCAATTATTGTTCCATTTAATATACCGTATCTCTAAAAATTCACGTAAGCAATTAAATTTTTTCTCTTTCTTAGAATTCTCAAACGATACTAATCGTGAATAGGTAGAGACGAAGAGAGGGATTGCGCATCGCAGACGATCTCGCTCTTCGATCCTCTCTGTGATCCTTGTGCCTTACCGAAGAGCACGCATCCTCGCCCGAAATTCATTTCAGGTTGGATCTCACGAATACTTATCTCCGGAAAGAGATTGGAGGATTTGCTCGCAAACAGGATTGTTTACCTTCACATAAAATCAATAGTCTTTGCGTTTATCGATTTCTAGTATTTATTATCAACTCTGTTAATTATCATGCACGTACGATTCGATTCACAAATTTTATTTCCTACTTATATTATTTCAATAGTATTATTTATTTAAATATTATTATTATTAATATTTAAATATTATTTATACGAATAAATAATAATTTTTATCGGAAAATAATTTGAAAATATCTATAAAGAAAACTTAAATGTTATAGAATCATGAATAGTTTAAATATCGAACCGCATGTTGTAAGCAAGCTATCGACGAAGTGTTAAAAATAAAAGCTTGTCGAGACGATTTAGTCGAAACATTCGAAATAGAAAAATGTTCTGGGTTTGACTATAGGGAGTAACATCGATATTACGAAGAGCTTTATTCCAACATGTATCGTGACGTTTTAGATTTATGAAAGTATGTATGTACAGGTCGGCCGAGTTTCCATTTATCAGTAGAACGCACATACGAATACCTGTAGCTTTCGAGAGATGGGAACGCATACGGCATGTAACGTTCGCGGAACATCCGCAAAACTTCGATTCGACGAACAAATGGACGGAGTTTTGCAAAAGAAAAAGCGTCCGACGGAAATCACAATGGGAGTAAAGGCAACGAGAGAGACAGGGAGGGTGGGCGAGCAAGAGAGAAGGAGAGAAAGAAAGAGAAAGCGAGACATACAGAGATAGCTGCTCAGCATCGAATGTGGGGAAGCGCATTCCCTTCCTATTGTGCATCGACTAGTGAAAAATGCACACTGATTTTCCGTAACAATGCTGATGAAAGGAAGAATTTTCACTGATCGTCAATAAAATCCGGAGAATTTTTACGAATGAATAAAACTAGTCAGAATCCATCAATATTATAATAATCATTACCATTTTCTTCAATAATATAAAATTCATGGATTAACATAATTAAGAGAAATTAAATTTTAATCATTCAAGAAAAATAAAATTAGTCTTGTTGAAATTATAGAAAATAATATACGATATAATGGATCTAATGAACGAATTTAGAAAATGTTTGTTATGTTAGCAGTCAGAAGAAGCGAATCTATTCATGATTTGTAAATATCTCGAATGATTCAGAAAACTTTCATTTATTTATCGTCGAACAAGGACAAGAAATAATTATCCGGTGTTCCATTTAATTTTGAGCCTGATAAAAATTAACGGAGGCAACGTTCGCTCTTACAACGTCACGTGGATTACTCCGAAAGGCGGAAAATTGAAAAAGAATTAGGTTGAACGACGTTCACGAAGAATAACTTCGCTATATAATGCCCGAGAAAAAACGATGAACTCGTTGATTGTTTATGAAATAAAAGAAAATAAAAGAATTCTTTATTATAATAATTATATAATTATTATGAAAGATATTATTCTAACAAAAGATTTATCTAAGCTATTATTCATCTTACGCGATTCCAGAAGATAAATCGTATTTCGAAACTAACGAAAAGTCAGAATAGAAACGATCAAAAGCATCATACAGGACTAATAGATCCCAGTGAGACGTCGTTATAACATCGTAGTTTTCAAATATACGTAGATATATCAATGTGTATGTATTTATGTATCCGTGTGTGTCTGAGTTATGTTCGTCTAATATTCCCTCGTCCTGTGTGATACTCGGATCAGTCGAGACGTCAGAGGGCATTCAGAATCGCGTCAAATCGTGCCAGACAGAACAATGCCGACGAATGATCCGGCAGCTTTATACCTCGGACGGATCATAATCAGCACTTAAGTCGAGTACTTTGACGAGGGAACGAAGAGGATGCCGGAGGTTCTACCTCGAGTATTACCTAAACGTTTTTATTCCAAGAATTACTTCAGGGTCTTCAAAATGAAATGGCGCTCGGAAACACTTTAAAAGAAGTATCCTCTAATGTGCTTTTATATCATGTGAACATATCTCGTTGCGAGTTATACATCTCAATTCTTGAATTTAACGTTGATTTATTTTTATTCTTTTTAGGTGTTAAAAAATGTCATTAAAAAAGTTCAAACATAATTAAATTCTTATAGGAAATAAAATGAAGAAAAGGAAGAAAAAGAAAAGGAAAAAAGAAAGAAGAAGGAAAAAAGAAAAATGAAGAATCATAAATAGTCAAAAAGAAATAACGGAATTCGAATGATTTCATTTAGAATTTATCGAGCAATCAATTTTCATCAATTGATTCGTCAACAAACCATCATTCTCTATCAATTCTTTTTCAATTTCTCGTTCGGAACGAGATATACCGCAAACGATACGATAAAGTAGATTATGAAGTTCCTTGACTTGTGTACTATATACATTCTCATCCTATCTTTTCATTTTGTTTGTACCGTCATCATTCGCTCTATTCCCATCCACTCTCATTCTCTTCTGATTTCAACGAACAATTAAGGTCAGAGAGTGTCGACTCGTCGACGGTGGTTACGTTATTTGGGTCGCCATTGGATCGTTTTTCAACGACGTCTATTTGTACACGGCTTTTCCGAGAGAAAATCTTATCTCGCTTAACAACGATGCCGTCCATCGTTCTTTTTCAGACGACGAAGACAATGGCAACGACAAGGGAAGACTAAGACGAGGACGAGGAAGACGATCGATTCTCCTTTTTTTTTTCTCTCCCTTTTTCTTCTTCTTTTTCTTCTCTTTTCTTTATTTTTTTTTTTCTTCTCCTCTCGTCCAACATCGCTCGTCTCGTCGTCTTGCCTCCTCCCGCCACGTTGTTTAAGATTCAAAGTTTAGACTTTAACCCCTTCGCAGTTTTATTAACGCTTTAACGACGGTCGACACGACACCCGTGTCAGTTGGATTTTACTACGGACGAGAGATTTCACGTTAGTTCAATGTGATTTCTTCTTCTCTGTTCTGTGAATCATTTCTAAGATTAATCCATCATACATGGTATAAAGAAGTTCATAAAATATTACTCATCTTGTGAAATCAGTTGCTCATAATGAATTATCAAAAAAAAAAAAAAAAAAAAAAAAAAAAAAAAAAAAAAAAGAAAAAAAATCGAAATCTGATCTCACTCATTGAAAACTTATTTGAAACATTTATAAATCTCGATCGGCCAATCGAGAATTCTCTCAAAATTCATAATGATAAAACGAATTTGAATAAAAGGAAAAATAAATGGTGTAACACATTAAAAACAAAACGATGATACTAACGATGCGTGTGTGGCATCGTTTATGCGATCGAAAATCCTTAAGAAGACTCTTGCGAATCTCTAATAAAATATGCGTGTTCGTTTAAATCCGTGTAAGGGACACCGTGCTTAACATCCCCGAACGAGCGAGCTATAGCGAGTCATCACTCGCTATAGCATGCTATATAGCTAGCTAGCTAGATAGCTAGCTAGCTAGCCTAGCTAGTCCGTCGCAAGGTACACGTAGACGCTCGCGCGTGTATTAATCTGCATAAACTCATTCCTATGCAAACGAGGAGGATTCGACGACGTCGAACTAGGATACCGAACGGGTAGAAACTCGCGGGGCTTACATCGTGGCTTAGAAGCATGCTGAGGCTTATATACATATAGATATGGCTTGTATACCATGAGATACCGATCGTAAATGAAACCACACCGACACCAACCCCCAACACATTTCTGCTGTCTCTTCTCTCTCTCTTAGGTTCTTTCCTTCTTTATCTTCTTCGTCTTCGTGTTGCCATAGACGGAATAATAATTGCCAAGCCCTTGTCCTACGGTATATTTGAAGTGACGATGATCTTTTGACGAAGAACGATAGAAAAGAGAAAAAAAAATGAAAAAGACATCTGCCTCAGAGATAAGATCACACTTATCGTAAATTTAAAACGATAATGGGAATTTTTAATAACTCCTATTACCTTTATGAATCCTCCCGAGAATCTTATTTTAAACATTAGATCATTTCTAATTTTTTCTTCTTTTTCTTTTTTTTTTTTTTTTTTTTTTTCATTTTTCGTATGACCGATTCGTACGATCAATCACCCCCTTGTCTGGACGCTGTTTCAAACACACAAAGATAGGAACCACTCTAACGTTCTTCAATCTTACGAAGCCCGTCCTCGTATTTCCGATATCGAGCAACGAAAAGTCGACGGACCGAAGTAAAATGAAGGATAAAAGATAAAGGAGGAAGGAAACAGACGATATGAGAAACAACAAAGACGTTCAAATTTTCGATATTTCTCATCATCAAAACTAAAAGAAGGTTTATAGACACTCTCTGGTTTAGATTTTACACTACCTCGAAGACTATAAGTTCACCTACTCGCACTTATGTATGTTTAATGCGAATAAGCAAGGCCTACGACCGAGCAACTTCTTACTTACCATTTGTTATAACTTATTCATGGCTAGTGCAATTACTAGCGCATAGTTCATCGACGTATAGGATATGAAAATCGCACCTTACTTACTTGCCAACGCCTGTATCAAATATCTCCTCTCTTCTTCTTCTCGTATTTCATTCAATACATATACCTGCTTTTCTCCATACTACGTCTAATGTGTACTACGGGATGACTTTCCTGTATTTGGTATTATAAAAGCCGAAAAAAATAATAAAAATATCATGTAGGAGATAACATCTAATATATGTAACCACGTGGCCATTATTCTTTCTTATAGTCCAGGAAGTTGAAAGTTTTCGCGCTTTAAAAATGTACCTGCTAGCGAGGCTGATCCCATGCAACGCTTCAAAATTATAGCTTTCACTATGATCATTTTTTTCGATCGATGAAAAGAAACATTTTATTCTTTTCTTCCGCATTGTTCTTGTACTTTGTCGTTTATGAGTTTCGTGAAACGTAGTATTTAACAAATTATCAATTTCATTCTTGGTAAACTTTATTTTGATATATATATGAATCGATAAAATTGATCGTTAAGATATTTACAAATTTTTGTATCAGCCTATAATTTTCAGTAATAAAATATAGTAAAAATAAGAATACTTCTACGATTAAATAGTCTAATTTAATAATTTGTTTCAAAGTACGTGACTTCTAAGATGCTAAATACATTACTGCATTTACAGTTACTACTACTCTTTCATTTATGCACGTAAATTGGTTTTTGTTTACCCAACTTAGCCTTCTGTCATTGACTTTCCTCCTAGTTGCTTACCTGAGTGAATTCGAGTAAACTTCTCTATTGAAAGCGTTCACGAATTTTAATGTACTCTTCACTCTGCCCTCGTGTTTCCGGATAAATAATTAATAGTTGCTTCGTAAAGACTATAGAACAACAGATAACGTATTAATGAACCGAATAAGCTATACCGGCTCTCATGAAATTAAACTCGAGATCAAACGTTGAACATCGTCGTTGAAGTATTTCACGCTTTGTTATACGTTTGGCGTTCTCGTAAAATAAATTTCTCTAAGAAACGATATTAGAACGATGTCTGACAGCTTAAAATATTTCGATAAAAGCATTTTGTTGTTGAAAATATCAATGAAATGAATTCAATTGCTTAAGAATGAAAGATTCATTTTATATAAAAAAAAAAACAAAAAAAATTGTCTATATATATACATATATAAAGAAGAAAATTTTATTTATCCTATAAAACCAAGATAAATCTTGGAAAATATATTTTCCAATACGATAACGTTGAAATAATATTTACGAGCCAGTAGTATTTAAACAAAACATGATGCTTCGTTGATATCCTTTAAAATTTCTCGGGGAAACTCTCAAATGCATGTACATCGTCAGATTTACGACGATACTAACGATGTCACGGCCCTTTTGTTTCAGCTTGACGAGGACTGAAATGACGCAGGAGTCACGGTGAGAAAAGGGCGAGGGTTTCACCCTCGCACGAAAAGGGGGTGCCATGGCGAAGAACTTTAGTTTCGTCGTTGGTGCAAGCCCATCGACTACTCCTCTCCTTATTCGTCTCCTCCTAGTCGGCTTCATCTCGTTCGTTCCAGCAACTCTTGCCGTGGATCTTTGTAAGTATTATATTTACTTTAAAAAAAGAAGTTAACGTTAAAATGATCTCGTATTTTTTTTTCCTTTTTTCTTTTTTTTTTTTTTTTACATATTCAATACTCGCGTAGATTTATCTACGTACTATTCTCCGTAATATTTTTTACGATAAAATGTTAATGTCGGTTTACTTAATCGCTCTCACAATGTTTGTCGTCACATGGTCCAATCGTTTCACAGAAATCATGTTCCATGGTCTGAGAGAAAAAAGCTAGCCATTATTCGTTCGAACGTTGATTAAATATTGATTTTACCCTTCACCTGTGACGCGAATTCTCGCAAATATTTATGCCGGTCGTTATAAAATAATTCGCCTCAACGAAGATCCTCGTTTATTAAATAATATTCGCTCCGATAAGTGACGCAAAGCGTTAATATCTCCATCTCTATCTCTCTTTCTCTCTCTCTCTTTCCTCTCTCTCACACACATTGTCTCTCTATCTCTATCGCTCTTTTTCTCTGTCTATCGTTCACCTCTCTTCTCGTTGAGAACGGAAAAGAGAATCTATTAACTGACGCATGCAAATCGTCGAAGCCATATTAAGGCCAGCTTGACGATGGGAAAGAGGGTGGTAGAGAATAAAACGAGCGTAAAGTATCGGACGAAGAATTATAGAGGACAAATAAGAAAAAGGAAAGTAGAAGAAAAAGAAAGGAAAAAAGTGAATGGACGACGAAGTCAGTCGGTGACATGAAAAAGAAAGAAAAGGAGAGCGATCAAGATGGAGTCAAAAGAACTTGTGTACTATCGAAAGATTAAACCAATGGTAGAAAGAGAAAAAAAAGAAAAGAGAAAGAGAGAGAGAGAGAGAGAAAAAGAGAGAGAAAGATATCTTCCATTTTCTCTTCTTCGTTTCGCTAAGTTTTCGAGCATCTTCTTCTTTTTCTTCACCCTCTCGATTCAACAACTTTGTTGAAAGTTGGCAGATTAAGACATTTCATCATTAAAACCATTCGTATCGATAAATAATTCTGGTTATAGCAATTATTATATAAAGTTATTAAAAAGAATATAAAAAAAATATGATGATACATTGAATGACAATTGTAATATTATTAATACTTTTCATCGAACACTTATATCCATCATATGATGAGATCAAGTAGAATTTTTAAATTTTGTCATTGCCTGTATCGTGAATGATCTATGAAAATATTTTTATTGCATTTTAGAAAAATATTATAGTAGAAAAAAGGAAGATATCAGAAAGAAAAGATTTTATTACGAGTTACTTTATTTCAACCAGTTCAACAATTAGATCAAAATGCACAGATAAGTTAGACACGCTAAGGTAACCCTTTATTCCCAACATTTAGTCCTCCTTCCATTCTACTAAATACCCAACGACCTACTCGTTTCGGACAGTCCTACATGAAAAGCTGGTTTCAACTATCACACGGATTCATCTCAGTTAGCCGGCTTATTTAGCCCTTTTTAATTCGCCTGCGACGTTGTACGGTAAATATAAATACGCATACTTTAGATTGAGTTCAGGGATATATTCCTCTCGCTGCTCCTTTTCAAACCAGTATCTCGACGATCTTCGAATCGTTCATACTGGTATAAATTTAACTACAACCCGATCTCGATCAGTGCGATCCTTCGGTTAAATAAATTGTGATAAGTATACATATACGATATAAATGTATTATTGTGTACGTTAGAATCTATATCTCTTGCAGATAATATTATATCTGAGATAAGATATTATTAATTATTTTATCGTACATCGTAACATTTTTATTTACAAATTATTGAAATAATTTTATTTAAAAACAATAGATCCGTTAATACGAATAACTCGCATCGTATTTGAATTTTATTGTCATCGAAATTCGTTGTTATGCATTTAACGTGCATTATTATATATGTATATGTAAAAATATACAAAATGTATTTATTTGTAAAATGTTCGAGATGATAATTCTTTTTGATCTTTTTATGTTTTAGCACAATGCATCGCACCACTGGGCATGGAATCCGGAGCAATACCGGATAAGGACATCACAGTCAGTTCCACCTACGATGCCGGAAATGTTGGCCCGCATCTGGCACGGTGAGCTTTCATATCTTTTTTTGCAGAGTTGAAAAATTTTTCAAACAGATATAACCCAGACACGTGTCGAATCAATTTGATCAAGATGGATGTTTCGTACTATGTACGTAGTGATTTTTAAACTGAACGTTTACATGACGTTATTTTTCTTTCTTTTATTCAAATAGATTTGAAGTAAATGATTGAACGTTATTGTTATTTGTGTACGTTTAAAACTATTATTTTATCGAAATATATATATATATATATATATATATATATATATATATATATATATATATGTATATATATTCTTTTTCTTCTTTCTTTTTTTTTCTTCTTTTTTTTTTCCTTAAAATGTCACCCGCTCGAAGGATTAACGAAACGAATCAACGAGAAAAGAGGAAAAGAAAATTTCGTGCGTTCATTTCTTTTTCAGCTGACAACTCGATTCGATCGTGACTACAGACGGCTTATGCGTCAAACCGAATTTTTGTCGCACTTATCGGCTCTCACTCTTTCGATACATAATCCAACAGAGCTAATGGATTTAGTTGGCAGACGAGAGGATGTTGAAAGAATCGGAATTACAAAGAATCGTTAATGCGTCTGCGCCAATGCACACGTCGCTCGCCATCCCGTTACGGATGCTGCATGGACCAGAAATCGTTAGCACAGGGCATCCACTATTCTCCTTAATCGAAGCATGCCGAGCAAAAGGTTCATCGTGATTATATGTCTTCCTCGCGTTAATGCTTTTCGAAGAAGAAAGCTTTGTGTAGAACTAGGTAAACGTTAAGAATTTGACGCTTACCTCGAAGTTTTTATTATTCATATACATAGGTCGTATATTTCAAATACGTAGAAATCGAATATTCACGATGAAAATAATTTCTCATATTATTTTATTTACTATCAATATATACTTTTTAAATACAACAACAATTACGATTACGTTTCTTCTGCGAAACTCAATTTCTAGTTTTTAAAATAATACGTGAAAAGTGACTTATCAACTTAACATTTATTCGAAATGCTTCTGACTTCCGGAATGGGGGAATTGCGCAGGGTTAATTGCAACGCTTCCATGCTCGCATGAATACTAAAAAGCATGCAGAACGATTTTGCGTACGGTTGTGTCTTTAATACGTAAAATCCGGTGTGGCAGGTTCTATACAACGTGTTTCGTTATATTGCTGATTTTTCGGACTGCGATATGCGAAAAAAATTCCGTGTGAATCTCACATAAGAATGTTACGAAAAAATATCGTTCATTTATCTGACCAAAATGTTAACTTTCAATGTTTAAATTTCACCCATAAACGAGAACATAATATTAGTAGAAGAAAATAATAGGCATAATTGAAAGAACATAATTTGTATAATTTAATTAATTAAATGAATACAATACGATAGAAAAGATGTGTATTATCGAAACACCCGGTAGACCGACGGCGTTACGTGACGAACAAAAAAGTATGGTGGCGATTGACGTATAATTATTTCCTATAAAAGGCCGAGACCCGTTTTTCTTTCTCCTTGGTTTGAGCCTTCAGCGACGGTAGTTCGTCGCTTTTCAGTCGCGATATTTCGCTTGGTGGCTAGCCGCAAAAATGGCGGTCCGCTTAAATTACAAGCGAGAAAGTTCACGCCTATTCGAGCCGCAAATTATCTGATACTTTCAAGAGGCGGTTACGCAGTCAACGCAAATAATCGATCATTGATCGTTATCCATGCGAGTGCAAGGAAGTTGTAAAAAGTCCTTTCACTATCGTACAGGAGTCAATGAAATAACCAGGGATACCATATTTGCCATTCGTTACTTCTAAAATTTCGTTGTAATCATTCTGATGGAAGAAAAAAAATCTCCAAAAACTAACGGATGAAACCATTTTTGGGAATGAAAAAAAATGAAGGCTTCAGTTGTGTGCAATATTGTCACGAATAAGAGATTCGACCGTACACAGTATTCTCATTCCAACCACCCTGTATCATCCCCCTCTTTTTTTCTCTCTTTTTTTCTCTCTCTCTCTCTCTCTCTCTCTCTATCTCCCCCTTTCTCTTTCTCTTTTTCGCACACACACACACACATACACACACATACACATACATACAAGCCTGTTTAGATATTAACGCGCTGTGTCCGCTGTTCGTCGACAGTGGTACCGCAGTGCCGGTTTATACGAATATACTGTGCCCCGTGGGAAGCATCCGGTCTACTGCAGCACGCACGCTGTGCGAAGGAACAAACGAACGGGCAACAACGAGCAGTCGAAGCGAGCATTGCGTTAGTCTGTTGGCCCCCGCGGGCTCTCCGATATTAATACATTCCATTACAGTAGACAATGACCGGCTGAATGGACCTCCAACTCCTGATGAGCTTTGAGTCCTCCCCACTTCGATGGACATCCTCCATGAACGTATATACTCTATCTATTCTCGACGAATTTCTCCTCACACGTCACCATTTAATTTAATACTCAATGACCTCAGACCAAAAAAGATCACACACCTGTACTTCTTAAAGGATAAAACGTGTCTCACTTTGATCGTTTGTGGTTGTTTTCTCGTCTTGACCAATATCTTCTCAGTGATGGTTTATAGTTATCGAATAAATGATTAAAATTGTCTACTAGAGAGTAATAATTATAGCTTGTTTATTACTTCACCTCATAAAACATGATTATATCTTAAAATCTTCAATGAATATAAAAAGTCTCATTATTATGTTAATATTTTAACGATGAAAAATATGAAAATATTTTCTAATGAAGGATAAGTAATAGACGTGACATTTGACAAATTTCATTTAATAACGTAGCAACGATAATTAAACCGTTGATAATCTAAAGAGACAAATGAACTCAATATAGACTTAACTAGTTGAAATATAAACAGTTTCGTGTAGTTTTTATAAAATGAGATAACTTTTATATGAATAGAATTTCCAAGGAAAAAGAGTTAATAGAACTATCAACGAAACGTTAAGGAAAACAACGAGACTCAATTGAACTCGGGTTATTATTAGATATATCAGAGGAGCCAGTCCGTTTTATTTTTCTGCACGGATTTAATTATACCAAAACTCTCGATCTTCTTTTCCATAACAGTCGAAGTTGGCTAAGAAGAAGAAGAAGAAGAAGAAGAAGAAGACAGGGAAGTATAATCATACCGTTACACGTAATTTCACGACGAACGAAGTATTCTCTTTCTTACTCTCTCGGAATCTCCAAGGCAAGTTTTCGCCGGATCGTCATAACTTTCGTCACGCGTTTTTGATTTCACCATTTTACTCCACCAAGAAGTTGTCCCCCAGCTGCGCTTTCTCGCGTCTCTTTGCTCACCCTTCTCTCTCTCTCTCTCTCTCTCTCTCTCTTTCACTTTCTCTCTCTCTCTCTTTTTCTCTCTCTTTCTCTCTTTCTCTCTCTATTTCTTTCTTTTACTCTCACCCTTCTCTTTCTCCAAGCTTTTCTTACTCAACAGTATTTCTAGAATGGCTGCAATTAAGATGCCGGTAAGAGTGTCGCGCTAAGATACCGAAAGAAATAGTAGACCTTGCGAAAAATCAACGTAAGGGAATAGAAAGAGTAAGGAGAACTCCTTTCTTCCAGAACGAAAACTTTTGGAAAGTCTTGAATATATGAGAGGATATGGTAAAGTGCGTAATTGTCATTGAACCAATAAATTTTATTGCACTATTACGAGGTAATTATTTCGTATAGATAACAAATTGTTAACTTGATCTGGCATAATAATCCTAACGTTATCATTTCCTCTTTTTATTTCTCTCTTTCTCTCATTGATAATGAACTATCAACGTCGTTCGCATAAACGAGCGCAAATTTCTTACTCGCTTCTTATTTCAACACCTGACCAGATATCGTTTATCGTTTTCTACAAATATACATAACGTTAAACGATAGCAATTTATGGATAACGACTTTATTTCAGTAGAAACCCATGAATACTTGCGGATACCAGTTCCAACTCGATTTAGCAAGCAATTCCGTAAAGAACTTGTATGAGTCCGGTGGAATTGAGAGCAATTATGCACTTAGCAATCGTTTCAAATGATACCAATGTGATTCTCATTTTCGATTTTGCATTTTTGAAGAGGGAAGTAGGAGTGGCGACTGTCGTTTCAGTAAAAGTTCAATCGTAACGTGCAATCAGGAGTCTCTTTTCAGCTTTTTAAGAAGAGACAAAAAATAAAAACGATGAGAGCGAAAGGTTCTTTAAAAAAGGTTGTATAGTCTCACTTTCAGCAACATAACGCGATAACGTTTATTGCTAAAGAAAAAAGATTGAAGGCTCGTTCGTTTAAATTTTTTTTTTTTTTTTTTTTTTTTTTTTTTTTTAGAAGATGACTAAGCAAGATTCGTGAATAGCACATCGATAGCTTTGTTTACATCTTAATAATTACAAAAAATATGATAAATTTTCTATGCACATTTTTTATTAACTGTTAAACGTAAAATAACTTTAGATATGTTAGAACATTTAATGGATCATTTAACAGTCATTTAAATACTTTTGCTCCCTGTGGATTATCTTTATCGGATGGAAAAAATGTGATTGATTGCGATAAATCGAAGAAAAATGAGAAAATTGTTTAAACGTTACAGAGTATTAAATGACGCCTATGACTAGTCGTATACATCTTCTCCTACAGATAATCAAGTTCACCAGGAATTAATAATCGAGCTATACATTCAACTGAGGCGAGAACGATAACGACTTCTTCTTCGTATCCTTTTCTTTCTTTCTCTCTTTCTTTCTGTTATCCTCTGGACCGGTCGTCGTTATAACTGGCGGGATCTCCTTTCACGAGATTTACAACCTGCGCGACCTGGAAGCATCTCTTTATCGATAACAAGTAGCTTCGACAGACTGGTTTTGCGTTCCCCAGACAACCAACGAGAAAAAAAAATCTCTTTTTTCTCTGCTTTTTTTTTTCCTTTTTTTTCTCTCTTTTTTTTTTTTTTTTTTTTTTTTTTTAATAAAAAAAGCACGATCTGTATTTCCTGTTATCATCGAAATTATCATAATAGTGGTAAAATTAAAAAATCAAAATTGTCATAAGTTGGTATTAGTATTTCTTCTATAAGTACTATCCATATAACATACAATTTATTTATTGATGAACATGACTTAGGATTATCAAAACTGAAGCGCTGAATAACAGACAGGCTGCTAGCTAACTGAGACAAGTGCGTTTCTATTTATAACGAGTTTTCTCAGATCCGTGAGAAGAAGACGCAAACGAAAAGGAAGAAGAAGAACAATAAGAAGAAGGGAAGATATCGAGGTGTGTGGTCCCTTTAGAGCCCAAAAGGACGATCAGAGGTATCGCTTTTTACGCGGGACAGTCTTCTCCGTGCCATTCGAAAATTCATTCCCCCGTGTCGGATGAACAAACCGACGTGTAGGTCGAACGAACGAACGAACGAACGAACGAACGAACGAACGAACGAACGAACGAACGAACGAACGAACGAAAGGACGGACAGACGGACGAATGGCATTAAATTGAGCGAAACACAGACAGAGAAAGAGAGAGAGAGAGAGAGAGAGAGAGAGAGAGAGAGAAAGAGAGAGAGAAATATTCTCTCGAGCTAATTTTCTATCCTCAGATAATTCTGGATTCGGAAAGGGGAAAATGGCAACACATCTGACGTTTCTCGGTTATCTCTCTAACGCGTACCTTGCATTATGCAGGCCAACGAATCGTATAGAAATTGACAGGTAGAAAGACTTCTCTTCGATACCGACAATAAATCCACGAAGTCAATAAAAAATTCGAATTATCGGAACACGACGTTTTAAACGATCAACTCTCGTTTGGCTGGATCATCCATTATCAAACTTACTTCACCGCTAGAACTTCTCATCCAAGTTCTCCACAAACCAACGATTTTACCAATCTCTTTGGAATTAACCGAATTGCAACGTGGACAGAAATAAATAATTGCGATTGAGTCGACAGTATGACATTCGCAAGATATAAGTAGAAATATTAATTATTGCTGTTTAATATAAAAGACGAATCGATTCTTTTGTATTCGTAAAATGGCTGCATGCTTTATTGATTAAATGGATCATTAGAAGAAAATCGGAATTTAACCTAATAATATCGTATATTTTGTAAGGGTCATTTTAATGAACATTGAACAATACTGTCATCGTTTGTAATATGATTATTGGCATTCTACATTTGAGGTATAGATAATTCAAATTAATAAGACATAATCAAAGGAAAAATAATTTCCTTTAAGAAATAAATATATTTATTTGAATTTATTTAAAATTTGAAATGATGTATGAGAAATGATGAACATATAAAAGATATTTTGTACCTTTCAAAATCGTTTAATCAAATTATGAAAGAGAATTTAAATCCAACGTTGGTAATAAAATTTGAAAACAGAAAGATTCTCGTTTCGGTTTCTGATTCCCTGATCACGGACGTGTTTTGATCCTTTGCTTCTTTCCTTGTCCATGATCCTTCCAGCACCAATGATGCTCATTAATGCGGCCCGCTTCCCCTATAGATATATACTTTCGGATATACAGGCAAATTCGCACGATTTTCGTGTACGTGTTGCATCGAATGGGGAATCCCTCGTTCTTAGTCGAGCGTTTAAACGGTCCACGCAATTAGGGAAGGCGCTTCACGCTTCATCTTTTATTCATGCCTCAGCCCTGCCAACCTTCTCTCCTTAGCTTTGCTTTCTCCTATCCTTCCCATTCCAAAAGATTATAACCGTGCTGGCAACGACACACTCCGGTTCCTTTACCTCTCTCTCTCTCTCTCTCCCTCTCTCTCTCTCTCTTACTCACTGTCTCTGTATCTATTTATTTCCCTTTTCCTTTTCCTCTCATTTTCTCTCCTATGAATTCTTATTCGATATAGGTTTAATAAGAGTTTTCTCAATAGTGAAAGGGATAAGTGATCTCGAGTATTTCGATGGACATGAAAAGAGACTCGAAAAAGTTGAGCTTTATTATCTTCCACTTAGAAATCTCGATAACTAGGGTCTACTATCCGAAAATCCTTGGAGAGAATCCGTAAAGCCTAATTATCGTTGTTTCCGTTCGAAACGTCGATCGCTAACAAGCACTTAAATTATATCGTTTCTTACTTCACCTCTATCCCTTCAGTATATGTCCAATAAAATAGACAGAAATCAAAGGATTTACTTTAGCTTTCTAAAAAAAAACAGTTTCATTGATAGTTAACCTGCAATCACTACTGACTAGATCTATTGATTTTAGGTTGAAAACGGAGAGCCTCGGTGGTGCTTGGTGTCCAAAGAATCAGATCACAAAGGAGGCGAAAGAGTGGTTGGAAATTGATCTTCATACTGTCCATCTTATTACTGCCACCGCTACTCAAGGTCGTTTTGGGAATGGACAAGGTGTCGAGTACTCAGAGGCTTATCTTTTGGAGTATTGGCGACCACGATTGGGCAAATGGGTTCGTTATAGGGACATCAAAGGACAAGAGGTAAGTTACACCATTATCACGATATATAAAAATTTTCTTTATCAGTAATTTATAAACGATTCAAGATAATATATCTAAGAACATATAACACACGAATGTATCTATTTGAAGCAAATGACGAATTTGTCAAGCATAAAACAGTTCCAAGAGACTGCACATTTCGTCATACGCTTGAAATAGCTAAAGATATCAATAAAGCACTTTAGAGAGTAACATCTTCGTCGATTGGTAACTGGTAACTTGATAGAGAGCACTCATTAGAACGTCTGATTATATGCTCTCGAGAAAGTAGAGTAGCCTCTTTGAAAAGCAGACGCAATTCGCATGGTGCAATCTCAAAGCATCAGCTTCGTTCTGTAGCTTACTGGCCGATGAAGGAATCGAAGACCGAGTGGAGGGATTAATGTAAACGGCTTATCGCGAAACCGTAAGCTAATTTCGTACCGTTGGAAGCTGCCACTTTGTCGGTAGCCTGAACCCAGACGTACCTTAGAGATCGTCGAATCCGTTCAACGGTTAGCCAAAGCTATCTCGAAGCTTTAGAACAAGCTTTCGGACTGAGTCCCCGATCGAGAGAACGAGCCATTACGTTCGTTGGAACGTTAACCTCTCATCCATCTAAATCGATTTTCCTGAAGCTTATCTTATTTTAAGTTTTCCTGAATTTTCTCACGTCTAATCAATTCCATTGGAAAATACAGCATTTCGTTGGAATCGTTGCAGCTGCTATCGAAAGAATATTCGTCATTGGTAATCGTCAACTCAACCTTTTATCACGAATATTCGAATTTTTCTCTAACAAGGTTATAAAAAATTTTTCAATTAAATCGTATGCAAACATTGAAACTATCCAATCTTTATCAGATATTTTTCATTTCCAGAAACATTGAAAATTCAACTAGATTCAATCGTTTCTTTTATTTACCATACCACCAGACCTGTATCGATATAAATTTCTTCTCCGAGGGCTATAATTCCAACCCCTTCGGTAAATAGTATATTCTGATTCCAGGTTTAGCACGAGGTATTTACTAATCAAGTTTTTAATCATTCACGTAGAACGTAGAATGTTTACGAAGATAGAATTACTCTTACCATTAGGACACTTTAAGACTTCAACTCATTGGTAACTCCCCTTAGGCACCATTTCACGCGTTACGCATCCATTATTAATAAGCAACGATCGTTCTCCCTCTCTCTCTCTCTCTCTCTTTCTCTCTCATCTTCGTCTCTAATACATTTATCTTTCTCTTTCTCCTTCTCTTTCTTTCATGTCTCAAAATACGAAAAGAAGAAAAGACATACAGGTTTGCGAAGATCCGTAAAAGTTTAGCCGCAAGGCAAATTGGCTGGCCAATCAATGCCCGTCCTCTGTCCAGTTAGAATCTCTTATTAATATTGATGAACCAATTGCGTTGGCGCTAATGTGCCAAGGGCTTTATCTCTATCTCTCTACCTCTCTCTATCTGTCTCTCTCTCTCTGTCTCTGTCTCTTGCTCTCTCTCTCTCTTTCTCTCTCTCTCTCTCTCTCTCTCTCTCTCTCTCTCTCTCTATGTTTTCCATCTTTCCAAGGGCGATCCGAACGGACGATTGGATTCATGATTATTCACTGCTTTCTGATTATTGATCGTCTACCGACCTTGAGCTCGCATGCCAATGTTTCACAGACAAATCTTCAGTCTCCTGATGAAAGTAAACATTAAAAGATACCTATTGGCTAAAAGAAAATCATTGTATATTATTCTCTGATAAAGAGAAAACAATAATAGGTGAAGTAAATCAAAATCCATCTATATATGACGTCTTTATTCTTGCCTGTGGTTGATTCAGTGAGAATTTTCTAACACGTGAAATATTTTAATTAAAAAGATCTAATTAAAAGAGGAAAAAAAAAGAAAGGGGAATGGAAATTCTTCCTCTTTCATTTCTTTTCTATTCCTTTTGTCAATCTTTTTCATTTATTTTCTCTTTGTTCTCTCTTGTGGGTGGCGAACTTAAGTCACGAGCAAGCATTTCTCCTTTGATCGTCCGTATCCCAAATTGCACGTCTTCCATCCTTTTCCTTTCTTTTGAAAAACAAAGAATGAAGAGCGAGAAAAAAAATGTAATAGTAATAATTATAAAAGTAATAATAATCATCATGATCATCAACGAAAGAAGGGGTCTCTAGCGAGAGCTTCAAAAGACCGACAGAAGTAATTAAGGCTCGTGAGTCGGTCGCCTTTCAACCCCCCACCCTAAACACGAGTCGCCTTAATAATAAATAGTCGCGTCAAACAGAGCGACCTGGGCTCTCATTAGCCGCTTATATGTACAAGCGCACGCACATATACACGAACAGACACTCGCCGTACGGCTCTTTACGTAGCTCTCCATCGACGAGGACGAGATTAAATGGCTTTTCCCGGAATCTCTCGCGACGTAAATTCACCGTAACTGCAGCCTCACAGTCGTTGCAGTTGCACGATGCAGTTTCTGGTTAATGTCAGGGCAAAGCGTAGAAAACGACGCTTTTCCAAGTTTTCTACCATTTTTTTATTCTCCCTTTTTCTGGTCGATCTCTTCGTTACTTTTTCTTCTTTCTTTTTTCTTTCGCTATTTTCCTTTTTGATATCGAGCTTCCGGTCCGCCGGGGATATTTGCACGTACGCCGCGTTCCTAGACGAAGAGCTTTCATGACGGAACTCCGATAACAAATATTGCGCTGTGAAGCCGAGTGGAAAGATCGTCCTACGCGTTTTACACGCTCGTTGGCTCCTCCTCGTGCAGGCAGGTGGAAGGGGAGAACTCGATGGAAACGTTTGCCGGATGGATGGACCCAGAGTTTACCTCATTCCATGTCTTCTTCAAACGTGTACCATTTAACGCGGAAAATTGTGAGTTATCGGACTAATGGCAGAACGATCAAGGCCAATATACTTCTTTTAACATCATTTTTTTTTTCCTGTTTTTTTATTTTATTTCCATTTTTCATGATTACGCTCCCAAAGAGTAATAAGTAATTTTATTTATTATACGATTGAAATTGTCCATTGGCTTTTTTACGGACAATAAAATGGTCAGAGTATTATTTAAATGATTACTTCCACGAGGAACTTCTTAATCGTAATATCTACATTTAAATAAAACTACATGGTAATGTGTACGATATGAATAAAGTGAGGAATATTTTTTTGCGAGCAGAGATTCATTTGGTAAAAGTAAAGTAAGCGACTCTGAAAGTAGAGTGGAATTTTCAGTTTAGTTGGGAAGGTTTAAAAAATTGTAAGGGACGAAATAAAAAGCTTTCATAAATAGTGTACGGTTTGAAGAGTCCTACGAAACTGAGAAAGAAAATAATATCATTGTATTAATGAAAAAAAAAAAAAAAAAAAAAAAAAACAGAAAAAAAAGAAAAAAGAAAAGGGAAAGAAAAAAATGAAAATTTTGGCAAACTCCCAGTATCTTTGTTAACGTCCTTTGAAAGCCGAAACAAGGAGCTTTAGAATGACGTTTTTAAAAAAGAAGAATTTCGAAATTGTTCTACTTTCTGTTTCACTGCAGAGCGCGATACTTTTTAACGAGCGCTATTTTACTGAGATCCCGAATTATTCCGTGTCTTCTCTTATTTCTTTCTCTTTTTCCTCGCATTAATTTAGAATACTTGGCATGCGCACGCGCATTCATTAAGACATTATTACCAGATAAGAATTAAAATGATGATAATAATAATAATAATAATAATAATAATTATTATTATTATTATTATTATTATTATTATTATTATTATTATTATTATTATTATTATTATAAAATAAAGCTTAAGATAATTTTCAATAGTTTAGGGGAAATTTCTGCCTATAGAATAAACATTTTCGTGTTAAATGTAATTAGCGAGAGAAATGTCATGAAAATGCATGAGTAGTTGTAATAATTGTTAGCTCTGAATTGACATTCGTATATCCATGTGTGCGTTAATGCGTGACGAGCACGTTCGTAGGTTGTACCTAATTTTCGACGAACGCGAGAGATAATCTTTCTTATGGTACGATACTTTCGAAATGGTTGTTAAACACGCGGTACGATCGGTCATGTTGATCTTTGTTGTCAGATAGAATCGTCCCACGCTTATGTCGCATCTTAAAACGAGCTCTACTCACGCTCAACGTTGAAGGAATTCTATATACGTATGTATAATACTTGTATCTATGTAGAAATATCGACTAACTTGTTATACGATAAATCGTTAAGCGATTGAATCCAATTACGTCGTTAACAATGATAACAAGGCGATTAATCCGAACACCTATAACGAGAATTGGCAAATCCGGTTTTTTTACGTACTTAGATACAAATTTTGATTCGTTCGAATATATTTCATAATCATTTTCTTTTTTCTTTTACAATCATTTTCAAACTCAATTTTTTGATTTAAAAAAAAATCAATTATTTTAAAGGTTTTAGAAAAATAAAAAATCTCTCTTTTTTTTCGTTTTAATACATTCCAATTTGTTGCGATATCGTACTGCAACTTCCTTCCAATTTTTTTTTTTTCTACATTCAACTAAGCCTTATTTGATTCTCATCTCATATTTTCTCCCCCACGTTTGAGATACGTGTGTGGTGATTTACGTAGAAGCAAGGCAAGGAGATATAGATGACGATGACGGTCCGATGCTGGTGGCTTGCGTGTTACCGTTTCTCACAAGCGTACGTCTCTCATCGTGCGCGAGTAAATGCGTGAGCGTAAACACTACGTAAATACATAGACATGGAAACATATATGCACGCATGCACGCACGTACGCACGCACGCACGCACCTTCGTCCCTCCCATTTTGCCACCCTTCGTAATTATCGGATTTCCACCATGGCATTCTCTACGGCTACGAGGAAGATATGGAGAATAATGTGCGTGCGTCTCTGCGTATGTTGCTTATATGTGTGTGTGTGTGCGTGTGTGCATTGAAAGAGGGAAAGCAGTTTCTTCGCGTGACGGGATAATGGCGATCGAACCTACTTGCTTGTACCGTCAGTTTTTCTTTTTCCCTTTTTTCTTTTTTTTTTTTCTTTTTTTTTTTTATAATTTTCTTTTTACTCCTTCTAGAAATCCCCTTGACAGCTATACCATTACATACTTTTTCTTTCGTTTATTCGTACTTTTTATTTCGTTTATTTTATTTCATGTTCAAAGATTCTCATTGAAAAAGAAAAAAAAAAGAAAAGAAAAGAAGAAAAGCATTTCGAAAATTTGCACTCTAATCCTTTTGATATTTTCACCGAGAAAATCTTAAACACGCGCTATTCGATGAAAAGTCGTATTGTGGTAGATTTGATGGCAACCAAGAGAACTACTCGAAACGAGTATTGTAGGATTTTAGAAATGCTAGTCGTTGAGAAATTTTGTGAGCTAGGTATTCGTAGTGCATTACTCGTTCATGTCTATGCGAAGTTGAGTGGTTGTAACTTAAGCTCGTGACCTTTTTCTACCTATCGAAGAAGCGCATAAAGCGAATTTATTACATCGTCCGTATACACACAAATAGTCATGTATTTTCATCTATTTTTTTTTTTCCAATACATTGATAAAGTTGAATAAATTTCCGTTCGTTGTGAAATTTTGTGATACCATTAATTCATCGGAACTTTTTTTTTATATGACACTTGTTACTATATACCATTTTTACAAATCTAAAAAGATAGTTTATTATCCTGTAACAGAAACGTTTGTAGTATCTTAGGTTTTTCTCAATTCTTTTCAAGTTTCTTCGTTAAGTATTCGGACAAGTGTGAGAAGAATCGTCTTTTATTCTTTGTTTTTCTTTTTTTTTTTTTTTTTTTTTCTACTTTCATTCATGCGCATAGGTCTCCTTCAGACGACAACTTCTATCGAAATATGAACTTAAACTTCTTCTTTCTCTTTCTCTTTCTCCTTCTTGAGAACGTGTTCGCAATATAATTTTACGAGCCCCGTCGGGCATAGCGAGTGCATAAAAGTCGACAGATGTCTTATCTCACGCTCGCGACTCGAGAAAAGAGGTAGAAAGGAAGAAGGAAAGAAAGAACGAAAGAAAGAAGGAAAGAAAGAAAGAATGAATGAAAGAAAGAAAGAAAGAAAGAGAAGAAGAGGAAGCTTGTAAAATGACTTCTTTTCGCGTCCTTGTACATCGTTTTTACTTTTCACACCTCTCCGAAGAAACGTATTCCTCTTGCCCTTTTACAGTTTCAGTTTCATCCTTAACTCGTCCCTTTTTACCCCATTCAGGGGATAGCTCGAAACCTTACGCTTCGTACGTGCTCACAATATACATTCATAATGCTCTAGTGACTTGCCAATTGTATAGAAAGTACGTCCATTTTTTGTTTTCTATTTTAAAAAAGCATTGTACTAAAATTAATAACATTTAATGAAAACTTATAATTCATATATTTTTAATTCATTTGAAATTTATCCTTTTACAATAATACTATCCTATGTATACAATTAATTCGATGAATTTAAATTAGAATTAATTAGAGCGAATTACATTATGAATTCATTACGTTCATTAATTTATTATTATTATTATCGAACTTTGAGAATAGCTACCATAAATAAAAGAATTTCGACGAGATTACATTAATTGCGAAAATATAAGCGAATTATTGTCGTTTCTAACGAAACAACAATGGTTCTAAACACGAAAGGAGGAACCTTATGGCCAACGACTTTGACGACGACTTCGTAGCTGCGAAAGGTCGATAACGTCGACGATCGCCTCCGTTCCTAACGTTTGACCCCCAAGTACGAGCACGCACTACTCGTATCGACTTTCCCCCCTTACACCGCACGCACGTCTTGTTTTTCCTCTTGCAGAAGTGAAATCGATGTAGCTGGCAAATTGCGTTGGTAGGGCGTATGCACTCACTAATAACTATTCCGTATCTACTAGGTTTTGCCTTCGGTATATCCAACTTCGTAAGTAAAAGCCACACACACACACATACACACACACACACACACACACATACACACACACACACACACACACACGCGTTGAAGAATACACAAGGTTTCTTTAATTTGCCCCTTTAAAAAAAAAAATCGTATACATTTTTTTCTTGAAAAAAGGAAGAAAAAAAATTGACACATCGAAATCAAAAGTTTCTCATTGACATTCGTGAAAATGTGTGTTCGTTAACAAATACAAAAGAGAAATTCAACATATAGGTTGCATGATTTTTTTTTTTTTTTTTTTTTTTTTTAATATGCATCAGCAGTTTCGACGAATCCAGTTAGTAATGCAAGAACGAACGTGATAGGAATCTCAATGCAACACGAATTTAAAATATTTGCAATGGATACGAGCGTGTGACCAATGAGAATCAATCGGTATGTATTCCTCTATCAAAATATCGCGTTTCATCGATCAGATTTAAAAGAATCGTAAATCGTTCGAATGGGAAGAATTTTTGGGACAAACTGGTACAACGTTCTATGACTACGTAATGAAGAAATAACGTGCATATTCATCGTGCACGTTGCACCGCATTATTGCTCCTTGACAACGTATGATACCGACAGCAGAAACGAGGGGAAGAAAGATATTGCGATCTCGCACGCTAAGTACTGCAGGCGTGGCTCCAGGTTGCACCGACTAGCGCATATGCGATTTCCGTACAACGAACTTAAACCAGACTTTTTAGGAAAGTTATCCCTGGTATAGTGAAAAATGGTAAAAATGAAAATTTTATAATAATATAGTGCCTTTGTTGTCTTCATAGATTATAAAATTTGATACTTAATATATTAGATAGATTATAATGATACAACAATTTGTAAACTATGAATAAAATCAGTAAAAACAAAGATATTTAAACAAAAAAAAAAAAAAAAAAAAAAAGACCTCTATTAAACATATTTCAACTGTAAAAGTCAATTTATTGAATAATTTTCCGTTAAAAATTTCGAACGTCAAACTGAATTCTGATCTATTGGAAGATAGGAAATAAAATATCAAAGGGATAAATTTTGCATAAAAACTGTATTCATTTATCATCTAAAATATTATTGTGGAAACTAGTACTATATATTCAAGAATTGCAAAGAGAGCTAAAGGATCACTTCATATACATATATGTATCGAGCAGTGAACCGATATTGGCTATACCAAAACTGAAGTCGATGGTGCATGCTCGTACCTTCAAAGACGAAAATAACAAAAAAGGAAGAAGGTCGTAGTAGTAGCAAGGAGGGTGATAAAGGTGTCCGAAGGCGAGAAACGTGTGCCGGGCAACGAAACGTGCACAGAATGTGTCGTGTCTGCCACAAAATACTTTGTCACGCGACCGTGTTATACGCTGTGTTCTCTACGCAAGAAACTATCAAGCTTACACGAACACACATTGAACACGTACACCAAGTAAATGCTTTTACTATATACATATTCTGTAGCTTGCTATCTGCTCACCATGGGCAACGCCACTTCGCGTGATCTCTCGGGACACCATATACACATACACATATACACCCTAGTACATACTCGGTCATTCCGCCTGTCTTTATACTCTATACTCTTTCATCTCTTTCCTTGTGTCGCTCAACGTTAGATAAACTGCTTATTTTATTCATAAACTTGCAAAAATCAATATTATAGTCCTCACACTTTCCTCGTTCTTTATGTTACTGAAAGTATGAGAAATAAATATAAGTTTAATATAAATAAACTTTAATAGGAATAAATAATGATTAATGAAACTCAATATAGAAGGAACATGATTAATAATCTTCTTTTATTATTTTAAGATATTTTATATATTCTTTGATATAGTATATGTATCAAGATATATGTATTTATTTATTAAATGTTTCGAGTACTCTTGCTTACTATCTCTTCCACGTCGTTATATCTAACGTCTTGGAATGTAGGTTGAAATTAGTCCTTAATCCCGACCGATGAAATGGAATGCGAAATTCGTCCTTATGACAAGACATCCAGGAGAAGACAGCGGTATTCCATGTACCAACTAATCACGATCTATTATGTGGCCTATATAAACATAGCTACGTTGCGTTTAATTACGGTTAAACTATGCATCACTCTCGATTGATCATTAATGTAATTTTGTTCAATATAATCTTTGGATTTCTTCTTTTATTGTAAATATAATAAGAATATTAAAATTGAATTTTTTGAAGACAATGAAAGCCAACAAGAATAGCTCAGTATAATTGGGCTAATGAGACTGAGCAAGTTTATTCTGCAGAATTCAAATGCCGGTGCGGAAACTGAAATTATCATGGTCTTTAGCTGACGTCTCCTTTCTCTTTCTCTCTCTCTCTCTCTCTCTCTCTCTCTCTCTCTCTCTCTCTTTCTCTCTCTCTCTCTCTCTCTCTCTCTCTGCCTGCAGGTAATACCAGGCAATACGAACACGTATTTGGAGTCCAAGCATGAACTGGAGCCACCTCTGTGGGCTAGCAAGATCCGTTTTCTGCCCTTCAGCCGTCACACGCGGACAGTTTGCATGCGGGTCGAGCTCTACGGGTGTTACTGGAGCGGTAAGCTGTTTGCACTTGCCAATTTTCGTGAAACTTCTCAGTCCTCTTGGTATGCCAGCTTGGAACGTTCTATTAGCGGGGAAAAGCTGTGCATCGCATAAACACGTGCCCATTTTACTACTGGAAGAGATCCTTCGTAGATTGTAGATCGTTCACGTACAAGTTGATCCTATAATACCGAGTCAGACATTAGCATGATTTTCTTCAAAGCTAAAGATTCTCCAGGTCTAATCCAATTTAATTATTTCAGAGATAACTTGGTAAAGAATATATGTTTTTGATTATCAGATGGTGTGGTTTCCTACTCGATGCCTCAAGGTGACAAAAGAGGAAACGAATGGGAATTCTTCGATGCCACTTACGATGGCCATTGGGACGATGAACTTCGTCGTGGACTGGGCCAATTAACTGACGGTAAAACGGGCCCAGATGATTTCAAAATGGGCTATTATGACGATCGAGGACAAGGTTGGGTTGGCTGGAGAAACGATACACGAAGTGATCAACCGATTGAAATTAAATTTGAGTTCGATGTAGTCAGAGAATTCTCGGCAATTCATATTTACTGCAACAACCAGTTCACCAGAGACGTTCAGGTTAGTGGATCGGAATGATCGAAATGTTTGTTCAACCATGTTTGAAACAATGAATGTTATTCAATTCACAGTTCACTTTTAGAAAAAGCTAACACTTGACCTGGATTATGTTTGCGTCGTAAATATGATTATATGAAAAATGTTTCACTCAATTTTCCCGTTTCTTGAATACAAGCGAACGAAACGTTCGGTCATATATTTTAACCGAAAAATGTAGAGAAACCCCGGGAACCTTCTGTCGATAAAATATACTAGACGTAAAGTCGTTGACCTCACGAAAGAATCGTTTACCTTCGCTTTAGCAATGTTGTTCCTTTAGCCCTCGAAAGGAATGTGAAGACAGTGTCGATCAACAGGCTTACCCTCGGTATTTCTCTGAGTTTTCTTTCCACCTTTTACCACCACGTCTTGGCGTCTTACGAACCAGCTGCTTGCTGTCGCTTGATTGAATATTCCGCACGACGCTTTATCGAATACGTGTCCATGGAATACAAACTCATGTGAACGCAGCATCGATCCGAGATACTTTCATTTGTAACATTCCTCTATCATCTACGATTTTATTCAATTACATTGAACTATGTGAGACACTTATTAATTTTTATAGTTTTTCTTTATTGTTTAAGATGTGCTCGGATATATCTTTCGTAAGTCTAGTTTGGAAAACTTTGGAAATGTTAAACATGTATAGTCCAACTTTAAGTTTACCTCTGAAAAGTTAAGTTTAAAAGTATGGATGAAGAAAAGTAAAGAATACTGAACAAGATATTGGGTATTTCTTTTTTTTTCTTTTTTTTTCTCTATGCGTAGTATCACAGAAAATGTATTAATCTTTTGAACGAAGTACATCATCCTAATATAATATGATGCATTATATACATATGTATAACTTTGTATTTATATAGATATATTTGTATTGGTGTATATCTAGACGCGTTCACGTTACGTACCATTTGCGCGTTACGCGCGTATTTCACTAGCCTCGCAATAAATCCGCTTTGAACGCGCTCGCGTGCGCGCACTTTCCGCCTCTCTCTCTCTCTCTCTCTCTCTCTCTCTCTCTATAGTGCATTTAAATGTTTGACGGCGCGTGCGATGAAATATGCATGGGAGATTATTGAACGTTGCCAGAAATGGAAAGCCCCGACTTTTGATCAAAACAGAATCGTTCTCGGCGAATGGTTCTTGTCGATTTAAAAATTCGTCCTGCCGGGATTGTTGCAGGGAAGGTGCCGAGGGGAGTTAGTCAAAAAAGAGGGATAGAAAGTGTCGTTGATCGAACCAATCTTTTCCGGAATTTAGGGAAATGGAAAATGCATTATATGGATGATAGGCTAGAAAATAAAATTGTTTAAATTTCATTTAATAGCATTTTTATTATTTTCAAAGTTTTTTTCATTACCAAGATAAAGATCACGTACGAACTATATTACGTACTATAAAATTACGTTGTGCGATTATCAAAATGATCTTCAACGAATGAGAGGTAAAGAGTCACGTTTAATGCACCGAACGTTTAATCGTCAATTCGAAGATATTCGGCGACGTGTTCTTGACATTTCGATGCCACCTTAGATCCTCATGGTGTTATTTCGCCTAATCTCACCCATTTTCGACGAGATCGATATTCTCACGACACTTCCCAAAGCGTTACGAGCAGGATCTCTTCAGCTTCTTGTCAAAGTGCATAAATTAACGCGATTGCATTTTCCTTCGTTTATCGTGACACTTTCTAACGTTCCCCTCTGTTGTTTTTTTCCTTTTCTTTTTATTTACGAATACTCTTTCCGTACCGTCAAATGTATAGTCTGTACATTATCAAAATTTAACTTAATACATAAAATTTTATGACAGACTAATGGAACGAAAAGGGCAAAATTCTCTTACTTTTTTTTTTTTTTTTTTTATAAATAAAAGTAAAGAATATGTTTTTTTAAAGAGTTTCATGAAAGATCCTTTAATACTTTACATCTCTGACTTGCCGATGCTCTTTTGGATTAGAGAACTTTGAACAAAAATAAGATAGCAAATTTATTTTTTAACGTGATAAAATATTACCAAGATTTTTTCTTTTATTCTTTTTTTTTCCTTTTTTTTTTTTTTACATCGAATGGATGTTCTACATTGTGAAAGATCATAAATATTAAACGAACATTTTTTCAACAACTTATTCAACATGTTCCGTTCTCATCGTTAGCTCAGCTAAAAAAAATTGGATGCAACAAATGACGCAAAACAAGATGGAATTTCGAATTTCTATTCTGTTGTAAGATAGTACGATACAAGCAAGCTTTATGGAACCTTACGATGCGAAGGTTTCTATACGGTATTTTGCTTTAGCATATCGATATCGGAATGCCTATGCTGTTACCAATAGATACCGACCACCTTTCCGTTATACGATACCATTTTCCGCTTGTATGTACACCAAGTAACGTTGCTATACGAATCTTCGGGAATTGGTTTTATATAACGGAAATTACGAGATGGACGATATCTACGACATATTCAATCCAAAATACGTGCGAGAAATGTGAATATTTTGGTGAAAACGTCATCCTTTTCTCCTTCTTACTTCTACTTTTACTTCTTGGAAAAAGTTTTTCCTTCTACAACTAGCCACGGTAGAAGTTTAAGTGCGATTATTCGATATTCCCTTAACTCGCGTACGGTCGAACAGCTTTGAGCTACGTCCGTCTCTTTTCTTTTTCCTTCTTTTTTCTTTTATGTGTGTGCGTGTCTCTCTCTCTCTCTCTGTCTCTCTCTCTCCCTCTCCCTCTTTCTCTCTTTCGCTCGGAGTTTTGATTCCCTTGGTCGTAATTACTTCGAGAAAGTTTTTTGACTGTATCGTCAGGACGAAACGAGCTTTTATCGAGTATAATGGAATAGCTATCATAGTGTATATCATGAAAACGTTGCACTGATTCGTCCTAAAAGATAAATCGTACTCCATCCGTCGTCATACAATTTAATTGTATCAAAAATATCTTCATTCGGTCTTCAAATTGAACATATTTAACTCTGACAAATATGCAAACTAATCTGTAATCACTTCCGAACATTCATTTTCAACCGGAACAGTTTCTCAAATTCGATTTTATTTCAATCTCTCTTCATTTCATTTCCATGTTATCTCTCTTTGCAGAGTGCTCACTCGTTTTCTTTTCTTTTTCTCAGAAACGAACGGATATAAAATTAGAGAGACGCAAATCAGACGACTCGGTTTTACTTCTACTTCAATCTCCTTCTATGTAAAGCCAACGCGACCTCGAATGATAGCCTTGATTTATGATCAGATCATATACTCCATCGAACTTTAGGGACACATTAAACTTTTATGATGTCCTCAATAGCCGCACGACCTTTACTCCTACTACCCCGTGTTTCCAATCCCTTACTACCCTCTTAGAAGCATACAAGAGTTACCCCGCTAAACGTGCATCCACAGGATGATTTTCTCCTGGGATAAGGATGTTTATTATGTAAACCGAACGAAGTAGAAACTTTGAAGAAATACATATTTTCATTATTCATAGTCATCTTTTCATAAAATAAAATAATATCAGATCTTTCGTTAAAACAATATGATAAATAAGAAATGTTTTTCTTAGAAACAAATGATAGGAAAGAAAAAAATTAATTTAAAATATTAATCGGATTATCGCGTAATAATCTGATAAAAAACATATTTTGAAATAAATAAGGAAAACAATCTATAATTCTAATATCTTCGCTTAATCGTCGCGCGATAGAAAAACATTAAAAAAAAAAAAAAAAAGAAGAAAAAAGAATGTAGAGAATATTTGCATCAATTCTTTCTAATGTTTATAAACGAAACAATCATTCAGACGACTTGTTTCGTACTATTGTACATTATCACTATTTTTCCTGTCGATATTTTTCCATCTAGGAAATATATCGAGATTCGAGTGTATTGATTTTTTTTTCATCTCTATACCTCGGCCGTTCTCTTTTTTAATCGCAGATCTTCTCGCAAGTCGACATACTCTTCAGTATAGGTGGGAGATACTACAACGGTGAGCCGATTACCTACACCTACATGGAGGACAAAATATTCGAAACGTCTCGTAACGTCACCATCAAGCTTCACCATCGTATTGGCAAGTACGTGAAATTGAGACTCCATTTTTCCGCCAGATGGATCATGATCAGCGAAGTGATTTTCGATTCTGGTAAGTCCTCTCTTTTGTATTTTTATATAGACAAAAAAAAAAAAAAGGTGTTCAACTCTTCAATTTCTCACCGATCCTGTCATTGCATGTATATTTACATATATACATTACATACATAGAAAAAATATATATATATACAATGTAAACGATGATACGAAAGCAACGTTATCGTTGGCACGCTTTTGATCGGAAGCTAGAAAAATCTGTTCGTGACGTGAAATCGTTTGACTGGCATGGACTTTACTCAAAACGGAAAAGAGAAATATATATATATATTTTTTTTTTCTTTTTTCTGTTTTTATTTTTCTATTTTTCTATTTTTTTTTTTTTGTTTCTTTCGGAAAGCCTGGCCATTTCATTTCAATTCAGCAGGAACAGATCGTATTCGTATCTCTCTTTATAATCCGTCCCTTTCGGATCGATGGTCGTTCAAGAGCCTACCGACTGTCAATCGATAAAAAATATAACTCCGATAGCGATTTTAATCGATATAACCAGTAATTGTGGATCGGTTATAAATACGTTTGTCCTGTTTCCATTAAATTCAAAGATATGTCGCGTATATATTTTTATGAAATTGATCAAACTCGTCAGAATTTTTTCTTCCCATGTCAATTTCGTTTCTTTTTTTTCTTTTTTTTTTTTTTTTTTACCTCAACAATATCTCATTTCATTTCTCTTTACGAAATCGCAAATCACTCACAATTCGATTTAATGCACACTCCAAGAATTTCTTCTTTTCCATGTTTCTCCTTTCTTACGTTTTCTCGATCGTTTCCTGGAAGAGATATAACAGACTGGTAGCATTATACGCGAGTACGATTCTTTATCAAGAAAGATATAAAATCGTGAAGTACGTCTTTGAAATTTCTTCCGTTATTTCTTCTCTCCGTCTGTCTCTCTGTCTCTCTGTTTCATTGAAAGTAAATTCCATCTGATTTAACTTAGTTCCGTCAGGAAATTGCATCTTACAAAGAGCTTATCGGTGTTTATCGAGGCACCCAGTCCTTCCAATATGGATGTGAAAGCAAGATGATTTATAATCGCGGATATACCGAAGAGAACTGCCGTGCTAGAAGAGATGCATTGTCTCGAATGTTTCAGAAATAATTTATCATAAACGCAGGATCATTCTTCGTAAAATCTTCTTGCAATTCAATTGATTTTATTACATTAAATAATAAACTTATTAAAGGATAAAAATGTACAAAAGCTGACTGATCGATTATATGTACGATTGAGGGACGTTTAAATGGACACTTAATAATTTCAAATAGAACAATCTTATTATTACTTAATATATTATTGAGAAGAAGAAAATTAAAAAGAGAACTATGATCAATCTATTTAAAATACATCTAACATATATATAAATATTTCATATAATAAATATTATATAGATATTTTATAGATTTAATAAATATTAAGAGATATTTTAATAGATAAAACAATTTCAAATAAAACAATTTTAATATTACTTAATATATGAGGTAAAGATACTTAGAAGAAGAGAATTAGGAAGAGTAGGTACGATCAATGTACTTAAAATGCATCTAGGAATTAATGAAGTCACGCACACATACAAAGACAGAAATACAAAAGGTAAGTCCGAATCGGTAGACTTCGAGGAGAATAATAACCCTTAGGCCGCACACAAAGAACTCTCGAAAGAGCTTTCGTACAGTCGAATGAGAATCGTCGAACGATTCCGAATAAGTGAGCTTTAAGGAATCGTTCCGATTAATGCCGACTCATGGTTAAAACACATTCATATTCGCGTTACTCGTTCATGCAAGCACGTATAGGAAAAAGATGGCAGAGTACTTCTGTGAAATATGTAGAATACTTTGAGACTACATAGCCAACGAGAAGAAAAGAGGAATAAGAGTACCAAACGAACGAGTCAAGTGAGTGAACTTCATACTGCGGTGGCTTGCTAATAACGTTCTAACTCCACTTTTGTTACTTTTTTTTTCTATTTCTCGAAAAAAAAAAAAAAAACTCATCGTCACGAGACACTCTTTTCGTATCAAATGTAACGTTAAAATTGACACACCATTGAACATAAATAATTCATTATATGATATATGAAAATCTAATAAATGAAATATGCTTATTACTCTTGACTAATTTAGTTAGTTTGTTTGAAAAAATGAATTAAAAATTGAGAAACAAAAAAGAAAGGAAAAGAACACTATATACAGCTTAAAAAGGATTGTTTTTAATGGCATACCATGCTGGCTTACTTTATCCCAACGACTTTTCCTACTCTTTATCCTTCTATAGAGGATCGCTATCAACCCTTTTCTCCCTGAACATCCTTTGCAATACTCCCCTATACTTTCAGTCCATACAGATAATTTCATAGGGATCTCTTTCGCGCGTTACGCGTGAAATTCATGATCGAACAATCACCCTCCGTTCGTTTCAACCAATGATATTGTGGTGTGGAAGGGTAAGAGGGGGATTGATGGAGTAGAAAAATGAAGCAACAGACGTCGAAGAAAAATGAGTCGCGCTTTAACGACATACCATACAAATATGACCGTCCTCTGTAACCGATGTCTGTAAATAATGAACGAAGGGAGTTGAAGGGTGAAAAAGAAGAAGGGTAGAAGACGGGGAGGTTGAAATTCCTTTCGCGTCGAGAAACGAGTCGATGTGCATCGCAGAAAGTCCAATGAACAATCCGGCATCGAGATCATAAAAGAAAGAAAAAAAAAAAAAAAAAAAAAAAACTAAAAGAAAAAAATGGAAAAAGAATAAAGAAAGAAAAAAAAACAAGCCGGATAGCGAGGAAACTTGGAAACTTAGGAATTCAATGAATATTTCTGTCTTTATTACCAACATTTTTTAAATAAATCTCATGGGTGGAAGAAATAGCGGAACATTGATATCGACTACGATCGAATTCCACGGAGCAGGCAAAATTGTTTTATGATATATTAAAATCATATACTCTTTATTCGTTATTTTATAGACATATATTATATTTCAATTAAAAAGACTTCATGATATTAAAACGTACGTGAATTTCATTCGTGTCATATGTGACTTCCGAGGATACTAAAGACTTTTTTTTTCTTTTTCTTTTTTTTTTTTCTTCTTTTTCTTTTCTTTTAAAAAGATATCCTCTGTTGTTCTCCCTCGACCAACTAAAGTCATGAAATAGGAAATATTTTCTATTCTCTGTACCTTCACAAATCGTCTTGCATCACGCAAAAATATTTCACCGTTGGGAATGGCTCTTTCTGTTCTTTAAATATTTAAGATATCGTGTTCAAGTGACGTTTAGCAGAGAATATCACATACTATTCCGTAAATTCCGCGAATTCTCTGTCGGAATCGTAGGATTTCGCTTGGATGATCCTTCAGGACGGAGGAAAAACAGGTCACTCGCGAGCAATGGTGGTTAGAGAAACGGAGAAGGGCCGGTAGGGGAGTAGAAGGGGGAAGAGGGTACTACTGCATTTCCATTCCGAGCGGTAAATCAAAGGGCTTTAAAATTGGCGAGAGCTGTGCGCGCGACACAGGCCGCGAGATCAAGGAGCGCATTAGTTGCGTTTGACGTTGAGCGTCAGCTGCACATGCATGCAACACATAAACACGCATACGCACGAAGCTATTTTACTTTCCTACTCATAAAACTATATTCAGAGCGTCTTAGCATCGCCCGTCTTCTTTGCAAGATGATATCCTGTAGGTGGAAGGAGTAAATAAAATTTTACATGAACGTACTCGGTGAATTCTCATTAAAAGAATTCTTAGCCATTTCAAATTGTTATATTTGTAATTTTTCTTTATATCTTACTTGATCGAATTGTTTTCATGAAATTATTCGAATTTAATACATACGTCTGAACACTTCGATCCTCGTCGGTGGAATGAAAAAAAAATTTTTCAAATAAAGTGTACAAAATAACGAGACACCCTGTATATTAGAATACCAACACATCTTAGATAAGTAATTCATAGCTCTCGTCGTCGTAAAGGCTTCTCGCTTAAACGCCGTTCAAGTCGTTCTCACACGCGACGAAAGGCTCGCTTACACCTTTTCCTTTTTTTCTTCGTCTTCTTCTTCTTCTTCTGCTTCTTTGCGCCGCTTGGATCTCCTCGCGGAAATGAAGAAAGGCATCCAGTTGCATCCTACGAAGTGATGATTTACAGTCCAAATAACTGTATGTGAACGCGTAATTACATCTCCGTCGTCGTTGCTCTTACAAATCCAACATTTCTACATATCCTAAGTGATTTCATATCACTGGATGGAATGAAAAAATATTTTCATCTTGCATGAAGCTAATAAAATGTTTATTTCAAATATTAATTCGAAGAAGCCGTAGACGATCGAAGTCGTAGAGTTGAATTTCAATTTCCGTTAATCTTTTTTATTACAAGCTTGTTAAGAGTTGCTCCTGCAACATCTGACACCGATAGAGAACCAAGCAATATGGCCGTTGGCAAACTCCTTTATAGTTTATATCTCCGTGTATAAAGAATGTTTAATATCGAATATCATGCGGGAGACTTCCAAGAGAGAGAAAGAGAGAAAAAAAGAAAGAAAGTAAAGGTTTGGGCTTGTTCCTAGCATTACGACGAAGCAAAAGGATGATGTCGAGAAACAGGACACGTAAAAACCGATATCAAACGCGATGACAGCTTTGTTTCGCCCGGGATAATCCTGTCGGGAATTCACGGAATACCGCACGCGACCTGCCACGAAGAAAAGCCTCATTCGTTCGCTTCTCGACCTTCCTCTGCTCTCTTTCCCCATTCCTTTTCTCTTTCTCTCTCTCTCTCTCTCTCTTTTTCTCTCTCGTCAACTCTAGATGCATTTATGTTGCTCCTTATTTTCGTCTGCCATTTTGTTTCTTCGTCGCAAACAAAGCCGACTGAAATTCAATTGAAAACAATGTTTTCATTAAAAAGGATTAAAATTATCATAGAATTATGTCGTAATAATCGTTGGAATTAATTTCAAAATTCGCAAAACAATATCGTTCCTTTGAATTTTGACGAGATAATTCATTTTAAAATGTTTGAAAATTATAAGCTACGTCAATATTACTACGTCATTTTGTTATTTCTTTATCGTCTTTCTTGGTTTATCGATGATGCGTCAGATCACAAATAGGTTGATTTTATGCTCCACGTGCACGTAGAAAAAAGCTTTCGTGGAATAAGATGCCGTCCAGCATTAATAGCTCGCACGGCGTTTCTTTTTTTACATTTTTCTTTTCCATCACTCGCTATCCTCGTCCGATGCTTATCTTTCAAAGGAACATCCTCATGCGCGCCTCACGCACGATTACTTCGCTTTGAAGGACGCAAAAGAAAGAGTCTCGAATAGGAAACTGCACTTTTCTTTTTTCGTGTCGTCACGAGCATTCGTGCGATCATAATGTGTGGACTGCACGACGATTTTTCCTCGACAAAGCCATTTGCAGTTTGTAAACATCCTATTTCTGGATAATCGTTGAAGATAATATATAAATTTATAAAGTTATATTAAAAACCGTTTGAAAACTCAGATATATACTTGCTATGTTGTATTTATTTTAAAACTTTAATAATAAAATTTGTTTAAAATTAATTATAATAATGTGTGAAAAATTATTTTCTCCAGATGTAGCTCACGGTAATTTCACAACGGAAGAACCACCTACCACGGAATCACCGATCCAAAGTGATGTTTTTGTTGAAAAAAATGGATCAGGCGTTGACGGTGAACTTCCTGTTTCAACTGCTAAACACGATGATCCAACTTACATGGCAATCGTAATCGGTGTATTGATGGCAGTGATACTACTCCTTGCCGTGGCGATATTTCTGATTGTTTCAAGGCACAGACAACGCAAATGCTTTGCCAGTCCGATGACTGGAAAAGCCCCATCACATTTAGGTTCAACCTGTGCCACCGTTGAAAAAGGAGCAGCGTTAATGGCTTATACTTTGGAAGACGACGAAAGGTATACAAATACAATCGTATATATTACATTTGTAAAATACCAATATCGTTATATTGATTCACGCGGAAATCTTTATTAAATTCATACCTTTAAATATTTACTTTAATTTGATCATAAAGAAAGCTCATAATTTCATCAAAAAATCTAATTATTAATAATCTTGTCATCAAAATAATCGACATCTAGACATTTCTTGAAAACTAAAATCTGCTGTTTGTCCCGAAGAAAGCTCTGCAATTAGTCAAAGATCGTTTCTTTTTTGTCGTGCTAGATACGCCGGGGGTTCTTTGCCTACCCTACCACGTGATCTGGGCAATCGTCTCCTGGATATCGCCAAGCTCGATGACTATCAGGAACCCTACCAAGCGTTGAAGTATGCTCCATACTACAGCTACAGCACCGTCGTTATGGAGATGAAAGACATGATGCTGAACAACAAGGGCACCAACATCAATCACTCAGGTATGCGCCGTTCGAACGGTACCATGCCGATACATTCACGGACATACGCTTACACCTACTCCTAGAACATACGACTAGCTTTTGCTGATGGTACACTAACATCCACAAATACGTATCAACGTACAAAGCATTTCCCTAACCGCAATCAATACGCCATCCCCTTCTACATCCGTTCCTCCTTTGCTATATCATCTGCAGCAGTGTACGCGAACGGTGCAGTTGACACATCGTACGATTATGCGGTACCGGAACTCGGCACGGTACCTCTCCTCAACCAAGAAGGAACCGGAGGATGCGCTAGAACCACCACAGTATCCAGTACTACCAGCGACAAGGACAGTCTCTTCTCTAAAAATTCTTCACATAGCACTAAAACCGAGGACAAGAAGGTCAGTTTCAATTTGAATCAATCATGATCTTATCACTTTGACCTATTGATTATATCTATTCCTACGCCAATAAGATCGCACACTTCATATAACATATTTCTAATAGACTTATAGAAGTTGATTACGATTTCGTACGTGATGTTATTTAATTTAAAATTCTTCATTTAAATTTATCTTCCATCTATACTTCAGAATGAAATTCAATATTTTATTATCTATCTGAGTATACAACTGGAGTCCTTCCGTTGAAAGTACCTCCGTCTGGCCGACGGGAAAAAATTGAAATTAATTATTTAAATCACTAGGTTCTGGTAAGAGATTGGAATGTTTTTCGGGTAGATTGGTTTTCGTCCCATGGGTACACTGAGCTCTACTTCGTGTCCAGAATTTCGATACAATACGAAAACTAGTTGACTGTTCGGTTGTAAAGGTGCATAAAACATTTCGAATAATAAAAAATAGAAACGAGAAATCTTGTTACATCAAGTAATGTTCCATATGTGGTATTCTGTACGTACTTGGGATACTATTAACAAAATTGTTCCTATTTCAGATTAATTTAACATTTAAAAATAATTAAATGAAAGAAACTGAAAGAAATTCTTTCTAATTAAATTAAATAGATTAAATAACTTCATATTATCGTGTACTTATCAGCACGAAAACATTCATTGTCGACAAACGATTCCTTTTGCTTTGCTTTCTAGTCTTTCGGATAAAGAAACAACGAACTAGTAGATACGTTAGTATGCGCTCTCGTAAAGTGAATGGTATTCTCGTATCGGATGTGTATAGTTTCGGATTGAGATTGATCCGAATACAATACTCCGGTTGGGACGATCCAAATCCGAAAGTGCTCATGTCTACGTCGGTACCCGTCTGTTCGTGATTGACATACGACAGTACCACTCGAAACAGTCAAAACATTTCACCCTACCACCCCCGTCGATTCTCTGCCCTTGACGCATCGGTAGCAATGCCAATCAACGTATCCTCGATTAATTCAACCTATCCCTAACTGCCCTTCTCTACTCCCCGCACATTCTTTGACAAAAGCTTTTTCATTTTTTATTTCTACCCTCTATTTTATTTTTCCTCCAATACTTTATATCTAGCATCAAATTCTTTAATATCATTTACCTATTATATTTATATTTATATTTATTATGACTCATATAATTTTCGAAATATGACAATATAATGATACAGTAGGAGCAACGATACATCAAATAAAACCGATCTTTCGTTAAACCATTTCGTGCTTTACCAACGTTAGCGTGATCGTCGATTGTCGATTATCAATGGCTACAGCAGCACAATAGATCGTTCCTCGGTTTTGCAGTCACCAACACAACAGGAGGTACTGTCGGCCTTGAAAAGACGTCTCGAGCAAACGAGCGTGCCGCTCTTCCCACGACATCGCCTTCGCATGCTTTCCAAACTCGCTGAAGGTGCTTTCGGGACGGTAAGCATATTTACAATAATAATTTCTTTTATAATATCAATAAATTTATGTATTTTAAAGGAATATTCAATTGAAATTGCAAATGATAGGAAAATTCTTAATTAGACTTAAAAATAAAGCGGATAATTCTGTTGCTTTTAGAAAATCGTTAAAAAATAAATCAATCCCCTTGACAGCTTCAAATTCGACGGGTCGTCGCCTTTGACATTCGTTCGACTATCGAATAAAACGACGATGAATGGCACAACAAAGTGGTTCCAATTTATCCACAATTTACGAAATGACGGTACTTCCTATCAACCGATGATGATCAGGAAATCAATCCGTTTGTTGAAAGAGAAACGCACGAAGCAACTTCTCGAACCAAAGTCCATTCGCGTACTCGCGCTAGTGAGTACGGAGCTTCAAGGCACGCAACAATACGTCGATTAACGAAGCGCAGTATTATTCTTCCTCGATACAATGCCACCTCGTCGGCCGAGACTCGTCGAGTATGATCAATTTAGAATGTGTTAGCGCGGCTAATAATTCCCTTTTGTACTCCGCCCCTCGTGTACATCGGGTAGCGTTAATGACCGGCTAGACCGAAGTCACCGCTTTCGGCACCCTTTCAAAGTACCACCGCATCGTCGAGTTTGCGAAAATATATTGATCCCCAGTTGCCAATGCATTGTTTCAAGTCGCGATAAAGGTTAACAAAAAAAAAATATATATATATACATTTATCGTTGATATAAACTTTAACAAGCATATATAAAATTATATTATTAATAAAAAGTGTCAACTGGGAAAAACAATTCTTTCATATCACTGTGATCAAAGGATGAGTATTTAACAATTTAAACATGCAGATATATAACGTATATCCAAAGAGGAGGAGTTGGATGCATCAAACTCCGTAGAGTCGATAGGGGTGGTTTAAAACACACGTCGACAATTTCAAAGAAATACTACCAGACTCCATCAGATTGAAAAGTCTTGAAAGAATTCAACGAACTCGCGAGCATATATCTATCTCACGAAAGCATTTCGTTTTCTTTTTTTTTTTTTTTTTTTTTTCTTTCTCCCCTTCTAACATAGCGAACGATATAAAAGCGACGACCACCGCGGCAATAATTTTAAAACGCGCGTCGAATTCGAAGCGATTCATCTCTCAGCCTCCCCTTCATATTTTTAAGTAAAACGATTTGTCTAACGAAGAAAAACGAAATATAAGAAGTAAGAGAGAAAACAGAGAGAGAGAGAGAGAGAGAGAGAGAAAGAGAGAAAAAACAGATATCTTTCTCCTAAAGGTATATGTTGCTGAAGCCGAAGGGATTCCTGAGTATGGAACAACGACCACCCTTGGCAAACGTTTCGTCGCCGTCAAGTTTTTATTACCGGAAGCCAGCGAGAAGGAAAAGTGAGTATACGAATACACAGACATACATATATATATATATGTATGCGCGCACATGATTATGTATACATGCAACTTTACATGGAATCTTGAAATTTGCATTCTCTCGTATTATAGTGTACGCTCGATCGAATTCTCTCTCATTTCCCTGCCCCCTCCCGTCTCATTTTATTCTTTTACATTCTCTTCATTTTGTTAAAACGATAAACATAGTACTCGTTCCACCGATACTCCACTCACGATTTTATCACGATTTATTCATGTTTGTAGTGTATATTGATCCCAAGGAATACGAAGTATAAAAAAAAAGCGAAGTATAAATTTTTTTAAAACCTCCTAAATATCTATTTGAATGATAGATCACAATCATTATTAATTATCAATTGGATTATTTATCAATGCAATTAGCAAGATAATCACAATTCATTTAATCAATGTTTTTTTTCTATTGCGATATATTGATTATTCCAATCATCATATTTCTAAGACACGATGTATTTGGATCGGGTTTATGTATAAGAATCTACACGACTCGTCACGTCTATAAGCCATATTTAGGCTCAATAAAGTAGAACCCCATCCTTTTGATGCTGGCCAAAATCTCGTTCACCTCTAAAATATTCTTGGCCAGAGGTCCTATAGTCTGGGCCACGCATCAACGGACACACGTCGTCGTTCGTTTGTTCATAGAAAGGAACCCCACGGTGTACGATCAGGAACGTTGGCAAAAAATCTACCAGATAAGCCCAGGCTCCCGAAGACGAGCCGTTCGTTCCCGCGGCTATCGCGCTTGGACATCAGAAAAAAAAGCCAGTTTCGATTCGGCGAATGGAATAGATTTGCATACAATGACCAGGGAGATAGGGTGGACCGGAACTTTGGTCTCTCTCGCTGAGAGAGACAGAAAGAGAAAGAGAGAAAGAGAGAGAGAGAGAGAGAGAGAGAAAAGAAGAGAGACAACCGAAACGACGGTTTCCTTCTTGGATTTCTTCGACCAAATCTCCTCACAAAATGACAAAGCTTCGTTCCTTAACCTGACTCCTTCCAGCTCACCATTTCACCTCGCCATCGTTTCTTCCTTTCAATGACAATGATGAAATACCAGGGGAAGATCGACGTATAAGTTTGTCTTTGTAGTAACTTCACAGTACCTCGTGTAGTAAATCAGAACAAGAATGTGAATTTTTAATCAAGACGATGATTTGATATTAAAAAAAAAAAAAAAAATCATATTTCATAAAAAGCTTTATCATTTAATCATATCGCACAATTCTCATATCCCATGATATATCGAAATGTATTCTAAGACGTCATAAATCCTATACTATTCGTTTTCTTGTTTCGTCTTTTAGACTACTAATAAAATAAAATACTCTGGTGAAAAAAAAAAAAGAAAAAAAAATTGTAGAACCTTTATACATCAAACATAAACTTTCGAAGTTGAATAGTCGGTTCATACCGACGCTTTGTCTTCGATAACTCACGCAACAAGTTTCCCACAGTTCGGTATAACATATCGCGTCTCGTGACTCTGACCCTCTCAATTTACCCTCTCTTCGTCTCACCTCAGTTTCCTTCTCACGAAGTAGTCTCTCTCGTGGATCGAAACGATCCACCATTTCTCCCTTTCATGAGCCGGAGACAAAACCTTCCGTTTTTCATAGTATAGTACCTTTAGAGCCTAATGTAGCGCCATTCGTAACCACACTCCCTGGACCGTTCTATGGTCACAGAGAATAAGTTGGTGGTTGCTCGTTTTAACCTTCCCCACCTACCCATCACTTTAGGTATGTATATTTATATATGTATATATGTATGTGTATGTATATATACATATTGGTAGGGTGATTTTTAAAAAGTAAAACGATGCGATTATAAAAGAAGAATAACGTAAAGAAAACACACACTAGCAAGGGCTAACCATTCTGGTAGTCATGACCTGACGAAGGTCAAATAGATAAGGGTTGTTTTATGCGTCACGCTTCGTATCGCGTGATGCAGACTCCAGAGTATACTTACATTTATACGCATGTATGTATGTATGTAGATACTTTTTTTTTCTTTTTCTTTTTTCGTTTTTTTTTTTTTTTTTTTTTAATTGATCGTTTCCATTTATTTTGTCATCGAGAGACCTAACTCCTCCTTCTTATTCCTTATTTCTCTCTTTCTTTCTTCTTATCTTACTTTAAGAAGATGAAAACGTTTCGATCGTAGAGAAAGAGCTGCCAAGAATCCAGATCGTTCGTCTTAATAAAATGTAAGAAAGTTCAAGATTGAACATTGTCGAAAGTAAAAACGCTGGGATCGAACTTGGAAAGGGAATATTATACGATAAGATAATACCGAGAGTAATGGACCAGTAAAGATTATCTGAAAAATTTTTCTTTTAGCTTTGATATTATTGCGAGAAAGTACATCAATGTTTTAATGTAAATTTCTCTGCCAGAAGAGAATTTATATTATTATACTTGATAATAAATCAAAATAAAATATATTCAATAATACATATAACATAAGCAATACGTTTTCAGTGTCGTAATATCCAACTTCGTAACAATGCATAGTATTTGTATACTTGAAAATATATTTCCAGTATCCAACTTTTATTTTATGTTCATATCAACTGCACTACTGATATAATAGTTTTTTGTCTTTCTCGAAACAATCGTAGAACACAACTCATACCAACGGAGTCATAGATCTCAGCAACGCGAACAGTGAAGGTAGCAGGAGGAGAGCGGAGGGTAGCAACTGCAGGATTCTCGGTTTTATAGCGAATCGATAGCAGCCTTGTAGTTTTGTTAACGGCCGCATTAAGCTATCACGCGAGAGTGCCATTACCAAGTCGATCGTAAGTAAAGCCGAAGTAACGAGCCTGCGTCGAGCAACGTTCACCGTCGGTAAAGTCCATGGCCTTACTACTCTCTGTTCTCTTGCGAAAGCTTAAACTTCTTATAGAAACAACTTGAAAATGAAAATATTCTCATCCTCATTTTTACGATGAATCTTATCATAAAAATTAGTCACAATAGATTTCTCTATGATAGCATAATGTCATCATTTCTTTTTAATTAACATAGGGGAAAGATTTTTCTTGGTAATTCAAAGTCTTTAAAAAATTTTTTTAAATCTCTCCAAAAATTATCTCAGAAGGAACAATTTTTATTTAATTCACACGACAACTATTCATCCGTCATTGTGATTAAATCTTCTAATTTCAATGTGTTGAACCCAATATTATTCTATAATCTTTATTGGATTGTGTGACACCATATATCAATTAGGGCAGTTCGATCCATCAATATACGAAGTCAACACAATTTGCTCCAATCTTTTCAGACAGTCTAGACTTCTCATAGTAATAAATTATGGAACCGGAACTCGATTACATTAAACTGCTCCGAAATGTAACCTTTCATCTGTCAATTATTCTCTTCAAATGTTAATGTTCTTTTTGATATCACTCCACATATTAATACGAGTAAATGTCATCGTTATTAAATGCATTAACATACTTAACAATTTTATTTTAACATCGATCACAAAAACATAGATAATCCTTCAAATGTACATTTACATATCTATATCAATCTATCTGAATATATTGAAAATTGCTAAGATCAATGTTTTCATCCAACAGGCTCGATTTCCAGAGAGACGTGAGGATTTTGGCGGCACTCGAGGATCGCAATATCGCTAGGGTTTTGGGTGCTTGCTGCCGTGAGGAACCCTACTGCGTTGTGATGGAATATTTGGAACATGGGGACCTCTGTCAATTCCTAAAGACGCATATCACTGCAGAGGATGCCCATTCCATGCCAATCGGTGTTAAGACGCTTAGGTAATTGAAAAATCACTTGTATTGGAAGCATTGTATTGGAAGTTTACTAGAAATTCCATAACAGACTCATCTCCGATCAAGTTTCCATTAGTTCGATCTCAGTATTATGTACTTACTCCTTTCAGTTTCAACTGTCTCATCTATATGGCAGCGCAAATCGCATCGGGTATGCGGTATCTCGAGAACCTCAACTTCGTGCATCGGGATTTGGCTACTAGGTGAGTACAACGAAACTTTCTGCGAATGAATCCCTCAGCGGACTACTGCCTTTCCCTCCTCCCTCTTCTCTCTCTCTCTCTCTCTCTCTCTCTCTCTCTCTCTCTCACTCTTCCTCGCTCTCTCTTTCTCTTTCTCTCTCGTGGGGATAACAGAGGATTATGTAGACCGAACTGTCGCGTTTTATCTCGAAAACTCGTCTTTCATGGCGAACGAAAGCTTTTCCTTCTCCACAGGGCTTTCCTAACCAAGCAACGAGACGAAAGGTCTGTCTACCGACATTGATTTCTCTTCTTCCTTTTTCTTCTTCATCTTTCTCCTCCCTATCTTCTTATTCTTCTACTTACGTGAGAAGCTCAAGTCGGTCACATCACTTCATGTCACCGAGAGAATTAAATTATATCGTTTTCGAAGAGCGTGCATTTTCATAAATTCCTAAACAAACGTTGAACTACTGCCACATGGGAAATCAACGATTCGTTGCCCCTGATTCGATGTCAACGAATCGGGAATACGCCGTAATTATACTCCTGATTATATTAATTATGCACCGTGATAGAAGCGTGCTAACTCATCCAACCGAATAAATTGTGTTTTAATCAAGAATCCCGTTACTGTGTTTTCTACGTTAGGATAACATTCGCTGAAAGTAATCTGCGTTATGCAAATTAAATATTAATCGTAATCTCATTTCGAAATCTACGTTATTAAAAAGTAAATTTGTTTTATAACATAATTATTATTTTGAATTTCAATATTTTGAATTAAAAATACCATGATAATATTACGGTTACATTACTTTTGATGAACTCGATGTTATAAGCTTTTACCAGATAATCTTCTAATAAGTAACAATTCTGAAATTACTGTACTGTGAAGAAAAGCATTAGTATGTATGCATGTAAATTATATTTACATGTCGCTATTCGAAACTTGGTAACGATTAAGATGAAACAATGTGGTTACTTTGGCTAATTTTCCTATGTGTCGCGAAATTCTGCTTACGAGAAGTTGTAACTCATTACAGTAACGGCATCGTTACGTGACACATGAAGGTGTGAGATTTCAGGGTTGTTCGTGTATTGCTAGTAAACGGAGGTACGTGTCTACATTTTGAAAGTTTACCCTCTATGGTAACGCAAAATTAGTTTCCTTTTATGGGAATCTCAATTGAATGATTTTCAGTTTAAAAGCAGAAATGTTATGAAACATCATTGAAATTTGAATTTACATGTTACAACGTTGAATAAATCTTTGATGAATACCTATTTGAACAATTTATTTGTCTATTTTCTTTTATATTTTATGTATATACATAAAAAAAAAAAAAAAAAAAAAAAAATAATGAATGACAAAAAATCGTGTGATGAATCAAATCAAATCACAAATGACACACACACACACACACACACAAACACACACGACTTCATTATACATTATACAATTCAGCATGAATATTAAAAATTTTATTGATTTCATTGTCGCAATGACTTTCTTTTTTTTTTTTTGTTATTATTATTATTACTCGCAGCCATAACATAACAGAATTATCGATATCGATAAGTTTCTACGTTGCTAGTAGAATAAGTCATGAACAATAGCTATGGAAGAGAGGGAATATCGGTAGCAAAAGATATCAGTTAGTTAAGCTTGCCAGATAATAGGGTAGGATAACAGAGAGTTTCCTGTACTTGCATTATAAACACAGGAACATGTATTTTCTTTTGAAAGATAGTTTGCATATACAACTTCGTTATCGTATTGTCTTTTTATCAAAATAATATTCCTTTATGTTATTAACTTTAAAACAAGAAGAAATGGAGAACGATCAATTTTATAGAATAACTTTGAAAATAATATCTAAGCATTATTAATTATGATAAATTTTATAGTACACATTAGATTTATGTATTATACAACAGATATAGTATGATATTAAAAATATGTTCAACTAGGTCGATATAAGTGTCTTTTCTTTGATATAATGAATGAAGATAAAAAGAAAGAGGAGTGAAACTAAAGTGAGATATTTCAAAAAAAAGGAATATCCTTCCGTAATAATCCAAGAGTATTCGCGTAGATCGTTGGCATTCGTTCGTGTACGATCGCGGATGATCAGCCAAGGCAGAGACTCTCACGTACCTATCTCGTACGTTCCTGTTATTGAAATGCTGTGGCCTATCTCGACGAATCGATAGAACGTTTAGATGCATACACGCGGCTACGCATCAATAAAGGTCTCCACATATACGTTAGAGATCCATGGATATGTGTTTGTAGTGGTGATACATACACATGTACAAGAAGCGCATGATGCTCTCTCACAACGGCTGGTACCTAGTTTCCTGTGAAGCAGTGTCTCTCAAACGGCCCCTCGTAAATCTTAATGGAATACCACGAGACGCTTCCTGGAGCCGCTTTCACGACGATATTACGGCTTTGTGAACACTCCTGAGGATGTTTCTGCATCTTTCCTCCTCGTTTCATCTCTCCCAGAGACCTCTCCCTATGTCTCGTTTGATGTGACATCTAAATTGCTCGAGTTTATAGGATAAAACGAATCTCTGTCAATGATAAATTTAATTTATCATTTATATTCTCACCAAATAAAGATTATTTCCTCAATAGTAAAATAGAATTATAGAATACAATGAATGCAAGGGTTTGATTTCAATAAAGCAATATTATATAATATTATACTGATTCTATGTATTTCTAATATACTCATTCCGTAGAAGACCGAATAGATATTTACTTCTCTCTGTTGTACAAGTAGTCAACAGTCAGGTATCTATCTAATATAACTATCACATAACACAGCAAGTACCTCTCTGTTGAACTTCGGAAGAGCATCCCTCGCAGTTTCTCATGAACCACTTGTTCATTATACAATCATACGAGCATTTCTAGTCAGATAACAAGCTTCTACTGACAAAACAGCTGTCATATCTATACGTATATGCATATAAATAATAACCAAAAGATTTATTACTCTACACGATGGATTATTCAACAAAATATGCGAAAGAGCTATTACTTAATAAGAATTCTAAGACGTTTTTGGATTAATCTTATCATTCCTTAGTCCTATGAAGCTATCTACGATCGTTGACAAACACAAGCCACGAATCGTGCACAACTATCAGAAGCGAACCAGCCAATCGCAATGATCGATAAAGCACAGCTAATTACCCGGACGTTCTGCCTCTAAATTGGTGCTTTGTTCTACCGAAATTAATCGATTCCCTCCATTCAATAACCGTTGGATGCTCGGCTATCGTTCGCTCGGTCATTTGTCCAGCTACGAGTACGTTGCTTGTATTCGTCTCTTAACTATCTCTAAATAGATTTCAATGGAGCTTGAAATTGATTTTGTATATAAATATAATATAATATATCTATATACAGATATATTATTCTGTCCGATTTTTGTCATGTAACTTTTATTTTCGACTTAAGTTAGAACCGAGTTACATTCTATTATTTAATCCCTCGTTTGATAAAATGATGCTTCGTAATACTTAGAACTTCATTTTCGAATTTCTATCTTCCCCGTCCTCCCCGTAAATAAACTATATCTAAACTATAATATTTTAACTCGTATATTTTTGTGTCCTTAGGAATTGTTTAGTTGGAAAAGCTTATCATATCAAGATCTCAGACTTCGGTACAGACAACGAACTATATGCCTGTGACTATTATAAAGTGGATGGAACTGTACCTTTGCCTGTTCGTTGGATGGCTTGGGAATCTATATTTTTAGTAAGTAATAAATTGTCTAACGAATGATAGATTTGAAAATTGATACAGGAAAAAAAATTTGTTCTCATCACGATCATTTTAATCGAAATATATTTATCGTAGGGCAAATATACAACGAAGAGCGACGTATGGGCATTCGCGGTGACTCTTTGGGAGATTTTAAATCTAGGAAGACGAATTCCTTATGAACATTTATCGAACGAAGAAGTGGTTGAGAGTCTCCGAAGATTTCATCGTGCTAACGAGGAAGATGGCTCCGCTTCAGAAAGTGGTTGTACCGATGGAACGAACGATCATTTCGATTATTTACCTAGACCAACAGCTTCATCGAAAGACATTTACGATCTGATGCTCGAATGCTGGCGTCGCGAGGAAAACGAACGTCCGACGTTCCGCGAGATCTCACTTTTCTTACAACGGAAGAATCTCGGATACGCGCCAACATCTTGATATTGAAATCTGAACACCAACGAGGGTTATAATTTCTTTCATGGAACTTTCCGATCTGCTGACGTTATGAGGATCGAACGATGATATAACTTCATCGATTTTTCTTCTATTTGTTAATTATCAGCTTCAGAACGGATTTATGAACTTTGATAACGTAGATCGTTTGTGAATGTCAATCGGAAATACGTGAAGGTTTCAATTTGATCGGCAACATTCATGAATAAATAAATATCTTCCAATTAATTAGGAGTTTAGCTTGAAGCATTTTATGGAAATTATATGGGCTGAGAAAATGTATTTTTGACGATTAACCACGTCTACGGAAAGGATTTTATCGTATTGGTTCTCTTATACTTTATTGATGAGAGATCGTTAAGAGCCTATATCGTATACATTCCTTATTAAAATTTACAAGAAACTCCCGCTTGATTGGAATCATGAAATTCTTTGTCGTTTCCTTTTTGTTTTCGACGAGAAGAGATAGAGCTGAGAATACATACATTTGATATTTCTAAGAGACGAGAATATGACGTTGGACTGTGACTTCGACAATCCAATGAGTGCGCCGTGGTTCTTAATAACTCGTTTATAATAAAAGGCTACTGGTTTATATGACTGAACGATAGAATGGCGATGACGCCTCTGATGTAATAAACTTAAGATTAAATGGAAAAAAAAAAAAAAAAAAAATGAAAAAAAAATAAGAAAAAAAAGGGGGAGAAAAAATGAGAATGAAAAAGACAAAGAAAAAGAAAAGATAAAGATAAAAATAAAGAGAGAACTATTCACGATTCTTCGTAAAGTAAACGTTTAGGAGCAATACAATGTAATTAGCTATTAAATACTGCTGTGAACATTCCTGCATAGACGAGTATGTATCTATGCCTTTAAATAATTACTTGATCGATTAATCATGATACGATCGATAATTCAGCACAATGCTCGTTACTTAATCAAATAAAAGTAGCGGCGATGAGTGATTGTTTGTTCGTTGGATTTTTTTTCTTTTCTCTATTTAATTAAAAATTACATCGACCATAATGGCAATATATTAATTATAACAATATAAACGCTGTGACTATCGTTGCTAATTAATCGAAAATTGCGAAAGGATGTGTGCGATCAGTATGATGAAATGCGTGTGTATATGAGTATGCGTGTATCGATCTATTTCTCTTCGATATTATATAAAATAAAATTAAAAAAAAAAAAAACCTCTTCGAGACAAGTCTGCATGTATATACATATATGTATATATATATATATAATATATATATATATATATATATATATATATATATATATTCGTAATGATCATAAGCAAATTTTATAGAATTAAAACGATACTAAGCGACATGGAGTTATATTTGTTTTTAATATTAATTTAAAAAAAAAAAACTTGAATAATTTATTTTACTTTTAATATATATAACTTTTATGATACTTAAATTTAATTCATGTCACTTATAATAGTCGGATGCAAGGACTTTCAAGAATGCTAAGAATTGAAATTCGATAACGTTGTGCTGTTCTTGTAATGAACATTCATATCGATATATCGAAACGAATCATCGAATGAAAAGTAAAGAAAGAAATACATAAATTGAAATAAACATATATTCGTTTAACGGCAATATCGAGATATTATGACAACAGACATGTTATTAATAAAAAAAAAAAAAACAAAAAAAAACCAAAAAAAAAAAAAAGAAAATTCTATATGCTAGGCGGGATCAATGATACTAGTATAAATATATCGTGAATAGGAATGCATTAATAAACATAATAATAATGATTATTTCTTTTGAAAATCACAATAAATTTTCTTTCGAAAATTTGGAAAGAAAAAAGAATCATGAAAATGCTTGTTCGTTGTTAATGAATGAAGCTTTTGGAAAATATCATTTTCGCAAACGTTTCAACATATCGTGCTGTGTTCCTTCGTGCTTATTTCAACGAAAGAATAAAAGTTGAGAGGTGTAAAAGAGCATAGAAAATTGAAAAGCAATAGGTAAAGAAATCGGATTATATTATACAAGTGTATATATATATATACGTATATATATATATATATATATATATATATATATATATATATATATATATACGTACGTGCATAATCACTTTGACGAAAATTTAATTGGAACGAAAGAGTTCAACGAAACGATTCAATCATTAAGTTCCATTGTATATGTATATGACAGATAGATTACTACGGAAAAAAAAGTGTACTGTTGTCTTTCATAATGTTGTTTTATTTTTCTTATTCGTACTTTGTTGTACGTAAAGAAAAGATGAACAACATTGTGAAATGTAATAGTACGCGTAATCTTAACGTATAGGCGATGTTACCGTTAAAACGTTAAAAATACTATTTATATAAATTAATCTAATGCCATTTAAGGAAGTAGATAGTCAGAAAATTAGTCATATACGTTTTTCGATATATGTTAAATTCGAGCGTAACTAAAAAATCGAATTAGTCTCGTACATTCGTACGAACGAGATCAAATTTGTGTCTGTCTGTTCGTGTTTTTATCTATAATAGTACCAAAAATGATTCGATTCATTTTTCTTTAAAGGAATCTCTCAAATTTCTTTCTCACTATTGCTATCTCCAAATGAAACTAAATTCATCAATTTACATATACAAAATGAAATATAAAACGTACAAATAGACACAATGTTTGATTTTAATCACATACATTGTATTGACATTAATTGAAAGATATGAATTGTAGTTTCGCTCGAATTACATTGATATAAAAATAATGCTGCCTTTGGCTATATCGTTGCCCCTACTGCTAAAGAGTAACTCACTTGTCTACTCATGTGATAATTCAGTATATCTCTTCGTATCTACCTGTACCTAACTAGCTCGATGAAATTTTCAGAAATGAAAGGATTACATTTTTCAAACCCTATGTGATCAAAAAGAATTTTTCTTTTCTTTTTATTCATTTATTATAGACTAACGTTGGAAAGAACAGTCAACTACGTTGCTTATATCTGTTTTTTTTCTTTCTTTTTTTTTTTTTTTATTAATTAAAAATCAATTCCCTTAAAGAATATGCAAATAAAAATATAATCCTTTCCTATCTGAGAGAAATAATATCGAGATGACTATTCTACCTAATATGCGCCTTCTCCGCCAATTATATCGAATAATTTTAAGTTCGTTGCGACTTAAAGCTCTGTCAAAAGTCGTTAGTTAAGTGATCGCTACGTGCTGAAAAAAGTCATACGAATAAGTGTTATCGTGTAATAATTCATTCAAAAGTCCCTTGTTTCGCATATTTAATATATTACTATAAATTATTTTGTAGAAATATATCACTCTCTGCAGGTTAATTAGAACGTGTAAAAAAAAAAAAAAGAAAAAAGAGAAAAAAAAGAGAAAAAAAAAGAGAAAAAAAAAGAACAAAGAAAAGAAAAAGAAGAAAGAGCGACTACTTAAAGTAAATTGAATTAAGCAGCATAGTTTAATAACTTCTTTTGAAATGAAGCTTGATTTTGAAAGCAATCGGATTACCGGTCTATCGTGGAATTGAATGAAATCTTTAAGAGATAAATAAATAATCGGAAAGAGACTATAAAAGAGCTCACCTAGTTATATCTTCTGTATCGGACACGGGCGAAAATTTAGCTTTTTTTTTTTTTTCTTCTTCTTTGCTTCAACATTAAAGCCTTTTAAATATCGAATATTCTCGTCGATAGAGAAAAAAACAAAAACAAGACAAAAAAAAAAATAAGGAAAGAGATCAAAGATAAGAGATGAACAAAATGCAGAGAAAAAGAAATATTCATCCCGTGTCTGTTCTTACAATGCTATTAAATGAGAGAGAAAGAAAAAAAGGAAAGAAACCTTAATCGTTATAGTCATAAAATTATTTTGTACTAAAAACTGTTTATAATTTTGTATCTAATCTCTGTAAATACTAAACGGGTCGTTTTCGACTTAAAAAAAAAAAAAAAAAAAAAAAGAAAGAAAGAAAGAAAGAAAGAAAGAAAGAAAAAACAGAAAAAAAAAGAAGAGAAGGAGGAGGAGGAGGAGGAAGAAGAAGAAGAAGAAGAAGACGAAGAAAAACTAGAGACTATGAAATACGACGCGAGAGTGTCGATTTAATTAGACTGTTTAATAAAAGATCGGAGGATGAGGTGATTAATCAGAAGCTATGATTATGTTTCATGGTTTCATATAACATGATCGAATCACCCTATTGACCTGTGATCTTGTTTTAAGTGTATACTGGAAAAATATAGTTCTTTTTTATTGTTTTTTTTTTTTTATTTTTTATATACCATATTATATCCATTGTATTTATCATATGCAGGTATGAAAAAAACGATACCATGTTCGGAAATCATAACTTCTGAAAATAGTCACGTTATATATATATATATATATAATTATTTATAATACACGTGCACGGATATACATATGCACATATATACGTGTGCGTGTGTATATATGTGTAATATACTTTAAATGGTAGTAAAAGAGTCGTTAAGAGGAAAAAAAAAATTAATAAGTTAAGTCGAAAGAATGTAATTAAATTTCATATAGAACGGGACTGGTAACGTAACAATGTACAACGATTTAGAAATTACTTGTATCATAAACGAATCGACAATTAAGGGACAAATCATAAAACTATATATGTTATTCGGTAGCTATGTATATATAAATATATGATATAACATTATATGTAGAATATAACTAGTCACTTCTCGCGGTCACTTTGTAGTGCACAAAATGCGATCGACGATCGCGAGAAAAAATAAATATATGATAGAAGAGAAGGAAAGAAGAATTAATAGATGAAACTCTTGTTTCTGAACTTCGATTGTTAAACGCGATCAATCAATCGAGCATTCACGAATTTTTCTGCTAATTGCGAGATCACAATGCATCGGTTTTTAGAACACAGTAAGAAAAAAAAAAAGAAAAAAGAAAAAAAACCGGTATACTATAACGTGCAAAAGTATTGAATTGTAATACTTTGGTAATGACTTAACTATGAAATGGTCTTTTGCTGAAATCAAATTTTGAGCAAGACAAAATTGGTGTGTCTAAAATATTCGTCAAAATTATACAACCATCGAGAAGAATCATTTAAATTATTAGAAATTAATCAAATTGTCTGATACTTGTTTGTATATTGATCAAAATTACAAAAAAGTGCTTATTATACTTAAATACTTATTCCATGTAAAATCGAAGGCATATATCCTACACACGAATTTGATGCATGTATAAATCTAAAAAATAAAAAAGTGTTTTCCCTTAGAGTCATCACCAAAAAAATACCAAAGTCAATACTTTTACACATCACTATGTAATATTTTCTTAACGGGACAGAATCATTGCCAATAATTATATTCACATATTCGTTTAATCAGAACGATTTCCAAATAAAATAAAGAATCATTCTCTACTCATTACAACTCCGACTCTTGGTGTGTAATCGAGCATGAATCCTCCACTTTTACCGTAATATTTATTAGCATGTTCCTTATAAAGCTCGAAGGTACGATGTACGCGCGAATTCTGAGAGAGAGAGAGAGAGAGAGAGAGAGAGAGAGAGAGAGAGAGAAGAAGAAGAAGAGTTTGTACCATTCTAATGTGCGATATATCGTAATATTGCAGCCATATAAAAATTTTTCACCTGTATATGGTTATCTGTATGTTCGTAAGGAATGTGTTAATGCGTCTCGCATTAAATAACACGACTGTATGATCCGTTTTTTGTCTGTGTTTTCTTGTAAAGCCTTTTATAATAAATTAATCGATTCCTTAAAATGCATCGAAGTCTGGGCACGTACGAAGCACAACGACGATTTCTATTTGTATAAAACAGTGGAACGAAATAATAAACACATTTGAATGAATTTTTGTATCTACTACATCTCATTTTATGAACCAAATCTAAAAGATATAAAATAACGTAATGTAAATCAAACGAAGAGACCAATGAATATGTGGAAAAAGTTAAAAAACCAAAACTTGAATTTCTATTTTCTGTCAATGTATTTTGATCTGTTCTCATCACAAATGCAAAAAGTATAATGAATCTAACGTCATTCCTGGCATCGTGCTTTTTTTCGTAGGTACACGTTCGCATTCCACAATGATTCGTTGCGGCATTAGAAGTCGGTTTTAAAGCGACGCCGACGAAGACGCGTCTTAACGCGTCACTGATGAGGCGTCGGCGCACGGGTAAGCCGGCTCGGCGCCAAAATCAGCTCGCCAGTTGCTTTCCGGTCGGTGTTTTATAAATACTGCAGACAGCCAAAGAGTGCACCGAACACTGGGAGACCCGTCGTAAAATTACGATTCTATAGTGAATCTTACAAGTTCAGTCTGATCACGAAGAAAATTTATTTTTCTTTTATCGATTGACTAAACAACGTGAAATCGTTTAACGATTTTCTATATTTTCATTTCCATTTTTCTAATATATTAGATTCTATAAAAAAAAAAATGTCCTAATTGTTACGTGTATGAGAGAGTGTGAAAGTTAATTACTATGTGGTAATTAATTAATTAGAACGTTAATAGTTTTTCATTGATTCGATGAACGCGAATATAACAATAAAGTTCGTTTTCGAATAAATCTTTGACGACGAAGATTTCGATAAGTGCAAAATACGATTTCGTTGAATTAAATAAAAAATTGAAGAAGACAGTAAACGATAAAATGTGACGTTCAAAGGTGCATTTGGTATTTTTAATCGAAGTGCGCATTCGTTCCTCGATTTTTAATTTAAAAGCATTATTCAAAATTATTGAACATAATGAATTTGATGAAGAAAGCTATCGGTGGATCGATTCACAGAGTACGAGAGTTCGAGTTAGAAAAGGTAACCCATTCGTCTTTATTCGAAAGATTTAAAGGCGCCTTTTAGTAATTGCATCGAGTTAACAATACCATTCGGATCTTCCAGTGAGTCGAATCTTTTGAGATCCCAAAATAGCAAGCGACTTAACAATACTTACATTCGTTGAAATTACGAGCAATCTCCTTGTTCCTGGCATTAAACCAGTTTCCTTTCTTAATAAATGCTACTTGACGCTCTCGAAAAGATGACGCCACACGATCGCCTGTATATCATAATGATTTAATACAGATATAGTTAAGATATATTCTCGAATTATGTCAATTTCATGTCTATCATGTTCACAGTCGAGACATTGAACTGAGAATACATGATTGCATTTGTAAACGACTTGTGTAACATATGTCACGTGATCTCATGTTTGATTTCCGACGTTAACATTATCGAATTTTAAAAATTTTATTATCAATTATAAATTATAAAATATTAATCTTTTTATATAGATGACAGACTGAAAGTTTAATTTTTTATGAATGTTATCTCACGATCTATTACATTTATAAAAAGTTTCTTAAATTGTTTTATGAATAAGTCAACTTTTTCCATTGCACGTTTTATCTTAACTCTGAAATAAAATAAAGTACACTAAGACATTTTTATCATGGAGCGAACCCTCGTTTTGTGACACAAAAACGTGATCTTCGTTTGGTGCCTACGTTAGCATGCGTCGAATTAAAAATAGAGACGATACGTGCGAGTAGTCTACGGATGATGATCCACGCGTTCAACGTACAGTGATCGCTTTGAGATCGTCTCGCTAGGGATCTTCTCGTATCGAAAAAGATCATGAAGCCCGCACCTGCTCGCACATTGTCGGCCAACGATGGCCGATTTAATCGTGATTTGGATACGAGCCATACGGATGATATTATTCAAAAATTTTTCATACCTCAGGTTAACTTAATTGACGAGTTCGATATACTTCAAATCGTCGGTGAGGGATGGTTCGGAAAAATTCTTTTGACCGAGCATCGCAGCACGCAAACTGAAATGGTCTTGAAAGCTCTACCAAAGGCATATACTGGTTTATCGGACTTTTTTCGCGAATTCCATTATGGCTTACATCTAGCAGCTCATCGTAATATTATAACTACGTACGACGTTGCTTTCGAGACCGCTGGCTTTTACGTTTTCAGCCAGGAATACGCACCGCTAGGTAAGATCAATGATTTATGTTCTCATATATATCTGGCATGTTTGTTTAATGATCGCGCACTACTTGTCTCGGAGATTTTTGATCGAGTAAGAGAATATACTTATACATTCGATTTGTATTCCGTCAGTACGTTTGATGCAACTCAATCAAATAAATACTATAAAAGGGGCGGAGGAAGGAGGATAATAATCTCAAGATGTTTTTCAAGTTAATTTAGTCATTAAAGATAAATAATCGTGATTCTATAATGTAGATAAAAATATCCATAAAAATATACTAAATACACTTATCGTTTAAAACGATTTACATAATTATGTTAATATTGAAGCAATCAAACGAGTGAATAACTGATAACAGACAATGCATATTTCTAGGTGATTTAACGTCAAACGTAACAGAAACTGGTTTAGGTGAATTACATGCAAAGCGAGTGGCAAGACAGCTGGCAGCCGCTGTTCATCATATTCACAGTCGCGAGCTTGTTCATAGAGATATCAAGTTGGACAATATACTCGTTTTTCGAAGCGACTTTTCGCGTATAAAGCTTTGTGATTTCGGGGAAACCAGACGCGTTAATACTATCGTACGAAGACACAACGAATGGCTTCCTTATTCACCGCCCGAGGTACTACAGATCAACACCGATGAAACCTACAAGTAATTAATAACTATACAATTTAAAAGCTATAAAATTTCATTACTTCAACGTTTACTTCAATTCTATTTAAAAAAATTCGACTATTTATAGCGATTTTATTTTACTATCATTACTTACATACCGATTGATTATTCTCGTCAACAACACTACACTGCACTTGAGTCATTCAATAGATCTATTTAAAATCACTGTACCTCGGCCAATTCTTGACAATTAAAAAGTTCAATTGTCTTTGACGATGATTAATAAGATTAATTGACAGTTTCTGTAATCAATATCAATTGACTATTAATTTATAACAATTTTCAGAGCTCTGACATCTCATGACGTTTGGCAATTCGGCATTGTCCTATTTGTTTGCCTGACCGGATGCCTACCATGGCAGAAAGCAGCATTGGACGACCCACGGTACACAAGATATCTAAACTGGCACAATGCGACGCTTAACATCGCCAAGAAACCGAAATTATTTCAGCTGATCAGCTCACGGGCACAGAGGTAAATATCTTGACATTTTGTGCGCATGACCACGTGTATCAATCTAAATAACTAATACCTTACTACTTTTTAAAATTTCAAATATATCGATAATTTTTTTTTATTTAAAAATTATTTTCTCCTAACGATACACGTATCTATGTAACAAATAATGTTAAAATTATGCAAACAAATCAGTTAATGGATTTTTCTGACATTTTATTTTTAAATTGGCAAACGTTCAAATTAATACTATTTGAACCATGTTTATCGAAATGAGTATTATGACTTTCAATGTATAACAAATAATTAAATATTAACATATTTCAATATATTGATAAATAGGCGAGATTATTTTTAATAATATTTATTTATACGATATAGAATATTTAAGAGGCTGTTAGATCCTAAGGCGGAAAAAAGACTTGTTAGCGTACTGGAAGTTAATAAATATTTGGAAGACAGATGGTTAGCTAAATTGGGCGCGGAAAAGGCATTGAATGGTACGAAATATGTTGAAAACTGTTGGATATCTCAACAAAGTATAATAAATTAATTTTATTTATTTCAGGTGGAGCAGATGAAAGGGATGAACTTTGTCCATCCATGTACAGTTTTCACAGTTCTTTGGAAGAAAAAAATCAACTCCTTTATACGCTGACTACTTACGGAATTGAAACGACTGTTGATCGAGCGAAAAAGAAGGACCGTATCAGAGAATGGATAGAAGCTAGCGCTATCGTAGAAGAAAACGAAGAAGATGAGTCAGATATTAACGAATGTATTGATTTACAGGAATTAGAAGATAAGGAACCAGTGTCTATGAGAGGTAGACATTTTCCAGAAATGCATCCACCAAGGAAGGAAACGTCTGAGACTAAAAGAAGAAAGAGACGATCAGAAATGGTAAAAAAGAGGCGTCCTTCGGTGAAACCAGTTGAAAGAAAGATACCGTTTGCTCCACAAGTAGCTGAAGAACGAGAAACCATTGCACGATTTGCTAGTTTCCCTAATGGCGATCCTAGTCTAGGAATTATCAAAAAAGAAAAACAAAATACTGAGACCATAGACTTTAATACTGCACAGGCTATTAATGAAAATAAGATAGGATTAAAAAGTGATTCAACTATCGATAATACAATGTCCACGTTGACTAACGTCAATGATCGTATCATTGATGATTCTTTGAAAGATAATGGTAATACTTCGAGGGACAGTTCTGTCCCAACAACCAGTGGTAATTACGGTAGCAATGGTTCGTCAATTGATGTTATGGTAGAACGAACCTATTCAATACCTAGAAACAGTGCTGTCAATGGAAAGTCTCATGTTGAAAGTCCACAAATTCCAACAAGGAAGCATCGTGCACAAACAACGCCTTTCTCGGATACGTTAACGCATTCGAATGAAATGAACGAAACGACAAAAAGAAGTCAATCTGTCAGTACATTGATTACAACGCAATCAGAAAGGTTACCCTTATCTGATAACAAAATAGAGAAAACTACAATTCAAAAGGTCCCATCTACAACTGAAAAAGTTGTTAATGATATTGTGAAGAAAGTAACAGAGATGCCTAACTCTTTGACATCTTTGGATCTTCAGAAAGAGGTTTTATCGACCGAAAAAAAAGAGAAATTAAATATACAAGCAACGAATCCATTGACTAAACCTATTGCATCTCATTTAGTGATGCAAAGCTTAAATGCTTTGCAAAGTGTCAGCAATACTTCGTTACCTCCAGAAGTTTTGCCTTCACATTCAATGGAAAAAATTTCATCCACAAAATCAAAGCAACCAGCTTCGAATATCAATACCTTTGTATCTGGCAAAGATGTTTTTGAGCATTATGGAATTGCACAAGGTGTTATCATAAAAGCTGAAGGTCCTATCCATCGTGGTTCCATTAACGCTAGCGGTAGAAGGTCAGTTAGTAATTAAATATCTCTCCAAATATTTTATATTTTTCATATATTTTTCCTTCAAAATTTTTGACATTAATATCATTACCTGAAAAAGATCGAAGCATTATAAATAAAACGTAGCTGAAAGTTTTCAATGCACGGCTCCCTCAATATCATCTGATTTCGTTTTATACGATTATTTTGGGGCAATGAAAGTCCGACTTCAAAATGCAGAAAGGTAAATGTATTATAAACACGATAGATACTTTTGACATTTATACTTAATTTTTTATTTAATAATTGTATGTTTCAGATTCTGCTTACATAATAATATCTGTCAGTTGGCCAAGATAATGAAATTGGCATGCTTTACCAAAAAGAAAGAAAAAAAAAAAAAAAAAAAAAAAGAAAAAAAATGGCCTTTCGCAGAGAGCAAACAATTTTTTTTTAATCAAGCGACGAAAAAAAAGCTCTTGGAATTACGTAACTTTTATTATCAGAAAGATGAGTATATTAATTATAATGTGTAATATATCAGATATCTCGTTGTACAAATATGATTGACAAATTTTAGATAGTCTTGTATAATGTTTTTCTAAGCATCTTTAGGAAACTCTTGTGGCTAGATAAGAAAAGAATTCTGATTTATTAATCAACTATATTCCTATGGACTTTAATAATTTTAACTAGGCAACTGCTGTATACGAAAAAATTATTCCAAGAATAATAAGATATATATATATATATATATATATATATATATATATATGTATATATGTATATATGTATATATATATTTGTCATGTATACAACTATTTTAATTTGTTGAAAAGTTTGTTGCATAGAATTTTGTCGTTAAGTTATCAACAATGCGATAGTAATTTTATTTCATTTTATTATATGACAAATACTAATAGCGATTTTTAGAACCATTTTGGTTACAGATCAATTGCAATAAATGTCTTATATTTTAAGACTATGCATACGAGGTATTCGAATAAATTTATAAAAAAAAAGTCTAGACAATTTTTTACTCATAAAAGTTTCTTGTATTTTTCATTTCTGCCTTATGTATATTCACAAAGGACAATTACAACTGACTTATAACGTATTCTCACCTAAATCTACTCTTATGTCAATAATAATCATCGATAGCAATATTCATCTTAATTTTATTACTTATATTTATTACTTGTTACTATAATCTAAGCATACCATGTCCATTGCTCAAGCACACCTGTTTTACACGTTTATCTTTTCTTTTTGTCCACCAACATAGCGTTTACGTTTTCACATATTTACTCGAGTTTTGACCCGCCAACAATATTACGGCACGACAGTTTTAAAATTTTTTCCATTATCAATATCGTTATCATTACCATTATCATTAATCATTACCATTATCATTATTTCATTATTATTTTTATTTTTATTATTATTATTTTTATTATTATTATTATTATTATTATTATTATTATTATTATTATTATTATTATTATTATTATTACTATTTATTATTATTTTTTATTATTATTTATTATTATTATAATAATAATTATTATTATTACTATTATTATTATTATTACTATTATTATTATTATTATTATTATTATTATTATTATTATTATTATTATTATTATTATTATTATTATTATTATTATTATTATTATTATTATTAGTATTTATTCATTATATCATTGAAATGAGTCTTTTTTTCATTGCTTCGGAGTTCCTTTCGCATCGATTTTCGTTTTGGCCTATCGTAACGGCGAAGGGAACGCTTCAAAAATTATTTTGTATATTTATTTATTTTTTTCCTTTTTATTAGAAAAATTACAGCTTAACTTACGACCATTTACGTAATCGTCATCAATATATTAGATTTTATTTTCATTCTTTTATCTCGCGTAAATAAATATTTATAAATACATTTGATTTCGGCGCGTGCACGTGGTTAACCACCTGACAGACTCAACGTTAATAAGACTCCTTAATTATTTTGTTATATTATTTTTTCTCCCGTTAGAATATATTGAATGAGAATACTCGTATTTTACGTCGATCGATCCAAGAATCCAATTGGGAAGATAATTCAAAGACGATCGATCGATAAACGGCTACGATGTATCGATTGTTTTATCCTTACAAAAAAAGAAAAAAAGATTCATTATTTGTCGCTATTAAAAAGCATTATTATTTATTTCAAATTACGACGAATTCCAGGATCGATTAACACGAACGGATTTGGTCTGCCAAGAGTCTACCGCCCTTCCACGCCGAAAGCTTAATTTCGATTTAAAATTTCTCTTCACGATTTTTTGTCCAAAAATATATGTACATATATAATTGGTGTATACATAACATTATATGCGCATGCCCTGTGGGTGACACGGGGATATTCTTTTTTACCTCCTTTTTTTTTATCTTCTTTTATATGATACCCAAATGCAAAAATGATGAGTTCAAACGTACGTTCCGTTCATTAGAAAGGATTCCCTATGATTCATTTCTGATTTTTTTTCTTTCTATTCGTTCGACCAAACATATCTCACAATTTTTGCATCTCAGGTATTGGACAATGCAACACTGACGTGTCCATATTTTATTATACTATTGTTTTTTCTTTCAAACTCTGTTTACTGTAAACTACAAATATTGTTTTCTTTTTTTTTTTCTTTTTTTTTTTCTTTTTTTTTTTTCTTTAATTCTTATTCGTTCTTCTATTGTATTATTTTGCTTCTTCATCATAAGGCGGACAAGTGTGTTTCTTCTTCTTCTTTTTTTTTCTTTTTTTTTTTTTTTTTTTTATCTTTTCGTTATTTCACTTCACAAGACATATACATTAAGTATTTTTTTCCACTATTACACTTACATATGCTTCCTACAAACTATCTCAAAAGTTTCATTCCTCACTTCGCTTTTTTTAGGACTTTTTCGTAGATTTTTTCGTAAAAAACAAAATGGCATCTTTTTGGCATTGGAAGAAAAAATACATTTTTCAACTTTTCTTTTCCTTTCCTATTCGCTGCTCTCACAAGTTCCTTTCAACCAAATATTTATATTTTCTTGCTTTTTTTTTTTTTTTTTTTTTTTTTTTTTTTTTTTTTACTTTTAATGCATTTCCACGTCATCGTTATTTTTTTTTCTTTTCTTTTTTTAAATTTATTATTACATGTGTCTGCGTATGTATGCGACGTATGTGTTTGTTAATCGTTTTTATTTATATCGTTAGTGACTTCCTTATATACTTTATGTTTACTATTACAAATATTTTACCTCTAATTATTACCTTTAATACTATTTTGGCATCGTCGCATTAAAATTTCAAGTTTCCATTTTATATAAAGTATTAACTTTGCATCCCGTAAAGGAAAACGTTCCCCCTTTTTGTGTACATGTATATCTATGTATGTTTCTTTATGTGAACGCGTACGCGCATTTGTAATTAACGCGTCTTTGTGTTGTGTAACTGACTTTGTTCGTGTATGTAACCTGTAACAGGTGGAAGCAGCTATTACGATAAAGTTAACTTTTTCATTTTCTTTTGTTTATACATTTACGCATTTGGAAGTCGTCGAAATATAAGATTCGATTATAAAAAAACAAAAAAGATATAATACGAAATGAGATAAAGACAATCCTTTTGTTAGTTTTATAAGACAGAAAACATTTCTTTACGTAATTTTCCAATAATGTTACAATAGCCATTTTAAAAATATATATATATATATTATGTATATATACACACACACACGTTGATTATAAAAAAAGGATTAAAAAAAATACAAATTCGAAGCCTCTTTGTAGTACGAAAAAATTGTTAACCAGGGACGTAGACACGAGGATCAAAGGAACGATGATTTATTTTATCGCTATTTAATAAGTTCCTCGTTCTACCACCTTTTCCATTCTTGTTTATTTTTGTTTTCTTTTTATCTTCGTTTTACATCATACTTCTTCTTGCCTGAGCGCTTTGGAAGTTATCGAAAGACTGAATTCACCCGAAGAAATTATTAGACAAAGAGAAGATAAATTAATAATTGTTAATTAACGAGTGTCTATTGTGCTCTCGTTCCGGATCACTGTCCGTCCGTCCGTCCTTATGTAAAAAATCGAAAACAAGAGATCGATGAGAACGAATTGAAGACTTAAAGGAAATATTTGTACGACAATTTCGTAGGATTAAACTCGGCGCCGAATACCGAGGAGGAACGTGCATCGTGACTTACGAGCGAGCATCGATTATTACGATGCGCTTAGTTTTTTTTTTGTTTTGTTTTGTTTTGTGTATGTACGTGTGCGTGTGTGTAATTAATCTATCACTCATTGCACGCTTTCACCGGATTTCATAATCAATGTTACGGTCCTCTCACTGTCTATTTATCTTTATCTTTAGTTTTATTCACGCACCACCCCCATTCTAATTTTCATTCTTCGCGTCTTATGCAACGTTTTTATGATATGCATTGGAATCGAGATAAAGGTCTTTCTTTTTTTTTTTTTTTTTTTTTTTTTTTTCTTTTTCTTTTTTTCCCCACTGTATTTTCTCTCTAATATAACATCTGACGTTATAAACTGTAGCAAAATATAGTATAGTCAACTAGAGTAAAGAGTGAAAAACTCGCGCGCATTCATTGTATTACACGAGTATTTACACAATCTCTTTAGCTTCCATTCTTTCGTGCGCCATAAAATATTCTCTTATTCATGAAAATACAAGGTGACAAGATAAAAAGGATGAAAGTCCAGAAATCAGACGCGATGCACTTCCTGTAGAGATATCGGCTATAATAATTGATATTATATATGTATACGTGTTTTTTCGCTCTTTTATATATCCGTATTGTAGAGTTCGGTTGAAAGATAACAAAAAAATAAAAAAAAAAAAAAAAAAAAAAAAGAAAAAAAAAAAGAAAGATAAAAAAAGAAGAGGAAAAGTAAAAAAAGATAAAAAGAAAAGAAAAAGAAAGAAGAGAAAAATAAAGTGAAGTAAACGATAATGCGATAATAATGCTTATGATTTTTTTTCTTTTTTGTCTCAAAAACTTATATAATAAATAATAGATTAAATTATATTATGTTACTAATTATTATTATTGTTGCCTATAATTACTATAATATGCATTAATAATGTGAACGATAATATATTAATGATTCTTATAATACTCCAGCGAGCGTGGGGTAGATTCTCCTAAGTCTCCGTTTTGCTCTTCCTTTTCATTTAATTTCGACTATTCTATGTAATTTTTTTTTTGTCTTATTCTTAACTTCGCCCTTTTTTAATGCGAAGAAATATATATTTTATTTCATATATATGTATACATACATATATAAATTTTTATATGTATATATATATGAAAGGTCTTCCGATTAAAAGGTGCTACGCGTCCATATATCGTAGACTATTATTATTATTATTATTATTATTATTATTATTATTATTATTATTATTATTATTATTATTATTATTATTATTATTACTACTATTATTATTATTGTTATTATTATTATTATTATTATTATTATTATTATTATTATTATTATTATTATTAATATTAATATTATTATTAATATTATTATTATATTATTTACTAATTAATTAATTAGTTATCAATTATTATTATTATCGTAAAGATCGCGCGCATGATTAATAATCTAAAAATCCATCTAAATTTTTTTTTACGCAGGATCGAGCGAAAAAGTCGCGACGACGATAATTAATAAATAAATAAGTAGAATTTTAGCTACACGATCCCCGTGTAAACATCGATCCTTTCTCTCTCTCTCTCTCTCTTTCTCTCCCTCTCTCTCTTTCTCTCTTCCCTCCTCCTTTCTCCCTTCCTCCTTCCCTCTCTCCCTTCCTTTCTTTCTCTAGTTTCTTTTTTCATCTTTTTTCTATTTGACTGTCCCATTCATCTTCAAATTTTTTCTTTCATTCTCTCCCTTATTCAGATTCATACTTCTCTTTCTCTCTCTTTCTTTCTCTCTCTCTCTCTCTCTCTCTCTCTCTTTCTCTCTTTCTCTCATGCATTCACGTGCGCACACACTTTCTCTCTAAATTTTATTAATTAATCTTATTAGCTAAAAAGAAACTGACAAAAGATTATATAAAACTGTGCTTCATCAAGAACCGGGACATTTTCAAATTACTAATAACAGTCGCCTAATATTTACAAAGGCCGAACGATAAAAAATCAAATCGTTTTTATTTTATCGTAGATGGTGAAAAAAAAAAAAGGAAAAAGAAAAGAAAAGAAAAAGAAAAGATTAGTCATCGTTATAGAGTCGCCTAAAACCTCGGAAAAGGGTATAACGATACGTTAACCCGTTCGAATTAAAAAAGAAAAAAAGAAAAAAAAAGGAAAAGAAGAAAAGGAAAGAGAAAGATAAAAAATCTCGCGCTATTTAATGTCAACTTTCGATAAATTACTTTATCTTATTTTGCGATAGCACATAACAATGCCATTTGCTTTTACCTCGTGTACCTTAGAAAAGGGAAATAGATAATATTATAAACATCAATATTCAACATACAATATACGTAGGATGTATGTAAAAAAAAAAGAAAAAGAAATAAAAAAACTCAATCCCAATTATAATTGAGAACGTTAAAAAAAAAAAAAAAAAAAATAAAATAAAATAAAATAAAATAAAAACAAGAAAAAAAAAAAGTTAAAAAGCAAGCCAATAAAATAAAGAACGTCAAAACTTTTTTTTTTCGGAGAAGACGTAGTACTTTTCCGAAATAAAAAGATGAAAAAAAAAAAAAAAAAAAAAAAAGAGAAACAAAACGGAGATAATAAAAGATTTAATAACGTCATCCCTGCATGCAATCGTATTGCATGATTGTTAGGAAAAAATGCTTTGTACTCAGCCGACCCGAAGGACGAATGGTTAGTATTTTAATAATCCGCGCCTTCTCCAACTATTTTCCACATCTCACGACTTACTTAGTGAACAACTACAGGTGCAAACGCGTGCATACAAATAAATATGAATATGTATAGAATAATAACAAGCGCGATTTACAAAGGCTATAAAGAGAAAAGGAGAATATTTATCGTTTAATTAGTTATTAAGACTTGAGATCATTTCTTTCGTGTGTGTACATGTACCTATGTTTTCTTTAACCCTCTCTTTCACTTCCCAATGAAAAATATTAATTGTATATGCATGTGTGCGTGTATGTATGTATGTATGTGTGTGTGTGTATGTGTGATGTGGGATGTGTGTATTTGTGTATGGGTGCATATAGGTATTGTGTATAACACGAACACTTCTGGAAAAATACTCGGTAATTGTGATATAGTAATGATGATGATAGTGAACAATTGTGCAATCTCTCATGGCTTTCGCGAAAAATTTATCAGAACTAAGAGGTTACGCCTACTGGTTCGTTTTCTTGTTTGTGTTTATGTGTATATGTGTATGTATTGTTTTTCAATGTTAGAAACGCTTCATTGGACAAATATGGTCAATCAATTGGAACATGTGGCATCGTAAATGTGTAAAAGAATGTGACGGATAATAATAACGAAGCGCGAATAGAACGTTCCAAAATGTTGCTATTTCCTTTTTTATTTTCTTCTTTGTCCATGATATTTGCAATGTCCATGAACGCAGGCGCGTGCAATTGGTCTACTTTAGCGTTTCGTATTCGGTTGCCTAGGCGTAGACTAGCTAAGAAAAATTACGATGCTACCAATACGAAACCTGTGATCCTTCCTCATCTGCGCGTAAAACGCGATATCTTTAACTTTAAGCGTACAATCAAATATACTAACACTTTTTACTTTTTTCTTTATTTTTTTATTTTTTTATTTTTTTATTTTTTTACTTATGTTTCGTGTTTTTCCCTAAAGTTTATCGTATCAAAGCCATGTGCACGGTAAGACATCAAGTTGATAGCTATTATTTTTAACGCGTTTCGAGTTCAATCTCGCTTTCGCGATAATTCACATTCCTATCTTTTCTTTTGTTTATCATTCACATTTGTAAAATTATGACGAATATATCTTTATCGATATTTCCTATTATTTTTCATACTTCTCCGATTCATTATCCTTACTCAATCTACCCATGCCTTTCTTCCTCTCTCTCTCTCTCTCTCTCTCCCTCCCCCTCCCTGCCTCTCTCTCTCTTTCTCTCTCTCTCTCTCTCTCTCTCTCTCTCTCTCTCTCTCTCTCTTTTTCTCCCCTTCACCTACGTATTTGACTTGCCTTTTTCATCAACTTTCATCATCCGCCTCGTGCGCGCGCTCTTTTAATTATTTCATTTGTTTAACATGTAATCATCTTACCGTGAGTCTAACAAAAGTTTTGTATAAAAAAAGGAAGCCCCAAAAAAGGTGGGGAGATCACGCGATGAACGCCCTAATTGTCGTTCGTTATGGGCGCGCAGCATCTATTTTTTCTTTTCTTTATTTCTTTTCTGTTTCTTTCTTTTAATTATCCAGACGCATTAACCGGTTTCGTTTCGTGTTTTTGTATCGCGCACAAAACGTATGATAGAAAAATGGCAGTGCGATTGGTTTTGTTGCTCCGTCGATAACGAACTACTCCAATATTAAAATAATGCGCTCCAAAATACATATTTGGACAATTTCTATTCCTTTTCATTAGTTTTAAAGTCTTCCCGTTAGAACATCTTATAGAGAGAGAAAAAAAAAAAAAAAAGAAGAAGAATATACGTCTAAAACGGGTTTTGGAAATGAGTTGATACCGATTCTTGCAATGCCTCTTTCATTCTTTCATTCTGTCTCTCTCTCTCTCTCTCTCTCTCTCTCTCTCCCTTTTTCTCTCTATCTCTCACTCGCACCCTATCGCCTTCGTTCGGCTCAACTCTATATGGATCGTTCCTATTTTTAGTGCCGGTCAGGCACACCTCACCAATATGGCTATACGAACAATGATCCCTCCTATTCTTTCCTGTACGCTCATTTTTTTGTTTTTTAAGTTATTCGCTCAAACCCCAGTACGATCCGCAATCATGGTCGATTGGAATCGTACCTTCCGCTAATGGCTCATCCGATGGCTCCTCCTTCTTGATACGGACCTGTTATCATACACGGATGCATAGGAAAAAGTGTTGTCCAAGTCATGGTTGTATACGTTGGCGACCTCATCATGAATTGTGAATTTGGTACGGTAGATATATGAGGAAGTGGTGGTAGCTTCTCATTATTCACCGTACTAGCTGGACTAGTAACTGCTGTGGACACTAACGGTGACGTACCCGATGAGCTGGTAGTCGTTGTCGTTACAACACCCAACTTCCTCAATCTCATTTTCTCTTCCCATTCGTCCCAACCGTGTCTTGGTCTATTAAGATTACGATGTTGATAAAACACCAAACTGATTCTAGTCGGATTAAGACGATTGGGTTTCTTCAAGGCCGTCGTTGAGTGCATCTCGTGTTTCGCACATTCGAATAAAACACTACCATGACTTAAAGCTATAGCAACTCCTCCCATTTGTGGATCTTTGAAGCACTCTTCGTTGTCGGAATAATCGGCTACCTCACCGAGTGGTTCCGCTTTCGGTGGTGGCTCAGGAAGTACCGGGAAGTATGGTGGGGGTCCATAAATGTCCCAACGAGAAGTTTCCCATCTTGGCCAGCCTGTATTTAAACTCTGATACGGTGGTATACCTTGATACGGATATTGCGGAGAATGGAAGCAGGCGTCCCTTTTGGGTTGTTGATAAAATTGCGGAGGATATTGTGCGGCTTGTGGGTGATAAGGTTGATGATAATTGTAACCTTCCCAAGAATTTGGATATGGTTTTTCAAAAACTGGATACGTTGGATAACCGTATTGCGGAAATGCGTGAGGATGACCCAAGCTTGACATGGCGTGCAAATCTTGAACTTGTTTCATTTCTTCCGCCCAAGCTAAAGAAGTGGTATTCGAATTAACGATCTCTTGTCGTCCATCATGAAATCCTTCTCTTAATTTCTCATCATGCCAATCTGTTCGTTTTTGATGGTTCTGATTGGGTACGCATGTTTGTACCCCATTGCTTAAACTATCCGCAAAAGTATTATTTCTTGCGGGTTCCTGCGGTTTCAAAAATGTTCTTGCAAATGTGTTTGGATAAGCATTGGCATCGGTAGACAAATGTTGACCCGATGTTGTTCTCGAAGGTGGTCTTCCTTTGGGTATACGGAAAGGGGATGGTTCGGTTTGCGTTTCCCAACAAGTTGGCTTTGCTTGATCAACATTTGGTAATCTTTCGGGCCAAGTTGAATTTTTCTGATGATCCGCTTGATTATTTATTTTCTCTGTCACATTTTGATGCTCGTTAAAAAGAGTCTGATGTTCCATCGATTTTGAAGTTTCGGAAGACCATAAATTAAACATGTTCCAACTGCTTCCATAACTTCCTTGTTCCGAAGACACGGTTGGAAACTGAGGGGTTGTTGAAGTTTTTAAATCCGTTTGTCTTTGCAAACGACCAAAGTACCTTTTTTGATCGCTTGAACTAAGAAGACCTTGCACATCACTTTGTTGATCAGGAATAGATGGAAGATTTAAGGAACCCTGAAGGAGGAAATCTGGGTTCGTAGCACCAAGTGATTTGTGACTATTACCATCCATGCAGGAAGTACCACTATATCCAGGAAAAACATCCCCTAAATTAGAATCGGTATGTTGATTTTGATATGTAGCGTTTCTTCCTAGTTGAACGGATTGTGAAAGATAGTGACTTTGTACTCTTGATGAAAAGGATGGCTCGGTTTGTGATTTTGGTAACATAAATCTTGTAGAATTCTGTGATTCTAAATAAGTCTGTGACAATGCACCAGAGTATTTTTGTTGACTAGCATCTTGTCTCATTCTAGATTGATTGTCCATGTTATTTTGACCAACATGACGAATGTTATTCGCATTTGCTTGTGATTGATGTATTCGTGATTGTAAATTCTTTTGCATAACATCTAAATGGGTCGGTGAATGAAAGTATCCTGCTCTTGGAGACGCATTATTTTGTCTGGTCTCAAAAATATGTTGATAGCTTCTCGCAGAAGTTGCATGATTGTAACTACCGTCAGGTGTAGTAGGGTATCCCGAACTTCTTGGAGAAGCCATTCTTGGATCCTGCGGCGTTGATGGGCATCCTCTAGGTGACATGGCATAAGCTGCTTCACCAGGTGTGCATGGATGAGAACTTCTCGGAGAAATAGGATGACCTCTTGGAGAATGAGTGTAAGTACCTCTTGGGGAATCCATGGTGGAGTTTGGTAAATTCCTTGAACCTGGTCTATGATCTTCCTGCGAAACTGTACTTCGTGGTCTGATATCATCCAAGCTAGTGCTATCTGGATCTACTTTAGTGTCTCTCTCTAAACCACCAAAGGCATATTCTCCCCAGGGATTTAACCAATTATTTTTTCTTTGATCGAGCCAACCATTTCGACTCCATTGTTGTTCACCCTGATAACCCCAACCTTGATACATAGACACTGGACTATCGAGGACCGTCGATGATACCTGAGAACTTTGTAATTGCGCATCCATACCTTCGAACATTGAAGCCATTTCTAAAGATAATTGAGTATCTCTTGCTGGAGTTCTGGACAAATCATGATGATTCACTGCACGACTTGCTTCTATTATTTTATCGGACGCGTTAGTGTGCCTTTGTATTTCTTTTTTATTTGCAACAGTATCAGGTTCCTCATCTTTTCTTTTCTTTCCATGCCGACGACAAGGTTGAAGAGGAACCGATCGGACTCTGACCTCGCAGGGATATCTGTTAAGACGATAATTTTTTTCATATAATATTACCATTCATGTGATTTATATTCAATGTAGAACGAGAATTACATACTTATTCAGAACTTCTAAAGCCCCAGAGCGAACTTTTTCTTCTTGTCCTTCTTTTGAACCAAATTCATCTGTATCGTCCATGATGTAAAGAGGAAGTACATGTAGCTGTTCATCTTCAGGTTTCGCTAATGTTCGATGTTTTGTCAGACTTACTACCTATAAATTGAGTTTATTTTATATACATAAGCGCATTAATATAAAAGAAAATGATAAAACGCTTTACATACCACAGTGCATCCGTTATTCATATTGTGGAGATCTCGATGAGAGTGAGCACAGAAATCGATACAAGCCGTTACACCAGAAAAGGGTCTCCCAGGTTTAAATCCTAATCGACATTCGCTTGCTTCTCGTTCAAATTGAGTTTGATTATTAAATGCTTCCGGTGCAAGACTTAAATATAAAGGTGATAAAAGTGTAGCCAAAACGTGCATCCTCTCTTCAACCTCTTGTTCCTGATTAAAAATCATTGATATCATGTATTCCCAAGAAAAAATAGCTATTACTATAAATAAAACTTACCTCTGACCGAACGGATAATCGAAATTTTCGTACAGTTTTGCTTCTTGCATATTTACAACCATTGTAATACATAGACCAAGAGCATCCGAAAGAAAAACTCGCTCCGCAGGTATCAGGATCCAGTCCTTGACAAGCACAGGTTCTCGGTTCATTAGTACCACATCTTCTGGTCGTTGGAAGACCAAAGCGATTTAATTTGTGACTCAAAAGGGAATAAATGCGATCAGCCTCATGAGTTGGAACTCCTTCCCAAGCAACCATGGCTACAACGATCCATGCCGTCGCACATTTATGACCTTGTCGATGTTTCACTATGGAAAGGATCTTCTCATCGATGCCGGATCGTCGTATTATCTAGCGAATCACTGATATTACAATCCCATCACCACAGTATAATTTAGGCCGATTTTTAATATTAAACTAATATCATAAATTTCTAATTATTAATACAAAATATTGTCCAAATTGAACTTACCCATTTAGCCATTGGACACCCTTGAGTAGTCTTGCCTTCCTTCCCAGTATAAACGACCTTCTCGAACCTTATTGCATTTCCCTTCAGCCCAGTTCTTCTTTCAAGATCGTTCCGAAGATCAGACAGACTTGCAGCCGCTCCGAGATGAGTGTAGTACGAGCCGGGTTCAGGTGGACCTTGTAGTTGAACCTCATTTTATTTACGAAACCGACGTTTCAACGAAAGGAAGCAACAGAAGCGGAAACATTTATGCCATGTATGTTATATCCTCGAGAAGGAATTGGGTTAGGTATGTACACACTTCTCTCTGGATCTCTGAACACAGCGCATAATCGATGTATTTTGGCCGTAATTATTAGTACTTTTGTTTGAATATAATTATTCTTTCGTGTGCAAATATTCATTGTTAGTGTGTTCTCTCAATGTTAGTGTCGTATTGAATACGCAATAGCAACTCACATTTATCGGCAGGAAAGCAGTTGCAGTCCGGTACTTCGGTCCTAACATTGTTCTTCAGTTTGTCCAAATGATCTTGCAATTTAGTTGTCGATGATGCGTTGCCGCTTTTCGGACTATTAGATCCTTCGTTCTTTATATCAGAGTCTGATTTCTGTTGAGAATCTGCTAATATTTCATCCCTCGTCTGAAGACCTTGACAACAACCTTCGCGCAGGTGTTCCGGCGTAGGTTGCTCCGTGCCACCTCTCCGACAGCACCATGAACCAGTACCTGGTGATACTTTGGCGGGACCACCGTCGCCTCTAAATTTATAGTCCGAAGCATCATGCGATGTTTGACCAGGTTCAGCTTTTACAGGCAGCGTAGTATGGTCTTCTCCTCTAGAAACATTGCAGGATTCAATGCTTTCGGGTATGGCGCAATTGTAGTCTCCTATGTTCTCCTGCTTGATGGTTTGATCTGAAGCGTACTTTACCTCCGAACTATCTTCCTCTTTCGTGGATGACTGGTCTGCTTTCATTTCAACGGATCTTTGTTCATTCTCAACTACAATTTTGCTGATGACAGAAGTATCCGCAGTCTGCATAAAATCAAGGTTGTCCTCTCTTGCTCTTTTAGTTGCATTCGTATCTTCTCGTAGATCTTCGAGTCTTTGTGTTTTTTTTTCAGCACACTGTTGCTGAAACGTCTTTTCTTCTATGATAGAATTATCATGATGTTTATTATGGTCTTTCCATAATCGTTGCTGAGTTTGTTCGTGCATATGTTGTTGTTCCTCAGAAGGCTTTTCAAGGACAATTTTATCTTCTGTCGCGAATTTCATAAAATTTTCTATAGCAGTCACACCGGTCTCTGTTAGTACGTTATGATTAGTTAAACTGGTTCCACCTCCTGTCCATTCTAATAAGCCACCACCTTCGGGCAAACTATCGACCCGAGGGTGGTGGCTATGCAATAAAAAATTACCGGTCAGATTTTCATTAGATTGCGCCATTGACATGATTGTCGATTGATTGAGGTACTGATCCGTTCTCTTTTCTTGCATTTTCTCTGAATTTTCATGTGACTCTCGTAACCGATCATCTCCGACATATTCTCCATTTGATCCAATAATGTTATTAATGTTATGCTGACCTTGCATTTGATGATGCATATGAAGATGCTGTTGCTGTTCTTGATGTTGCTGCTGCATTTGTTGATGTTGCAATTGCTGCTGTTGTTGCAATTGCTGCTGCTGTTGTTGCTGTTGTTGCAATTGCTGCTGTTGTTGATGCTGTTGTTGTTGATGTTGTTGTTGTTGATGTTGCTGTTGTTGTTGTTGTTGTTGTTGTTGTTGATGCTGCTGCTGCTGCTGTTGATGTTGCTGATGAAGATGTTGCTGCTGTTGCTGTTGCTGCTGCTGCTGCTGCTGTTGTTGTTGTTGTTGCTGCTGCTGCTGTTGCTGTTGCTGCTGCTGCTGCTGCTGTTGTTGCTGTTGCTGTTGTTGCTGCTGTTGTTGTTGCTGTTGTTGTTGCTGCTGTTGATGTTGCTGCTGTTGATGTTGCTGCTGTTGATGTTGCTGCTGTTGATGTTGCTGCTGTTGATGTTGTTGTTGTTGTTTGCTTAAAATCATTGATTTGAGCCGACTGTTCAGATTCACTCGATTTGATTGAGCATATACATTGTTTTCATGGTTGTCTTGATTATCCGAATATCCATTGTTTTTACTATTATCTGCATTTTGTTGCCACATGATTCTTTCCCCAGAATTTTGCATATCTTGTTTCGATGTATGCTGACCCCACGTAGGTTGATTTTCACTTACTGAAGATGGGGACCACGTCATATGATTATCCATTTTAGTTTCTTGCGATGATTGATTTTGCCATGTTGTAGATTGATGACCAGGTGTTCTTCTTGGACTAGGTTGAGAATCTGGCCATTGTTGTTGAGGTTGCTGACTGGATTCACTTTTCATGCTATTGGGTGACCAGTTGGGTTGACTAGTTGGTGTGTCTGGCCATGTCATTTGATTGGAGGGAGTCAGTCTTGGATTTTGTTCAAGTTTGGTTTGTTGCGACCATTGCTGCTGTTGTATTTGCTGAGAGGATATAATCAATCCCGAATTTTGTTGACCTGTATTTTGTTGCGTTTGTATTTCAGGACTACTCTGTTGCCACGAGTGTTGACCAGAAGGCGTTACTCTTGAACTTTGTTGGGACGGATTTTGCTGATGATCTGGTAATTTTGGAGAATGTTGTGGCCACCCCTGATGTTGTTTTTGAGTAGATGGTGTCAATCTTGAGTTCTGAGTATCTCTTAATTTAGGACTTTGCTGCGACCAACTTCCCTGAGTTTGTTGAGATTGTTGTTGTTGTTGTTGATTCTCAGTATTGTCAGTCCACGATTGAGGAGTTTGAGGTTCCTTTACGGTACCATTTTCCCAACTCATATGACTACCCGGTCTTGACAACTCTTGTTGTCCTTGTAGCTGCATAGCTTGTTGTTGCTCATTTTGCTGCTTCATAGTATTCTGCATACTCTGTTGCTGAAGCTGCTGCTTTGAAGATTTTTGCTGTTGATGGTGTTGTTGAAGAGTAGAATCCGACCACGTCATATTACTATTATTTACACCACTGATTTTTGAACTCGTACTAGTGTCAGTCCATATATGTCGTTGACTAGTATCCGACATAGTATGTTGCCGTTGCAAATGTTGCTGTTGTTGGTGTTGTTGCTGATGTTGTTGAGCAACTTGTGATTGCCACTGATTTTGTAGCTGTTGTTGACCCATTTCCACGTAGCCTGGATATCCGTTAGAGTTGTGTAAACTCTGTGGGCCCGGTTGAAGTGGATACCCAGGCATCTCGTTTCCCGACACATTATTCGCAGCAATTGTGGCAAACCCTTTTACTTGCGTGTCCGTAGGAGGTTGCTGTTGTTGCTGCTGTGGGGGTTGTTGTTGTGCCTGTTGGGTATCCATGTGTACGGAGCTACTACGGCTTGTTGGAGTAGTCGAAGGTGGTGGTGCCATTGTCACATCCTGAAAAGAGGATCATTCGATCTGTAACTTAAAATCGATTGCAGCTTTATCATCCGCAAGAAGAGACGCTTACTCTTCTTTGCTATGTAATACATGTGTTATTAAACCAATGATACGATTAAAGCACTATTATTGTGTAGATATGATAATTAAAAAATTAAATTTATCTTCTTGCTTTAATACATATTTTGCACGTATCACTGTATTTAATATGTATTTTAGCAACGAATGTTAAGCTTCGTCTTCAAATATAATATAAAAATATGGCCTTTGCATAAAACATTGCCACGAATAAGTTTTACTAGCAATCCTTACCTGCTGCTGGTAACCGTTAACATAATCCTGTCTTTCGTAACCAACGGGTTGCGTTGGTGCTGAAGCAGGATCCATAAATTGACCATTTAATGGCCTTTGAGGTGTCGAAGCTGCCGTTTGTGGTGCCACTGGTGTTAAGGGTGAAGGTTGCCCCGTAATTGTATATTGTCCTGTAGTCCCGGCTCGTTGAAATGCCGATTGATCAGTAGTTATAAAAGTTTGCTGTTGATACGCGACTGCAATAACGATTCATACCAATTCATAAAAATATATATAGACATGCCTATTTTAAAAATAATTGTACTACACAATTCCTATTTATGTACCTGGTTGAGGATGATAAGGCGTTGCGGTGCTGTATTGAGTGTGATATCTTAATTCTTCTAACTGATTAGGAGCAGGAATTTGTTGAATAAATTGTTGAGGTGGCCATGCAGCTGGCGTGGTTTCAACCGCGACTGCACCCACAGGACCAACTCCCTGATGCCATACTGTATTACCGAAACCAGCTGCCGGTCGAAAGCCAGCACTAGAATCTCCATAAAATGGCACTACACCGGGAGACTAGAACAAATATACGAAGTGCACAATATAATAATAGATATAATATAAATCTCAAGAGTGCGCTTTAACTCCTGCATTTAATTATTAAGAGTATCTAAATTTTATTTAGTCTAATTTTGTCAAATAACGTTGTAACATTTGCCAGACAAACTATTTAAATAAACCTCAATTGTTATGTGTCACTGTTCGATCAACAGTTATTGAATTACGAAAGTAATCCCATTAACGAACGACCAAGGAAGAGGAATTTCCTCGCAACATCCTATAATCGGAAATCCCAGAGGTAGATTGATTTAGCAACGATCGATCTAAATACGAAATATGCTCAAACATATCGTATCGATTGGGTATTAATATCTAAGCGATAAAAAGGAAATCATGTATAAATTGTACTTATAAAATTCCATTTATTTGCCAGCTTAAAGTTCATTGAATTCGATTGTAGTCATTATATTACAGTGATACTACAATTCGATTGTAGTCTAGTGCACTGGTTCGCAATTCATTAGCTTTTAGTTCATTATCATTAAATGCATTTACAGAAGGTCTTTGAAACGATGGTCTAGCTAATTTTGAACTCCTTTTATTTTCGTTGTCAACAACGTTCTCGAAATACTATCCCCATTGTAATCCTGGTTCTTTTCTCAATGGGGAAAAAAGGAAAAAAAGAGAACAGCGAAAGTAAAAAGGAGAAAGGGCAGTAATCCAGAAGGATATCTGGAGGCTTCTTTGATGCAAAAGCATAAACCACTTAAATGAATCGCTTCTTTCGTCGTACGATCGATAATAGAAGGGTAGTAGTGAGCTCGAGAAACTCCGTGAGAGCCCCCAAAGTGGCCGTGAATCCGTGTTTGTGGTCGAGGTTGATAGCATCGAAGGCGGGCGTCTCGCCAAGCGAGACAGGGGTCTCTTTGCCCCTACCCCTTGCCGTACCACACACCAACCGATGTGGACGCTCTACTCTCGGATAGACCTCTCCTTCCCTCTTTTCGCAGCTTTCTCGCTTTCTCTCAGTGTGCCCTTAGGGGAGAAAATCCTTCCGTTCTCGTGGCACCGTGACCTAGGGCAACGTGAGAGCCCGAGGCGCGATAAAACGGGATGTCCCGTGACAGCACCCAAACATAACCCTCAAGACCCTGCCCGCCAACTCGAACCACGTCGACTGCCAGCCTCTTGCTCTCTTTCTCTTTCTCTTTCTCTCTCTCTTTCTCTCTCTCTCTCTCTCTCTTGCATCCTCCATCTCTTCCTACTCTCCAGCTAAAACCCCGGAAAGAGTTCATTGCCCTCGACCTTTCGTACCTACTCTCCTTTCTCCAGCATGCTCCGCTTACTCTCTAGGGCAGAACCACTTTACGTGCCGTATTACGAGCACACTCGTCGTCACTGACGACGCTGAATACAGATTCTTTTCACTTACCGAGTCTGCCTGAAAATAGGACGTTTATATCGGCACGCATTACTTTCTCGTTTACCAACTCGCGCTCGCGCGCACGTCTAGCTTCGCGTAACACGTTATAGCTTGTTCCTTGATCGCGTGCGAATAAACAGCTGGTAGAATCGGATAAACCGATGAAAGCGGTGTTTTTCCTTTCGTTCTTTGTCTTCGACTCGACAAAATGGATCATGCAGGAAAAGTTTCAGTATTACGATATTGCTATAATTTTATTTCATCTTACGTATCTAGTTTAGTAATTTTTGTTTAAATATTTTTTATTAAACATTTTCATAATTATATTTTCCAAATAAATTTTTATCAAAAGTACTTTAATATAATGTAAATTGTGTTGCTGCAATAGAAATTGATACATTATCGATAAACTATATTTTCATAATTATGTGTTTCTAATAAATTTACATAAAAAATGCTATATTACAGGAAGAAATTGTGTTGGTACATTATCGATAAACTTTTACATTATCATACTGATTGATGTTAAGCATCTTGATGAATCTATGGATTACATTAAAATTACTAACGATATCAAATCATTTAGAAGAGGTCATGTTATAGGTAGTAGTAAGATCATTATCTTGATGCAATCATTCGCTAATTTACATTTAATAATTCTGATGATACTCGAGTAAATTGATTAAAACGGAACACTCTATGTTGTACATATACATCCGAATACATGGGCAGCAAGAGAGAAGTTTATTTATCGTCGTGTCAGCATTTACCTCCTCCTCCTTCAGCTACCCGTACCGATACCATCACTTATTCTCTCGCTTGTTGGCTTACTATACAAAAATCAGCTGACAATTCACTTGTTAAGCATCTCTAAAATATTCTTCGACAATATTCTTCCTAATTAATTTATTTAAAAATTGAAAACAAAAGATGATATATTCATAAGAAGAAAAAAGTTGTTCCTTCGTCCTAAAGATTTCTGTTCTATTATGTTGGTTTACTGGCTCCTGGAATTTACATAAACTTACTACATACATATTTATCTCATATGTATCTATCACGGGCAATTGCGAAAGAGAAAACCGCACGTGCTTCGCGGTCGAACGCAATTCGCGTACAGGCAACGATCGCCCGGCATTTCGTGGTTTTGGTTTACTGCATAATTGCGCGTTTCGATGGATACGCCGACACAACATTGATACCTTTATCGCCACGATATTGCCAATTACCGTCGAGCGACATCGAGCACGTTTGTGTATGCAGATGGCGCTTTATACCCTACAGAATCTAACCTAATATGTATAATGCGTGAAAATGCATAGTTAACGCCAAATTTTCCACGATTACTGTCGAAATTAAACAAAAATTTTACACCTTGTTAACCAATATAATTCATTTTTGATTAACGAAAAGATCAATACATCAATACCATCGACTGAGTATGACTTAAGTATTTTTATTTTATCGAAGTAAGATGAAAAAAAAAAAAAAAATAAATAAATTATGAGAAAATTCATATAAGCGATATTTAATGTTGAGTACAAGATTTTATTTATATAATGATGATATAAAATAAAATCTTAATTCGAGGATAACGTTTGAATAATGAAAACATGAAGGACAATTTTAAACAAGCACTCTCGGTATCCCAATTTCTTGAATGAATCCCAAAAGGAGAAAAAAAAAAAAAAAAAAGAAAAAAAAGATGAAGATAAGAAAGAGAAGAGTACGTCGTTTTTTTTTCCTCGCGTCAAGGGTTGTGCAGAAATCGGCTACCGAAATGGCAGTATGACGTCTAGGGTAGGGGTAGACTACCGACAGACGGCGACTGCGGGGGCGGTGACCGGCCGCCAACGCGAATCAATACCCGCAGGAACAGGAACCGCCGACCTACGAGGTATGTGTGAGAGAACGAGAGACACGAAGAGAGAAAGAGAGAGAGAGGGAGAGAGAGAGAGAGAGAGACTTGCCGACGAAGAAGAGAGAGAAAGAGAGGGGCGCGAAAACGGCGTAGGAGGAGAAGCAGGATGAGACTGGAGAAGGAGGAATTGCGAGTTCTCCCGCCCCTCATCTACTCTTACCACTACTACCATCACTACCCATCACCTCCACCACTACCATCGCCATAGTCGCCGGCACTGCTGCTAATACATACGAATGTTCAGAGGTTGCTGCTCTACCTGTCTACCTTTTACGACTCTTTCGTGTCTTCGACGCTTTCCTTTTCTCCTCGACACGTGTAAAAGATGCATGCTCGAGGCGGGAGGAAGCGAAGAAAACGTTGAAGAATGCGTGAAGAAAACGAGATCCCTCTCTTGGGATATGGGACTAGTGTTCCTCTCATGCTTTTTCTGATCCACATTGATATCTCTTCCCATTGATCACTCTTTTATCTTTTGATAATTTTTCATGATCTTCCGTATGGTTATCGTACAGATTGTCCACTTTTTAAATTTATAATATAATCGATAAAACATATATATTTGAATAAAGACATAAATGAAATATTATAGAAGAAATTATCTTATAAAATGTTAAAGAATCCAACATGTCTACGAGACGTCAGATAGTGCGATATGTCCGAATACGTATTACTACCTCGTGACTTACAGTCTAGAGTTCGACGGACCGTCTATACGTGACCTTGACGGCCGACGATTGGACGGTGTTCTGCCCGAGAGATAGAGTGCGAAAGAGAGAGGCCGAGTGGAAGTCCAGAAGACAGTACGGCTACACGCAGATTACTCCTCTCCACACTACCACTCAACTGTACACACACAAACACACATGCCATCGTCGCTGGCACATAAATGCATGCCGTAGTCGGAGACTGGTTTGCCCAGTAACCTCGCATACTGGCCGAGCTAAGAAGAACGAAATGTACTCTCCAAGTCGAATACAAAAGACCACATTCCTCTATTCCTTCGAACCCTTCACGCCTTATCTTATACCACCTTCCTCCTTCTCTGTCTATTTGTCTGTCTGCCTGTCTCATTCCCCAACTTTTCTTTAGTCTTGCTTCAGGTTATAACACATTCCAGCATATTATTATCTTCTTTTTTTTTTCTTCTTTTTCTTGTTTCTTTTTTTTTCCTACTTTAAGCGTTCGAACTAGATTCAGCTCAGTAGATAAATTAACTACTTATAAACGGCCTGAATCATTAATCAAAAACTATTGCCAAATTTCAGCTTGTTACAGAACGATTTAAAATGAAAATAAACGGCCACTTTACTTGTTTTAGATTAATGGAATCGAATATGTTCGATTAATTTTTCTCGATGAACAAGAATATTCTAGAACAAGTTTTTTACTTTGATCTACAACAGCGTTCGATCGCTAGCAATCTCCGATTACCTCGTAAACAGGATAAAAGTCTCTTCGCGGTTATTGCAAAAAGATCATAGCATATCAAATAACAGAATTGTCACGTGCATTATTGTCTCGAAATGGACACACATATCTAATTGAGGTCGAGTTACATATTCCATGTATCTGTAGCGATCGTTTTAATAGATGATCAAGTCACTATTGTTATTTGCATCCTTCCTTTACATTGATTAAATATTATTGAATATGATACCATATAATATGATACCATATAATACCAGATAAGATACTTATCGAAAATAGTTGCTCATTTGTAGATGAGTAAATGATGAAATTCTTTCTTCGTTAATCTTGTTGGATAAGTGATACCATGATAAGCATGAACGTTCACTAATCCTTACTATAAACAGATATACCACATTGCCCCAGGCTCTGAGAGTTCTAATGCAATTTTAGTTCGGTGTGGAGGCAGGTCGAAACGGCAAGTAGTAAGGGTCTAGGTCAAGGTCTTAGGTCTAGTATTGCTATGAAGCGAAATCGACATTATTGGGCCATACTCCAAATATGCAATGCACTCACTATCGACAATAATATTTAACAATTGGATATTGAATGTTCGAAAGCAATGAATATAATATGCAAATGAATACAATAGAATATAAAGAAAATAAGCCCAATTAATGACATCATTTTTCTGTAAATGGAGAATATCGCAGGTGTTCGTACAATCATCGCTATTAGACTATAAGGACTTGGTATACAAGGCAAAAAAGTAATCAGAGCACTGTGCGACTGCTGAGTAAAGATAGATAAGTAAGTAGAACTGCGATAGAGTGGCCTGACATCTATTATCAAGAAAAAAGAACGTATCGTCCTACTATTTTATCGAAATGTTACCAAAAATTTCATTATCTGTATATAACCATTGCACAGTAATAATGCGTAAATCATCTCGTTTAAAAATATCTTCGATCAAAGGTATCATTTTGTTTTCGTATTTGTGTTCACAGCTTTACTGTAAGACAACTTGTGGTAATAGAAAAAAAAAAAAAAAAGAACGCAAAAAGATTTCTAAGTTACTCACCATGGAGACAACGGGTGGCGGAGGATTTCCGTTTCTGAGAGCCGCCGTTTGCTGACTCGCCGCGGGGTTCAGGTTGTCCTTGGCCTGCTGCATGGGATCCGGCTGATGCAGAGGCTGCTGCGCTTGCTGTTGCTGTTGTTGTTGTTGGTGTTGCTGCAGACCACCGATGCCTGCTTGAGGACTACCAAGACCTGCGGGTGCACTGTCTGGCGTGCTGACTTGTCGAGCGATTTTTCGATAACTCTGTAAATTTGAGAATAGAAAAATTTTTTATTTCAATATTAGTCCTCTCATCTCGTTCGTAAATTTTAAATATGTATATCAATATAAATATAGGATTTTATTGAAATTTCAAATAAATTTATTCAAAGCGTTAACTTTTACAAGTATTAAATTGAAAACAATAAATTTAATCGGACATCATCTTAGAAACTACGCAATAAATAATAAGAAACTACACATATTAAAAACTACATTTCTTACTGGCATCTTACTCTAAGATAAAAATTACAGTAAATCAACGCTAGAAGTCTGAACAAAAAGGAATGTTTTTCTACGTGGGAGAGTTGCATCGAATAATTTCTAATACTGTGTTTCATCTTCGTACCATCACGACACAAACTAGAAATGACGTATACATATATTTATCTTCGGAAATGAAGGAAGAAAAGGATGCTGGTACGAGAACTGAGTATACGCTGGTGTGACCCTAATGCTAAAAATAGCTACATGGCCTAAGTAGGCCGAGGCGGCTGAAACTGTTTCCATAGTCCAACTGGTTGAACGAACATCGTCGTTCCTACTAAAGCATGACCCCTTCCCCTTTCTTCTAGTTCTTTTTCTTCTCCTTCTTCTTCCTTCTCCTAATTTTCATTCTTCGTTTCGTAAATTTTATGATCATGACGGAGGTCGCGATACTCGTCAAAATCAAAACTATATCGCATACATTGTAAACCGAATCATTAATATAATTAAAATTCATTATAATTTCTTTTCATTTGTTCCTCACAAAGAAAAAAAAACCCCCACCATATGGATGCAACTTTTTTATCCCGAAAAAAGTTCCACTTTTATCTAATCGTTACATTTAAAATGAGTAATCAATTATAAGCGTCGTTCAAATAGATATTTGTCTGTTTAACAACGTAATAGAAGAATGTGATAAACTACTAAAATATAGTTTGAAAAAGATGGAACAAAATCGATGATAATCTTACCTTGAATAGAATATGGAACCTAGTTTATATAATAACGTGCATGCATATAATTATATAAGCTCATTATCTCGTGAAGGAAACATTATTTATTCCGATATTAATAATACGATCGCAGTACAGTCGCGAAGGTATATGAAAATATGGCTTCGAACTAACGGTGAGAAACACATCAACATAACATATATGTAGAAATCGACAGCTATTAATTTTCTCTCGCACGTGCATCATACAAGTTTTCGATCTTACCCTCTCCTCTCTTTCATTCTCAACTCCGTGTATTTTACGATAGAGTACACAACTCACAAATACGAAGACTGCATATTGGATTTATAAATAGGCAAGGTCTTGGGCCCACGCTAAGCCCACAGGAGAGAATCGTATTTGCCTACCGATTGCTCTGTCACCCGCTGAGATATTTTATTTACATAAATCGAGTTGCGACGTATGACCGGACATGCTCGATCATTTCAATATATATATATATATATATATATATATATATATATATAAAAATATAATATGTCATTAAGAAATATCTCACGAAAAGAACAAGCTACGGTTTAACTAAGTAAATATAATTAAAAATTGATCCATTAATCTTTGGTCGTAATTTATAAAAAAAAAAAAAACAAGAAATTTAAATAAAAATAAATGACAGATATAATAATAGAATAGGATTCATTATATCGTCGTAACGAACTGACACAACTTCTTTTCACACTATCTTCGAATAGCAGCCTCAACTTCACAGACTCATCCGTTTGTTATGCGATTGATGCGATTGGAATGACGAATAATTTAAAAATGACACACGTTCACTACCTTGGAGTCCATGTTCTTTCACGGTAAATCGACTTCTTGAAAATCTCGACGCTTTCTCTCTCTCTTTCTCTCTTTTTCTCTTTCTCTTTTTTTTTCTTTTTCTCTTTCTCTCTCTCTCTCTCTCTTTTTCTCCCGTCGTCTTTTATCGCGAACTTTAATCGGTGCTTTTTCAAGCCAGCCAAAGTTATAAATAGTCTTTCCTTATTCCCTGCTCTCAAACCGTCACGTGAAAGGCAGCCTTCCAAACGAGATGAAAACTTTCTTTATCGAAATGAATTAAACTTCGTTGTCGTCGTTGTTGTTGTTATTATTATCATAGAATTTCGCGGGACGTGATCACATAAAAATAATGATAAATAATGTACCGACCTATAAAACTTGTCGTCGAATTAAACTGACATCTTATTTAATGAAATATGTTTTGTAAAATGAAATATAATATCGATACGACTAAGCATTACGGGAACAGTAACTCGGTCGGATTTGACTTATCGTGCGATTACGATGGGCAGGAAAGTCATTATTTGTTTTCTACCGATAAAAGAATGATACCGAATGGAGGAAGGAGAAGCAATTTATGGGAGACATTACGAAACGACGCGACGCAATATTTTATTGTCCATACCCAGCTATATAACTCGCGTAAATGTAATTTTTTTCACTGTCTCTCTCTCTCTCTCTCTCTCTCTCTCTCTCTCTCTCTCTCTCTCTTTATACAAACACACACACATACACACACATATACATATATCTTTCTTTTTCACCCCCACCAGATCACTAACTTTTACTTCTTAACAGCAAAAAAGAAGACTCAATGGACTTGTCGCGAATTGTACATTAAATACTCATCGATCTCCCCCGTCGAAGATGAGTATCGACGAATGACACAAACGACGTTACTCAACGTAGTCGTGGTAAAAGCTCAAACCTTCGGTTTGTCCTTGTCTCATACGAGGGACAATGACCACAGGCTGAACTCTAGCCGGTTATTACCACCATAATTTCATCGATTATTCGTATATACCTCGCTGTAGAGAATTCTTAAGAATATTCTTCCTACGTACCCGAATGTAATTTCATCTATACGAAGGTTATCTTTTTGTTTATCTTATGAATGTAATACTTAAATTATTTTCCATAAAATTCTACACACGTTTCAAATCTCATATAGTATAGCATTCGTTCGTAAATCATTAAGAAATTTTACTTTTCAAAATATCATAAAAATTTCATAATCATGATCCTGGAAGAATTAGAGCTGAGTTTTCTTAAATCATTCGTTTTTTCTTTTCTTTTTTTTTCTGTTTCTTTTTTTTTTTTTCAAGACAAAATGGAAAAATAAAAAAAGAAGGATGCCTCAAAGCGGAGCACCTTTTGGCCATTTCATTTAAAACAACGCGACGCACAGGTTCGTTCATTTTTCTAACGGCCACGGAGTACAGCGCGCTATAACGACCGACGTGCATGCTCGTTTACGAGCTCATTTTTCGGACGATCTCGTCGGAAATAAATCCGCTGGAGGCCGTAGAAAAACTCATGCGAGGCAAAAAGAGAGAGAAAGAGAGAGAGAGAGAGAGAGAGAGAGAGAGAGAAAGAGGGAGAAAAAAAGAAGAAAAAAGGGACTTCTCTCTTCTTTGTCCAAACCGCGTAGACAGCAACGGCTCTTTAATGGCAAAGACAAGCAAAAGCGCATCCTGTTTTTAATGACCGAACTTGAGCGTGGAAATTCATTAAATCATTTTTTCTTTCTGCTTACTTTTTTTTTTTTTCTTCTTTTAATAAATCTAATCGTACAACGTATTTTTATTTGTCTTTCTTACCATCGCATAATAAGTTTGCAACAACAATTAAATTATTTGTTAAATATTTGTCATCGAATCTTACGTTGTTACTTGTTTCCTTTTTTTTCTCTTTCTTTTTTTTTTCTTTTTCTTTTTTCAATCCGTAAATACCAAAAACGAATATAAAACAGTGATAGATCGGTTTTGATTTATGATTTTGTTAATAAGATTGATCCCCCATTATATTGCGTATCCATAAATCACAGAAATAAATCGACGAATAAACGATCTATTGCGCATAATGATCATTAAAAAGGATGGTTTAAGCGGATGGTCGAACTTTCAAGGATAAATCCGTCATAACGTACATATATATGTTTCTATAGATATGTGCCTGTAGATGTATATCACAATCCTGCCAACAATGGAGATCGAAATTACGCGGAAGCCGAAGTCGATGGTACCTAACGAGCATGGTTATTGAAAAGATAATGCGTTCTCTTATTTCGTTCCTTTTTAAATCGCGAACGATTCGCTTCGTCATGAGGATATTTATACCAGGGTGTCTTACGCTTCCCTGAGTACCTTTTCAAAATTTAAAAATCGCATTACATACGGTTAATGATTTTATATATCTCAGAAAATAGGGACAATGATAGTTCAGCCATTTTATTGCTTCTATCGTTGGTAGTTCATTGGTAAATCACATTGATCCAATTCTCTCTCTTTCTCTTTCTCTCCCTCTCTCTCTCTCTCACTCACTCTCTCTCTCTCTCTCTTTCTTTTCCTTTCTTTGTAAAAGAAAATATCTTCTCTTTTACTACATGTCGATTGAAAAATTTATCTTTCAATATTCTCGAACATATTGAGTACTAGATCCATTTTCATCAAAAACAAGATGACGGGTTCTTTTGAAACGTCGATCATCGTTGAGAAAATATAATACATGTCATAATGGATCATTTTCCTTTTCATTTTCCTTTTCGAAAAATTTTTCCTCTTCTATCGGCAGGTAAAAATACATGACGTGGAATCTATGGCCGAGAGTTTCGTGGCTACCGGTTAGAAAGGGAATCCATTACGCAAGAGAACCACGTGGTCGATCACGTGGCCAATTATTCGGACGTTAATGTCTGCCACTGACGATCGTTCCACGACTTACTACAACAGTGCTTTGTTAGGATGCACCCTAACCCTAAGCTTAACGCACGTGAAAGCAAATATCCTTAGATATAGTAAAGCGCGGGAAATACAAATCTGTGGGCAGAACTTATAATTAATTAAGTGAGTATTCCAATTAATCTAATAATGTATAAACGAAAAAAAAAATCAAAGCAATTTTACCAAGCAATTTCAAAATATATAACGTAATACAAATTTCAATTTTTGTGAATGATTCTCGTGAAAAGGAAACACATAGATGACTGTTCGTCAATGTTAAAAACTTAAAGGCACGCATGGGACCGATATAAATACCCATCCAGGATCGGCCATACGCTTACAGCCCCTACTCTCATAAAATGTCGGTTAATTATATATGGCGTCTTTCGTTTTGTATTCCCGTGGAGATTCAAGGTCCATCTCGTCTATTCCTGACGAAATTTTGTTTAGCTATCGTAAGATAGTATGTGGAAATATGTAGGAAGAAATGAGAGAGAGAGAGAGAGAGAAAGAGAGAGAGAGAGAGAGAGAGAAATAAACAGAACAGATAAAAATACATATAAAGAAAAAGAGAAAGAGAAAGTAACTCGAAGGGAAAAAAAAGAAATGAAAAGAAAGATATATTAACCATAGTAATAGCAACGTGTCAATTCATGAGAGCGTTGAAACGCGTGGCCTCTGGGCAACGACCGCTCTCTAGCCGCCGATTTCAGCTTACCTCCGGTCATTCCACTCGCGATGATTCACATTCCGTCGATTTAAGCCAAAACGAGCTTCACCGGCTCCCTCTATATCTTTCTCTCTCACTCTCTTCCCTCTTTTTGCGCGCCAAACGCACGCACTTTTTGAAATATACTTTAACGCACGTAACTCGTACGTGACGTGTTATCAAATTGTATCTTTGAAATAATTTTTCCTTAACCCAAGAACGAACGAACGAACGAACGAACGAACGAACGAACATGCGTTATATCGTCATTATAGAAACCTTTAAGTCCCATTCATAATCATCAACAGATATTTTGCGAGGCGACTCGCTTTAGCAACAGTACAGAGAGAATACGAGACTTGACCTGAATTCCGCGATAGAGCGGTTACGCAACCAACGAAGTTTCGCGCGAGTGTTTCGCGTTTGGCTTCGATAAAGGAAAAAAGAAACGAGAAAGAAAGAGATAGAAGAACGTCGGAGAAGAGAAAAAAAAAGAAAGAAAGAAAGAAAGAAAGAAAGAAAAAACAAAATTGTCGACGTTAGAGGGTAGAATGAAGAAAAGGGATGAGATAAATGGCTGGGGATTATTTTTATTTAAAAAAAAAAAAAAAAAAAAAAAAAAGAAAAAAAAATCGAGAGTAGGGCCATCTCGTGCGATGGTTGAAGCTTCAATAAACCGAGATGTTTTCGAGCGTGAAAACGGAAGGGAAGCTTCGTTAAGAGGTGTAGTAAACAACATGTGAACGATGTCGGCTGTGTAACGCTGATCAACGCGCGGTTTTTTCTTCTCCCGGTCGATTTGAAATAATTTCTTTTCATCGTGTTTCATGCTCCAAATAGCAATTAATCAAAATTGCATTGAAAAACTCGGATACGTTTAAAAAAAAAAGAACAAACATGAAAGTTATGACCGATGAATGTTACGATAGATTTAATTGAGAATCTATCCGAAGAATCTAATAAATAATCTATACAAATAAAACGCAATATCTCTTGATCGTATTTACATATATTCATAACAATAAATATAACATAGTATTTGTAATCGGGTAAAATTTTAGACGAAGTTCTTGATTTTCCGCGTCTTACGATTGAAGAACCGGCGGATGCCGTTCGAACGACTTCAAGCGCGTCGCTTGAGATTTTCCGTACAAAGTGGGACGATTTTCCCTTTCTTAAAAATACTTTTCTCGTTTTAAAACAATTTTATCATTGACTTCTTCATTTCTTCTTCAAGGATATATCGTATTAACGTATTCATTGTAATACAGCCCATTAAGATTTCCCGCCCATTCAATTCTTTCTCGTTATTTGATCTATGTCAATTAAAGAAAAAGATCAAAAATTTATACAATTTGATATAAAAAGGTGTCAATTTCGTTCCCAGATATATCTGATTACGAGTCAGTATCCTTTCATCATTCTGCTCCATCGAGAAAAAGATCGACGAAGATCGACGAAATCACGTGTAACGATATATTATTCCGAATAGAAATAATAGAGGAAAAATAAAAGAGAAAAAGCCTACCTTTTCTCGTTCTCGTTCAAATAAAAAATAACAAAATTTCACTTTGTTCTTCGAAATATTCTCGCGAAATATAAAGATATGGATCTCTTATTATCTATCTCTCTTTCTCTTTCTTCCTTTTTGAAGAATGAGCTTCATGTACACTGACCACCGATAAAAATCGATCGTGGCTAGTCGACGAGCACCCACACACACTCGCGGATCGTTCACCGCCAAAAAACAGCCGCGGGACTGTTCTCTATCTCCTCGTTTCTCTTCGTCGATCTTTTCCCCTTTCCCCACCACTCCCAGCACTCCCACTCCAAGCCTTCTCCTCTCCTCGGGAGAACCTTCCAATGCACGTTAAGCGCACACTCACACGTTCTATCTTCCTTCTTCCACGCGTTCCAACATTTCGACTATGTACTTTCTATCTTCGTCTCTCTTTCTCGATTTTAGCGCTCATGACGCGCGTCGAGATTCTCGTATTCTCCGCGCCACACCCAAATCGTCCAAGAAAATAGTCCGGACAACGTCAAGGAGACGAGAAAAATAAGATACAAGAAGGAGGAGAAACTTTTTTGTATTACCCGCGCGCGTTTTGACTCGAACGGAAATCGACCTCCCGCGCTGACGCTGCGGGTCTCTATCTATCTCTATCTATCTATCTATCTATCTATCTATCTCTGTCTCTGTCTCTCTCCCTTTCTCTATCTCTTGCTTCCCCCTCCCCCATCTCTCTGTCACTCTCTCTCTCTCTCTCCCTCTATCTCTCTCTCTCTCTCTCTCTCTCTCTCTCTCTCTCTCACTCTCTCTCTCTCACGTTACACGTGAGGTTGCAAGAAAGTGAAAAAAAAAAGAAAAAAAAAAAAGAAAAAAAGAAAAAAAAAGAAGAAAAAGGTAAAAAAGGAAAACGTAGACCGTCTTAGATAATATTTCTGCTCCGTTTACCTTTTTTCTTTGCTTCTTTTGTTTTTCTATATATTTCAGTAGATATCTTCCCGCGCTATTTTCCCCCTCTATTCGTGACTTTACAAAGGTATACTATATACTCGCGCTTAGTACGGACACGGTCACGTCGTTCTCGGCCACACAAAGCTAGCCACTAGAGTAGCGTCAAGTGCGCGCCTCCGCGTTGCTTCTTCACCGAGCTATAACCTCGCGTCACGCGCGCCTCGGAAACGTTCGTGCCTTTTCGTGTCGCTAACCTTTCGCTCTCCCTCGCACCGGACTCCCCATCGTCTTTCTCCGTTCAGCCTTCTCCCCACCATTAAACCTCTACTCCCGCTGACTGCAATCCCCCACTCCTTTATCACCTCCTCCACCATCTCCTCCTCATCCTCATCCAGCATGACTCCCACTTCTCCAGAATACTCTCTTTTACCTACACACACCCTAGCTTTTCGTTTCTTCCGATATATACAGTGGCATGCAAAAATCACTGTATTTCAATTAATGTTTTCGATTAAAAAAAAAAAACAAAAAAAAAAAAAAAAAAAAGAAAAGAAATTACAACGACATCTTCCTATTAGATTTTTAACAGTCTACTCTCTATTCATTAAAATTGGAGAAAAAATGTATTAGCTAAAAATTTACTCCATTTTTTTTGTTTTTTTTTTTTTTTTTTTTTTTTTTTTTGACTTTTCTTTTCCATGATATAGCCAATAGCCTAACTAGCTGGCAAACTTTTGCGCGCCACTGTAAACATCTCCTCAGTGAAGGTTGGTATTCTAGACACAACGACTCGCGCTTCTCTATCCCCTCTCAGCAACGTTTCCTCTTGGATAGTCCTCGCCATCTCACCCCGCATCATCCAGCCACAGCTTCGAAGGGACGCGGTCGAAACCCTCTCTCTTCTCTCTGCTTTCAACCTACTACTACTATACCCCTCTACCCGGTCGTCATTTCTCCCCACTATCATCCACCTATACCCATGCTCCCACTCCTTCCGTTTCCGCGAGAGACGCATCGATGTCGACCGTCTCCGACTCTTACGTTCCCGACGACAATACTTACGGACGGCATCAATCTTTCTTTGTGAATGTTGTTGTTGTTATTGTTGTTGTTGTTGTTGTTGTTGTTGTCATCGTTGTCGTTGTCAATCGTTCTAAGCGCACTTTTAGAAAACACCTTAGGATCTTTACGATCATATTTCTTTCAATGGGTTTCAAGATTTTTTTCGATTGCATTCTTTGCGATCAAAAATTGTATTTAGATAAGATTTCTCTTTTATGATTAAAATGATAAAAAAATCATTTTCATGCTGATCGTAAACAATTAATAATGAAAAAGTTAGGATCAAAATAGTTTATCTTTAAAATAAATATGTAATATCGTTTGTATCCAGTCTGATAGTAGTTTTATTGAGTAGCAAGAAATGAAATGTAAAGTGATAAGACGTGATCTTGAGGGACGATAAAATTTTCCTTCCCATTCTAATACCTTCCCTTCCTATCTCATTCTCTTAAGTGGCTCGCTTTCCGTGACTGGAATATACGGAGGTAAAGGATCGAACCGGATATCCTTCAAACGAGATGATTCCTCGGGACTTCGTTTATTAACGTCGCTGCAACAAGTTGCCGAGCGCGTTGCCACTGGCGAATAACACCCTTTTAGCTGCTCTCGAATTCGCTCTGTGCTAACCCTCTTTCTAGGAAACCGAGTAACCCTTTAGTGGCTAGTCGTTCACCTCTACAAAGTAATGTACCTATATATCGCTTGGAGTAATTCTTCAAAGTAGATAATATTTCGAGCAAGTCTTTAGAGAAAAGTGAGATTATCTTTGAAAAAGTAAAAAAAAAAAAATAAAAAAAAATAAAAAAAAAGAGAAAAAATTTCTATCGTACTTTTTATTTGCTAGTCATTACCAAGAAAGGACTTTTTAAGAATTCAATTAACATTTCATTCATCAACAATTCACATTGTGAAATCTATCAGCATTATTTTAGTTTTTCGATTACAAAAGAGTACGATCATGATCTTTGATCCTGATATATGCATACATATATAATTTTTATACAGACATAAAGAAGTATTAACATTGAATCACAATTATCCATTATTCTAGGAATTGAATCTAGCGTATTTGCGCGTATTTATTGCATATTAGGCACGATGATAAAGATTTTAGATAAAAGATAAAGATTTCAGATAAAGATAATAAAATTTCAAACAATTGGAATGTATAAGAAAAATTATGAGTATTAATAAAAAAATAGGGACTTTATTTATCTTTGGTGACGCTGTGAGCGGAATGAAAAAGCGCCGAAATTATCTTATCTATACGTCAATAGATTAGATAACTGGAAGGCCCCGGAGCGGTCCCTGAACGAAACTCAATTAAGTTTTTTTGAATTTTCTTTTTCTTCTTTTTCCTTTAAGATGATGAATGTAAACGAGAGATTTGAGAGAATAGTTAGAAAGGTCATAGGTTACTACTATTTGGATAGGAAAGATAGGAAATATGTATGTAGGTGGGAGATTCGACGATGTTATAAAGGATGATAAACGGTGAACGGATTTTCGATAACGGGTGGAAACTTAATGGTTCGCAATTTATGATGTCATCGGTTGGTAATTAAAATCTCATTAATCGTTCGCGAATGAGGGAGATAGGCAGAGAGAAGAAGAGGAAGAGACAGATTTTGTAACATAAATGCCTCTAAATTTACTCGATAATAGATATCGGTTGTGATAAGCAATCATTTAACTTTTTTCTCTTCTTTTCTGAATACACCATAACGCAGCAGACAAAAAAAAATTTCATTGACGTTTATTTAAAAATTTCATTTTAGGAAAATTTCAAGAAAAAGATAGAAAAAGGATATTAATAATTTTATTTAAAATTCAAACAATCAATATTTGTCGGTAGATTTATCTCCGTTTTTCGTCAGAGGAGCCCATAAAGCGACACATTGTTCACGAGTTCAAGATGGCGTGGTCCAACCCACCTCTACCGTTTCTACTCAACCACCCCGTTGTCGTTCACCCTTCTCAACCCCCTCTTATACCTGCCTAATGCAATTTAACTCCCGTCGACACCATGGTGATCGTACGTGTATATCATAACGAGAGAAAGAGAAGAAAAAAAAACAAGATCACTATATATCTTTAGGATACTCCCATTAGATGTTCATAACTTTCCTTAGGGCTAATGCATTTAATTAATTCAATAGGTTATACCAGAGATTTAAAACAGAAAATATTATTAGAATTTTTAATTTTTAAACTTAATTAAAAATTCTTTTAACCCTTTATATTTGATATAAATGAATGAATAATAATTTTGTCATTAACGCCTTAACGATCGCATAATTCGCTCAAAAAAACTCTTGCTAACCGACAATTCTCTCATGTATTCTTAACCATTTTTCGTTCATTCGAAATACTCTTACATACATGTGTGTGTGTTATTTTTTCAGTGAATATTTTTTCAGTATAATTCTTATAATTTTACTCAACATAGGTAATAGTTACCACTAAAAATATCACTGTCCTAAAGTATATTAATGTATATAATTATAGATAAGAAAAAACCCCACTTAATAAGCTTCCGGCCATAAGTTATATTGACAAATGACAAATATGGTATCAGCGAATATCAAAATGTTAAAATAATATTTATACGTAATAGGGCAAAAAACTTTTCATAGAAACTAACATGTCACGACAGACCTTTATCGATTAGCAGATGTCTTGTTACCTGATATATGAAAAAAGAAAATGAAAAAAAAAAAAAAAAGGAAAGGAAAAGAAAAGAAAAAAAAGTAAAATAACACTTCGTCACGAAAGTGTTCGAATGATATAGGTACTAGTACATATGTATGTATATACACTATTTCTTCGCAGGAATCGATAGACCAACCGGTAAAAAAACCAAAGAAATCGTTAAATTCTGAATGCGCTAAACTCCTTTATATATATTTCTTAGATAAAAAAATATTTTATTTATTTTTATTTCCTTATTATTTTTAAGCTATTGAATAAAAAAAAAAAAAAAAATATGAATTATATTCATTATACTTTTGAATCGTATAAAATTTTATTCACTTTATAACCCTTTATATATTAATTAACTATGCGTATTTAAAATATATGCTGTCGGCGATACAACTACAATGAATAATAAGTAGAAAATATATTTAATGATAAACTGTAAATGAAGAGTATTTAAGATGATCAAATAGTAATGCTTAAATCAAGAACATAAAAAAGTGTTGATAGCTTCGTAGAGATTTAGTTAGGAAATGCAATGAGATAGCCGGAGTATAGTTGCAGGTTTAACCACTAGGAGGCTTAAGCAGGACAATTTTAAACATGGCGGTGGAGCGCAGACAGGCGCACTACACGTCGATCAATACCATCTTGCTTAATATCAGTTCTCAAACTCTGTACAGCCACGTCCAAGAGATTTACGAGAAACAAATCGACGTTAGCTCATAAATTTTTCATTATATTCTTTTTAAGAATTTTAATTCTTTTTTTCTTTTCTTTTTTTTCAAAATCCAATAGCGCACATTCAAAATTTTTCATTTCCACCATTTTGAAGACACAAGAGTAATTTTGTTATATTTAAAATATAATATTTCATTATTTAAAATATAACATTTGTGAAAAATTTATGCAATCGAAAAATCAAGTATTAGAATAATTTAAAAAGTTCAAAAATAGTTTAAATCAAAAGTAAAAGTAAATGTATCTATATAGATAAATTCATGTTGTTTGTGTTTTTACAAAATATAATAAAAAATATATGGTAAAAATAAGGAACGCTATAAAAACAGACTTCTGAAAAGGGCGACGAAGGGAGGAGGTGATATGGTAGTACGATTGTAGAGAAGAAAAATCGCTTAAAAGCATGTTTCCTGAACAGCATCGTTTACGGAATCGCACTTTGCGCATTGCCTTTTTTATCTTTCCGTCTCGCCTTTTTCTCCCTCTCAGACGATCTCTTTTTTTACGTCGCGCCACCATCTCTTGTTTTCAAAGCTCGCGAATGAGATCGCACAGAGCTTTGCTCGATTAAAAATTTTTCTTTCGCACATTTTGAAATACTATATTCTCTTTTTTGTCTCTTTTCTTGTAGATACATATATATCACTATGAGGAAACAGTCCTCTTGTTATATATTATGGTACTTAAAATTACAAAAGTTTTTACTAGATATAATTCATTCTTTCTGGGAACAGTCGGGGTAAACTTGACAAAAATTAGTACTTCAAAAATAGATCTCATGATATTTAAAATGCATGGATTATTTTTTATAAAACTTTAAATTTCATATAACTGCAATTTTTTTCACGTAAATAAAATATTTTATTTTCAAAAAGAAATATATATAAATGAAAATATTTTACTCACCCTCGTAGTACCTTTCCCTCGACCTCTTCCTCTTTCCCTGAACGCTCCCTCGCCTGTCTGTAGGTGATATAGGTGCTGAAAAACAATAAGACGAGCCTAATTAATACGACGTTCTCGAATGATCCTGTTTCTGTGACATCACGTACAGTTGCCTTTTAGATCATTATCGTTAAAACGTACTATCGTAAAATCAAGGCAACCATATCGCCTCAATTGATCTCGTTAAGTCCAATAGAACCAGTAATAAAAGTATAGTCTTCCAGGGCCAACGCATTAGATTAGCTCTTAACCGAGAAAGTACTTTAAATTAGCATGTATGTATATTGAGAAAAAAGTAGATTATAAGAATTAAAGTTCTTCTGTAATCTTCGTGAACTTCGCCATTAATTATAATCTTCACTTTGTTGATCATAGCAATGTAGAAGAAAATAGTTTTTTACTATCTTGTAAATAGTCCTCTAATAGCATAATATGCTGTATAGTGCGTCATGCGCCTTTACCTTTTGAAATTAAGGCAGTTCTCACGTAATATACTAATACTCGGTCGATAAAAATAACGATTCACTCATAAAACATGTCAGTCGTCAATAAATATTGAAAATATTTATTAAAAAACAAAAAAATATATTTAAAAAAATATATTTTAATGACATGTTCTTTTGGAAATAATTATTTCATTTTAAAATTTGTGACTTTTTTCTATATATTGATGTCACTATTACAGAAATCTACATTATCGTCTCTGCTAAAACAAAGTATCATACCGACGTACTAATATATCAGTAGATGGCGCAAAACGACATCGACCATCGGACGTAACATTTATTAGCCTTAGTAAAGTTTTTCAATGTTTGTAGAACTGAAACTTCCTTACCGACGTAGCCAGCAAAAGATAATCCTCCACTTAATAGGAACGAAGTACTCAAGCGCAGGCGCTCACGAAATAAAACAAAATTGATTTTTTTTTGCCCGTTACTCCTAAAATTAAATTACTTTCAGCGATAATGAAAGACCTTCAGGTTGCATTTACGTGAGGACCATAAAATATTTAAAGTTATTTTCGTTCGATTTATTCTTAATTAAATTAATTTATAAACCTCCCGAATATCATAAACATTTTTGATCTTTTAATTAAGCGATCAAAATGTATTTCAAAGGAATAACAATTACATCACGATAAAACATATTGATAAGAAAGAACGAAAAAGTAAATATTTCTGACACACATGAAGATATCGAAGATAAAACGTAAAATTCTATACATTTTAACGGGCATCATCAGCTAGTATAAGAAAAAATGAGAAATAATCAATAAGATAAAAGGGAAAGAGAGATAGATAGAAAGAGAGAGAAAACGTATGTCATGAAGGTGGCACCCCGAGCGAGTGAACATCGAGGTCCAAGGTAGGCGGAAAATTAAACGTCCCCTTCTTCGCGGCATACGCGTGGACGATTATGGTCTAATTCCCTTATACACGCATTCCTACCAACCTACCTTACCTACCAACCTACCTGCTCTCCTTTAGCGGTCTGTCTTGATGAACTACGGAGGAAAAAGAAGCGTAGTAGTCGGTGCAGTCGATAAGTACACGCTTCAAAGATAGGGGTGTGTCCCTGTATAATACTCTCCCGCTTTTTCCCTTCTCTCTTTTCCTCTTTCCTTCCTTCTCTACGTCTCTCTCTCTCTCTCTCTCTCTCTCTCTTTCTCTCTTTCTATATATCTCTTTCACTTTTTCTCCCTTCACACACCCCCATGCCACCTTTTTCGCACATCTTTCTCTCTTCTGTGTACCTTCTCTTCTACTACCTCTACCACCCCTCCGATTGCTATTCCTCTGCGTTGAAAAGAATGCAGAAGAAGAAGAATGACTGGTGCATGTACATGTCTATATGTATGTGTGTGTATTTGTGTCTATGGGGGGAGAGAGAGAGAGAGAGAGAGAGAGAGAGAGAAAAGATATGAGAGAGAAAGGTAAGCAAGGCAAATGTCAATATCGACGATGCATCGCTGAAAGAGCCGCACTTGGGGCGGGAATGAGGGCGTAATTAATCGTGAAAGCAAAGAAATTCTCTCTTTGTCCTTTTCCTGACGCACATAACTCGTCTTCCACCCCTCGAGTGATGCCACGACGGTAGGAATTCCACGGTGCGAATAGATGCGCTAAACCCACGGCATCATCGATAAGGCGATTTCAATCTCTACGAAAGGAAAATTGTTTAACATTTCTTCCGTTCTTTATTTTTTTTTCTTTTTTTTTTTTTTTTTATTTTTACTTTCATATCTTTCCTGAAACCTCCCGAACCGAAAAAAAGTATCTATCGGAATTTCGGAACTGACGAATTTTAAATTGTGTAAACATTTCCCGCGCTTTTTTCTCAGTTGGTAATGCAGAAAAAGAATTATAATCAACGATAAATTAAATTTGAAATTTTTACTTAGGAAGAAATTTAGGTTTACTTAGTTACTCACAAGACTCGGTTTAATTTTCGGAATTCTCAGGACACTTCCACAGTGGAGGAACGACATTTTTCGTTCGCTTTATGCGTATGCGTGATTCCCCCTTCTCCTCTGCCAGATCTTTGTCCCTCCCAGGTCTTCACCACCGATCGTCTCTTTCTCCTATGAATTATTTAAAAAACGCCGCGTCGAAACGCGTGCCGCGCCTGCCAAACTGGTCCGACGACACTATCTCAACGTCGGGATCTTAAAAAATACGAACGATTTTTGCCACGTCCTGGCCGTCTCTCATCCTCGGAATTTTGCGCCTACCGCAAACAACGCTCTCACTTTTTTTCCTTTATGAACCAATATTCTCTTTTTATGCAAAACAATTCTCTATAGGTTATGAAAAATCAATATTGTATTCTTGAAAATATCAGCCAGAATAACAAATTTACAAATAATTTTATGGAAATGCAAATAAATGCACTTTTGTATTCGATTCTTAAAAATGATCTTATCGAATAACATACAAAGAAATTGATATCGATCAGTGATGATCTATGTAATAAGAAGGACGTTAATTAACATTTGAGGATCTTGATCGATAATGATTTTCTTTCTGAAGGAACATTTACTTGAAACCTTTTTATGGTTTCCTATTAGTAAGATAGGCTCGTTATTCGAAAAATTAACCATTCAAGATCTTCATAGGATCGACCGATCTAGATCGAGTAATTAGAAGCACGCGCGACGCCTCACCGGCAGCTGTCAGCGATCCGACGATAAGCTAATTCAAATATTTCGAATATAGCTTCGCTACCTCATAACTATAAGCAGGCAGATGCGAATTTCACGATAAGGAGAAAAAGGCTGCTGAAGTTGATACAAAATATATGTTCCTGTTAAAATTAAAGTTTGCCATCAAAGATGATATTGTATTTGTCGTTTTTTCCTTTTTGCGAAGACACGTTTGATCAAAGGAAAGAATCACATTGACCACTTTGACGGGAGTGGGAGTGTCGTTTGGAACATGTAGTGGGAGGAGGCGAATAGGAGTGAATGAGAAAGAATGTAAAATAAAAAAATTCCGGATTTCCGTAGAGGCCGCCGTTCGTACTTCTCGCGCACAGCCAATGAAAGGATTCGCTAGTGTCGCGTCGTCGAACGTCCTTCTCTTTACTCCCCCTCTTTTCTCTCTCTTTCTCTCTCTCTCTCTCTCTCTCTTTCTCTCTCTCTCTCTCTCTTTCTCTCTCTTTTCCTTGCTTTGTGTTGAACGTATCCGTTGTATACACTATGTCCCGAATAGCGTGCACGCGATAAAAGTGTCAAACGCATCGTGTGGGTTCCTTTCGACTTTGCCAAAAAGCTCATGCTTGTTCAATGATCGAAACAAATAGACTTCTATATGAATTATTATTAAAATAATTTTATTATGAAAGTAAAATCCCTGAATCATATGTTCTACTCTCATCAGCTGATCAAATTAGTTGCGGCCAGGTTTTTTTTTTTTCATCACATAATAAAATTAGGATCTGTCATATTCTTTAACACAGTAAAGCTCCTTGACGATAACTGATTCCAACTTCCTTTCGATCCGTTTATAATGGCAACCGACGGCGGTATCTGCGGTTAGCACAATTTCGGTTACACGTAAAAAAACTCAGTATAATCACAGTGCGAACACGCACCAGGTAAAAGAGAAACGGTTAACTTGCGGTAGGATTTTTTCTTGGGAATGAACAAAGTTTCAGAATTTTATTGTGTTTCCTAAAAACGTGTATGTGATCGTCCTCAAAGTTATCAAATTAATTTAATACCCTTGTGACAAGAGTACTGTTTCAGAAAATTAAAAATATACCATAGTTTTCGCTCAACACATTACAGTATTCTTCCACGTTGTTCCACTGTCATACTATTTGATAAAGCGAACTAATCGCAAAAATTGCGAAATATGAAAAAATTTCAAATGACATAATAAAACCGAAATATATTTATATCTTATACGAAGATCTCTCTTACTTTCGCTTAGCTGACTTTAATTTCGACAAACCATTTTCACTCTACGACAGATGGCCGGCGGCCGAACGAGCCGTTGCACCCATTAGAAGTGCGACGGTTGAAAATGGTATATCCGAAGGACAGGTTGTTGAACGCGCGCCATATGAAAACTTGGAATCACCTTTAAACGATAAAACGCTAAGTGATTGATTAATCGAAATGTCTAAAAATATATTTTAAATTCCTAATTTCTATATGTTTGGTATGATCAAAATTAAGCACCAAGAAATATTACTAACATTGTAGATGATAAGGATCAATAAAAAAAAAAAAAAGGTACGATATGAAAACAAGAGAAGTTATTGAATCATTAAAAAAAAAGTCAGAACATTGTTCAAGTAATATGGAAAAATTAATAACGATTCAGTCGTTCCAATCGATACGATTCAAAATAAAGGATCCAAAACTTGTCTTTCTGCTGAAAATGCTGATTTGGGGGAATCGCGACGAATCGATTCTATTGCTCGCCTAGACTCGTGCACCGTAACGTCGAGTAAAGAAAAGGTCATAACTTCAGATTATCCCCGCATCGCTGAACAAAATTGATGATCTATTCGTTACAGATATTTGGCTTTCCAAAATTATTCTGGAAGCGTAGCGCAAAAGTAGGTATTTTCTTTTTTTTTTTTTTTCTTTTTATCTATTTTTACTAGAATATATCGTATAGCCCTCGCAAAACAAATATTATTAATCGAAAAACTTTCGTGTCGTGGTTGATCCCGTGACAATACAATAAATGCGTACTATTATATATTCTATTTAAATTATATTCGTAGAATGAAACGATAATATACATATACGACAATATGACTAATACGCAATGAAAAAATATCATAGGAAGGGAAAATATCAGAGAAAAAAAACAAAAAAAAAAAGAAAGAAGAAAAAAGAGGAAAAAAGAAAAATTTAATCGAACTGGTACGTACCGGTAACAGCCTTAATAATTATTTTTATAACGTTTCCTTGTATACGTCGGGACTTGGCCGACGCGGTCTCGCTTGGGCGCCTCGCAGCTGGCATTCAAACAACCCCGTGACATAAGGGCGTCCCTTCTTACATGTGAACCAAACGATACACATATACCCTACACTGCCGAAGATCGCTGGCTACGCCCTTAAAGCACGCAGGATGCTCGCCTCGCTTTTTCTTCTCCCTCCCCATCCGCCGCTTCACTCCCTCCCCCAATCCCACCATCAACTTCTCTTCTCCTACCACGCTACGAGTCTTCGCTAAGGCCCAAGACTCCGTGTTTACGCCGCTGGAACGTTCCACCTAGTTTCAACGGCAGACCGTATCTATACCCTTTTACTATACAATATACAGAGAAAACTCTCCCTCTATTTACGTCATTATGCTATTTATCGCTTTACCCGCGAGCTTAAAACACGTAGACGTTACTAAATTTTCCTGATGTCCTTCGCTGGACTCGTTAACCGTATACGTGTATATAATAAATAATGTGAGATCGTTACGATAACGCTTAACAAAGTGAGAGTCTTGTCGTTAATTGCGCAAATAATAACACACCAAGTCTTATGTGAAATTCAAAAGGAAATGGAATAGAAATAATAATAATAATTCAAATAAATATAATATATTCTGCAGACAATGATATGTCTTTCTTAAATGATTTTCTTCGTATTGGTATAGATCAAAAGTAAATGTCATTCTCTTAGAATGTTTTATATGTTAAATATAATAACAGCTAAACAGGCTAAAACTTATATCGACATTTTCCCTTTAGTAAATAACATTATGATTTTTTTTTCCAGTACGAATCTAGATTCATACGAATACAGAGAGAAAAGGCAAAGAGCAAGGGTTTATTCTCGTACCAAAACAACCCCGTGGCTAAACATGCGAAGCGCACGAATCGACCCACGGACCCCCTATAGATCGTTTCTTCTTCCTTCCGCGTTTTATCACCAAAAATAGGTATCACACAAATACTTTCTTTCCCTTCTGTCCTTCTTCTTCTTCTGTCCTTTCCCTTTTCCTTGCAATCCCTATTTTCCCATATAATTGACTTTACTATGCAATCTATTTGGATAGTTGGGAATGAAAAAGGAAAAACAATACTATATCCTTAGAAAGCATGTATATATAATATTTAATGTATATACCGTGCCTTGCAGTTCTTAACGCTAATTCATACGAAGTATGAATTAATTTAAAAATATTATAAAATCAGAAATGTATATAATATATATCGTTATACATAATTAATAATGTATAATCGTATACGTCCTGCAATGAATATTCTCTTTCTCATGAAGAAAATAAAAGAAAAGGATTCTTCAAAACAGCAGTTTTCAAGTTTTACAGCCAATAATAGAATATCATTCGACCATTGGGCTCGACCTTCGGTCTCCTTTATTTTATGAAACCCTTCACCCCCTTAGAAATTCGCACGCAAGCTTCTTCGTATGTTCATATACTCGTGAAAGTAGGTAAAGCACGAAGAAAGAGAGGGAGTAAAGAAGAAAAATAGAGAAAAAGAAGGAGAGAGAGAGAGAGAGAGAGAGAGAAGAGGAGGGAGGGGGAGGGGAGAGGAAGAGAGAGAGACGATCGAGAATTGCGTGGAAAAAGGGAAGAGTGGGGGAAGCGTGTGACTCGATGGGCAGGTGTAAGTAAGGTGCCTTTAAAACAGAAGGGGAATACTTAATATCCTTCTACGTCAGGTGCTATTTATGAGGAAGAAATTACGTTAAATTATTAGGAACAGCCCGTCGTAATTTCTTTATTCAGTGAAAACTTATTCGTGACGTACGAGAATAACGAGAACATATTCACCAGAACTGAGTCGTTAAGATAAGAAGTACTTCGATTGGTTGTTAATTTCTTTATAATGGATAGAATTTTCCCGCATTATATCTTCTGTGCAGGTTGATTATAGAAAATTCGCCAACCAAGACAGAAAAATATATTTATTCAGTTAGAAAAATAATGATATTGGATTGTATTAACACAAGGATGGTCTATCCATAATTTTAACATTTCGTTCCTTCCAGTTCAAGAGCTTTGCTAGCTGACGATAAACAGTTCAACTAAACAACACATGGCCCTCTCTCGTTTGACAGTCGTTTCTCTAACCTGAAAAGATTTAGCTATCTTTCTTTCAAACGCTACTGTTTCTTATAATAAAAACATATCTTTCAAATAAGTATATCAATCGAAGATAAATCCAAATGGACGTATAGTATCCCGTCCACGTGGACGTGTTATTGTTTTGAATATAATGTCGTTCTCTTCTGGGCCAGAAGTACGACATGGGTATGAGTACGGAGGGTCAGGCACCCCAGGGTCGACCCTCCAAGAGGGATTTCATTCATGATCCCGAAGCCCACCCCCGTCTCTGTGCCTCCTCCAGGAGCTGTGAGGGCAAGCGATACATTGCGACCAGAAAAGGGTAGCCGAAACGCCACGCTTTGGTGCATGATGTTCCTGAAAAGGGGATTCCGGATTTGGCCATTTGATATCTTAATACGATACATGAGGGAGAAGAGCTGGTCGTCCGAGGAAAAAAAAAAAAAGAAGAAAAAAAAAGGGAAAGAGGACGAAAGCCAGTGACGTCCCGCTATTTTTTTCGAGCCCAGTTCTATAAGCGTTTTTGATGTGAAAGTATGACTAATAGGTCAGTTTTCGTCCATTGAAATTTCTATATACTAAGAAGAACACATTCTAAGAATTTATTCATTATTTCCCAGTCACTACATGAATTATAATTCAATGTAATTTATGATCTGTGTATTCGAACATAA